>NC_135881.1:8432394-8843585 GCF_964194155.1 Cetorhinus maximus
CTGATGCGCTGTCCTTGTTGTTAATTTCAGCATTACCATCACATGGCCACTGCCCCCCATCCTCACCCGAGGGCCAAGACATGCAACTTGCGGCACATCATTTCAGCCAGCCAGGCACCAGCGCAGCCACAAACACTTCCGTGGGGAATTTAATGTCGGCTAGTGTCCCGGGGCACAGTGGAGAGGGCACTTCACAATCGCTGGAGGAGATGGCACGGACAGAGAGTGCCGATGGTGCCAGCAGCCGGCGGACTGCAGGGGACCAGGCACATGCTGAGTCTGGCAGTGATGCTGTGTCTCTGGAGATGTCACCAATGCAGCAGCTGCAAGGCCAGTGGCAGGAATTGCGTTTGCATCTGGCAGGGTTGCATGAGGGTCTGCTTCAGTTGGTCTCTGTGGTGGAGGAATCCAGGCAGAGTGTCAGTGATGACATGAACCTCAGGACAGAGCTTCAGGCTTCCTCCATTGAGAGATTGGCGACTCTGGAGAGGGGCTTCCAGTGGATTGAGAATCTTCTGATTGGGTTACGCTCAGACCTGCAAACCCTCACAGCACTAATGGCCACGGGTGGTCATTCTCAATGTGGGAGATGTTCTAGGCACCAAGTGTTGCCGCTTGGTGCCCATTCATCTGCGGTGAGCAGGGAGGTCCAATGTGACCTCACGTCAGCGCAGCAGCTGCCTGTCGTCGCTGCGAGCTCCTCTCAGGGCGCTCCGGATAAGGGCAGCAGCTCCTCCGCCCCTCTGCCAGTGACCGTTGCATCCGTTGAGGCTGCGACAACTGGGGAGGTGCCAGTTCAGGAACTGGCCACTCCCTCCCAGGCGGGGCCAGCACAGGCTCCACGGACCAGAGGACGGCCGCCAAGGTCATGGAGGCCAACAGGACAGCAGAGTCAGCAGGCTGTCTCACAAGCCACTCCGAGCGATGGGGCGGCACCTAGACGTAGCACCCGCAAACGTAAGCATAAGGCACGTTAGGCACTCCACAGCTATGTTACTGCTGGTGATTGTGTTGACCCTATATTAGGGAACAAATAGTCATGTTTGTCATAGAGACGTTTGTTTTATGTTGGACAGAATAAAGTCCACTTTTCTGACCATGGCTGAGGGTGTTTCCTTTGTGCCGCATTTGTATGTTTCTCAGACATCTCATGAGTGTTTGAGTGGACTTTGATGTTTCTGTACTAAGCTCTTAGTTGCAGCTGATGAGGTGGAAGATGTAGCACCTAAGTGCCACGTGTGGAAGTGCCAGGCAAGGCTGGTCCTGCTGATCCATGTGTGTGGAGCTAGCTGAAGGTTCGTTGGATTGAAGTGTCCCGGGTGTCCCTGCCTCCTTGGTGTAGTAGTGGGTCAGCGTGCTGCCCCTCATCATTGCCCTGTGCTTCCTCATCCTCTGAGCCACTGCTGGATTCATCATGTGCAGCCTCATCCACTGCGTCAACTGCATCCCCCCCCTTTCCAGCGCAAGATAGTGGTAGCATGCTGCGCTCTGCACAATCACAGAGACGCGATCTGGGGGGTACTGGAGTGTGTCCCCTGAGCGGTCCAGGCAACGGAAGTGCATTTTTAGACCTATGGCTCTCTCCACCACAGCCCTTGTGGAGATGTGGCTCCTATTGTACCGCTGCTCAGCTTCTGTTCTTGGATGGCGGAGAGACGTCATGAGCCATCTCCTGAGGGGATAGCCCACGTCACCCACCAGCCAACCCATCCAGCCGAGCCGGAGCACTGAAGAGCCCCGGCACCTGGGAGTGTCTGTGGGTGTAGGCGTCGTGGGAGCTGCCTGGGTACCTTGCACAGACTTGTAGAATCAGCATCCTGTGAGCCCGCCCAGCTAAATATCGCGATGGTCTGCGGTGACGTCAGGACACTCGCCCTACGTTACTGCGTGCCATTTTAAGCACTGACGTGCGTGTCATACATAAAATTCTGCCCATGTTTTACCATCTACACCTCTCAGACAAGTCAAAGATTGACTAGTATCTTGAAGTTTTTTTCAGACTCAACTTCTCACTTCTAGCCTGTTAATGTAGTGTTTTTATTTTTCACGTTTTATAAAAACGCTAACTCAAGAAAGCTTGGTTAAATTAGCTCCTAAAACAAATACATTTGGACTGGGAAAAAGCTATCCATGGGCGAGGAGGGGAAAGAGGATTTTATATTAACCTTGTTGTAACCAAGGAGGTTGAATAAAGGAGGGGAGCCAGCTCATTCCCCCTCAGCTGGGAGGACGACAAAATTGGGGTCCTGTGTTTGAGTAGTTAACAATTTGGGGGCCTCATCTGGGATCACAAATTGTGGGACCTCACCTGGGGACTGGGTAGTAACTGTACTTCACTAACAAGCACCCATCTTCCCATTGCAATATCCAGCATGGCCCACAGGCTATGAACCTCGAAGGACAAGGGGCCCTTATTCTTGACAGGAAGAGGAACCTAGTAGCTTGTCAACTGACTGACTACATTCAGCTACAGACTGATCACCTGTAGTGATCAAGAACTGTCACAATATCACAAGCTTCTTACAGGAAAATTATCCCTTTGGAGCTCATAACAAGTATGATGAGGCTCAACACCTAATGGAGCATAAATCAACTCAATCTTATTTGCCCACTTACAAGCAAATATGGCTGATGTCCTCCAAAAACGACTGACATTTAAGTGTCACCAAGAAAAAAAGATGCCCTAAGGGAGATTGTGTAGGGATAACATCACTGGACTAGTAACCAGAGGCCCTGACAAATGCTGAGGATGTGGGTTCAAATCCCACCAATGGCAGCTGATGGAATTTAAATTCAATTTCTAAATCTGTAGTAAAGCTAGTATTCAGTTTAAAAAACCCATCTGGTTCACTAATGTCCTTTAGGAAAAGCAATCTGTCCTTACCTGGTCTGGCCTATATGTGACTCCAGACCCACAGCAACGGGCTGGACATGGAAATGCCCTCTGAAATGGCCTATAGCAAGCGACTCCATTTCAAGGGCAATTAGACAAGGGAAACAAATACTGGCCTTGACAGCAAGGTCCAAATCCCATGAAAGTTTCAGAAATAAAATCAGAAAGGTGCAGCTTGCAAAGGGCAAAATCCCAAGAACTGAGAGTGACAGCCCCATAAAAATCCCAGGTCCGATGCTACACATGTGGGAGGGGACATTTTGCCAGGTGATGTAAACAAAGGCTAGAAAAGGACCATCGATCATAACCCACATTGGCCCTAGAGGGATTGAGGCCCAGACTGTTCATGCCCTCCAGTGGGAAACTAAAGCAGAAAAAAATGGAGGAAGGGCCACACCCAGACCAAGCACTGCTTCCACCCCATGGTGCGGAGAGTACGGTCCACGATGTGTGAGGGGGTTATGATCAAAGGGGGGGTGGGGGGAAGGAAGAGTATCATCTGATAGATACTGAAGCAGCCACCAATGTAACAGATCCCCTTCTTCCACAGCTTCATGACAGGAAAATCCAATGTTGAGATCATTTACAGGTGGTTTTCAGTGGCTGGGACACTGTCCAAGCTGGAGTTTGGAGTCCAGCCCCTCCAAACTAAGTGGACCTGGGTACCAAATAGGTGGGTTCAACCAGGCATAAGGTTCTGGGCTCAGAGTGCTCGACTAGGAGATCAGTGTCAAATACTCATCCTGGTTTTCAAATCCCTCCATGGCCACGCCCCTCCTGGTTTGTAATCCTTCTAGTTACACAGCCCTTGGATATTTGTGCTTGAATTCTGGCCTCCTGTTCATTCACAATTATAATCCCTCCCACCATCGGTGGCTATGCTTTCAGGGCCATAACTAGAAATCCCTCCCTACACCTCTCGACATCCTACCTTTAAGACACTCCTTAAAACCTACCCCTGACCAAACCTTTGGTTTTCTGTCCTAACAGGATGGATTGTGTTTGGAAATCTGCACCAAATTTGGAACAAAGAAACACTGCAAAGCTGATTAATAAATTATCTAAGTAGAGATGGCTGGGCAGGTGATGTGCTGTAGCTGTATGATGTGGGAGCTGGCAGATCCCATTGCGAGCCACAGTGACCACATCTGCAGCAAGTGTTGGTTGCTGGAGGAACTCCGGCTCAGAATTGATGAGCTGGAGTCCGAGCTCCAGACGCTGCGGCACATCCGGGAGGGGGAGAGTTACCTGGACGCTTTGTATCAGGAGGCTGTCACACCCGGTAGATTAAATACCTCAAATTCGGTCAGTGGTCAGGGTCAGCAGGGTGTGACTGCAAGTGAGGCAGGCAGAGGGATCCTGTGCTCAGGAACAGAGGAGCCTCAGCTCTTGACCTTGTCCAACAGGTACGAGGTACTTGCTCCCTGTGTGGATGAGGAACAGGGCTGTAGGGAGGATGAGCCAGCTGACCACGGCACCGTGACACAGGAGGCCATTCAAGAGGGGGGAGCAAAAAGACAAGTGGTAGATGTAGGGGATTCTATAATTAGGGGAATTGATAGCTTCCTTTGTAAGCAGGATCAAGAGTCCCGCATGGTATGTTGCCTGCCCAGTGCCAGGGTGAGGGACATCTCTGACCGGCTTGAAAGGATATTGGAGAGGGAGGGGGAGGATCCAGTTGTTATGGCCCACGTCAGGACAAATAACATAGGTAAGACTAGGAAAGAGGACCTGTTTGGGGATTATCAGGAACTAGGAACTAAATTAAAGAACAGGTCCTCAAGGGTTATAATCTCCGGATTACTACCCGAGCCACGTGGAAATTGGCGTAGGGACACGAGAATAAGGGAAGTAAACACATGGCTAAAGGAGTGGTGCGGGAAAGAGGGGTTCCAATTCAAAGGGCACTGGTATCAATATTGGAACAGGATGGGATCTGTACCGTTGGGATGGTCTCCACCTGAACCGATCTAGGACCAATGTTCTAGCAAAAAGGGTAAATAGGGTGGTCAACAGGACTTTAAACTAGAAAGTGGGGGAGGGAAGGGAAGGGTAAAACTCCCAGAAGTATGACTAATGGGAAACAAAGCAGCAGGTTAGCGTGTGGGGGGGTGGATTCAACTTCATGGAAAATTATGAAAAAACTGAAAAGAAAGGAGAGCCCAGGAGAGGCTATTAAAGTCTCCAGAACACAAAATCGGACACTGTTTGGAAAGGGCTAGGAATCTAACTTCAAGCACATCAGATAAAGGGATGACAATGAGAAAGGGGACAGGAAATACAGGACTGAAGGTGTTGTATCTGAATGCACGCAGTATACGAAATAAGGTAAGTGAACATTTGGTGCAGATTGAAATTGGCAGGTATGATGTGGTGGGCATCACGGAGACATGGCTGCAAGGGGATCAGGACTGAGAGCTAAATATCCAAGGATATACATCCTATCGAAAAGATGGGCAGGTTGGCGGAGGGGGTGGGGTTGCTTGGTTAGTAAATGAAATGAAATTAATTCGATAGCAAGAAACGACCTAGGGTCAGATGATGTAGAATCTGTGTGGGTAGAGTTGAGGAACTGCAGAGGTAAAAAAACCATAATGGGAGTAATGTACAGGCCTCCAAACAGTAGTCAGGATGTGGGGCACAAGATACACCAGGAGATAGAAAAGGCGTATAAGAAAGGCAAGGTTACAGTGATCATGGGGGGATTTCAATATGCAGGTAGACTGGGAAAATCAGGTTGGTAGTGGATCCCAAGAAAAGGAATTTGTGGAATGTCTACGAGATGGCTTTTTGGAGCAGCTTGTGGTGGAGCCCACTGGGGAACAGACAATTCTAGATTTAGTGATGTGTAATGAGGCAGATTTGATCAGGGAGCTTAAGGTGAAGGGACCCTTAGGAGGAAGTGACCATAATATGATAGAATTTACCCTGCAATTTGAGGGGAAAAAGCTGGAATCAGATGTAACGGTATTACAGTTGAATAAAGGCAACTAACAGAGGCATGAGGGAGGAGCTGGCCAGAATTGACTGGGTGTTGAGCCTAGCAGGAAAGACAGTGGAACAGCAATGGCAGGAGTTTCTGGGAGTAATTTGGGAGACACAGCAAAAACTCATCCCTAGGAAGAAGAAGCATACTAAAGTGAGGACAAGGCAACCATGGCTGATAAGGGAAGTCAGGGACAGCTTAAAAGCTAAAGAGAAAGCATACAATGCGGTGAAGAGCATTGGGAAACCTGGGGATTGGGAAGCCTACAAAGACCAGAGGACAGCTAAAAAAAGAAATAAGGAGGGAGAAGATTAAATGAGGGTAAACTAGCCAGTAATATAAAAGATTGCAAGTGTCTTTTTAGATATATACAGGGTAAGAGAGAGGCAAAAGTGGACATTGGGCTGCTGGAAAATGACACTGGAGAAGTAGTAGTGGGGAACAAAGAAATGGAAGAGGAACTGAATAGGTACTTTGCGTCAGTCTTTACGGTGGAAGACACGAGTAACATCCCCAAAGTTCAAGAGAGTCAGGGGGCAGAGGTGAGTATAGTGGTCATTACCAAGGACAAGGTGCTAGGAAAACAAAGGTCTGAAGGTGGATAAATCACCTGGACCAGATGGATTACACCCCAGAGTTCTGAAGGAGATAGCTGAAGAGATAGTGGAGGCATTAGTGGTGATCTTTCAGGAATCACTCGTGTCAGGGAGGGTCCCAGAGGACTGGAAAATCGCTAATGTATCCCCCTGTTTAAGAAGGGAGTGAGGCAAAAGACGGGAAATTACAGGCCGATTAGCCTGACCTCGGTCGTTGGCAAGATTTTAGAGTCCATTAAGGATGAGATTTCAGAATACTTGGAAGTGCATTGTAAATTAGGGCAGAGTCAGCATGGTTTCATCTAGGGGAGGTCATGCCTGACAAATCTGGTAGAATTATTTGGAGGTTACGAGCTGGTTAGACAAAGGAGAGCCAATGGATGTTATCTACTTGGAATTCCAGAAGGCCTTTGACAAGGTGCCACACAGGAGGCTGCTTAGTAAGATAAGAGCCCATGGTGTTAGAGGCAAGTACTAGCATGGATAGAAGATTGGCTGTCTGGCAGGAGGCAGAGAGTGGGGATAAGGGGGTCCTTCTCAGGATGGCGGCCGGTGACTAGTGGAGTTCTGCAGGGGTCAGTGTTGGGACCACAACTTTTCACTTTATACATTAATGATCTAGATGAAGGAACTGAGGGCATTCTGGCTAAGTTTGCAGGTGATACAAAGATAGGTGGAGGGACAGATAGTATTGAGGAGGCAGGGAGGCTGCAGAAGGATTTAGACAGGTTAGGAGAATGGGCAAAGAAGTGGCAGATGGAATACAACGTGGGGAAGTGTGAGGTCATGCACTTTGGTAGGAAGAATAGAGGCATAGACTATTTTCTAAATGGGGAGAGAATGCAGAAATCTGGAGTGCAAAGGGACTTGGGAGTCCTAGTCCAGGATTCTCTTAAGGTTAACTTGTAGGTTGAGTCGGTAGTTAGGAAGGCAAATGCAATGTTGGCATTTATTTCGTGAGGACTAGAATATAAAAGCAGGGATGTGCTGCTGAGGCTTTATAAAGATCTGGTCAGACGACATTTAGAATATTGTGAGCAATTTTGGGCCCCGTATCTCAGGAAGGATGTGCTGGCTCTGGAGAGGGTCCAGAGGAGGTTCACGAGAATGATCCCAGGAATGAAAGGCTTAACATATGAGGAATGTTTGAGGACTCTGGGTCTATACTGGATGGAGTTTAGAAGGATGAGGGGGGGATCTGATTGAAACTTACAGAATACTGAAAGGCCTGGATAGAGTGGACGTGGGGAAGATGTTTCCATTAGTAGGAGAGACTAGGACCCGAGGGCACAGCCTCAGAGTAAAGGGAAGTCCTTTTAGAACAGAAATGAGAATCTTCTTTAGCCGGAGAGTGGTGAATCTATGGAATTCATTGCCACAGAAGGCTGTGGAGGCCAGGTCATTGAGCATATGTAAGACGGAGATAGATAGGTTCTTGATTGGTAAGGGGATCAAAGGTTACGGGGAGAAGGCAGGAGAATGGGGTTGAGAAACTTATCAGCCATGATTGAATAGCGGAGCAGACTCGATGGGCCAAATGGCCTAATTTCTGCTCCTGTCTTATGGAAATTGGGACCTCCACCATTCCATATGTAAACTCCAGCGTGACAACATCACTAGTGCAGACAATCAGCAACCCCCACCCACCATTCTCAGAAAGGGCCAAGTCAGCTGGTTAACAAGGCAATGGGCCATAATTTTACATTGCCCATGTCGTTTTTCAATGGGTGCATGTGGAAAAATAGATGGGGAGTCACAGGTTAAATCAGGATGTGTTGCAAGGTGGATATAAAAGGCACAAGGTTCTGGTCAATGTGTTTCATCGGTGGTTTCTCTTTCCTGTTTGAGTTTTCAGGCTGTGTTAAAACACTCAGGGATGGGGGGGGGCAAAGTGCCAACTATCAAGTTGGTGCACTCCAGCATTGGAGCTTTATATCCCAGTTTCCCCCATGGGAATTTTTTATTCTGTATGAAGCCCGCCCTCCAGCGAGGGAGAGGAAGGGGAGGATGGCAGCTGGCCAGAGACAGGTGCCCCATGGACCAGCAAGATGTGCACCTGCTGCTGCTGCTCAGTGGGCTGCAGAGGACAGACAGGAACATGAGGCAGGCAAAGGAACTACCTTGCCAGCCATGTCAACAAAAAGAGGTGAGGATGACAAGCCTCCTGATGTCTTAACACTGCCTTCAAAGACAGTATCCAAAAGGAGATGGTCACAACCCTGAGACACTGCCTGGGGAGATGGCCTCCAATTGCATTGGTGGTCACTCGATGCCTGTGGCACTGACTTTCTTCATTTCCCAAGTCATGAAGACGGTACTGAAATTTGCCAGCATGTGGCCCATCAGAGAATCTACTCAGGCATGTCCAGGAGTTTCTATCACTACTGAGAATGCCAGTCAAGGTGAAAGACCCAGAAACTTTGCAGCCATGGCTGGATGTCTGAAGGTGCAGGGGGTCATCAACTGCACACAGCAATAGAAGCTCCATCTGGAGCGCCAGGGCATTTATCAAAAGCAAAAGGTATCACTCAATCCATGTCCAAATGGTGTGATCATCAAAAAGGATAGATAATGCAGGTGTGCGCACAGTATCTGGGTAGCAATCATGATGCATACACACTTCTGCACACCCAGGGGGCAGGGCCCAGAACCTTTGGGTGACTTTTCCAGGAAATAAAGGTTCCCCTCAAGAAATGGAGAATGCAGAGCTTCTGGAGTCATTAATAGTTAGCAGCAACTTGCAGGTCACACCCTGGACAAACCTCTCGTAGCAAGCCTTTACACTCCTCCACTAATGAAGCTAAGAAATGGGTTTGTAAATACATTGACACTTGATGGGTTCACACAAGGCCAAGTATTCTCCAGTGAAAGCATGAATCCAAGTAAGCCAAGCGACTTGGATCACAAGGAATACATTCCAACAAATCGGTAAGAGGAGCTTTTAAAGCAACAGTTCCATTTTAAAAGGAGGCCATAAAACCATCTCTGAACATGCTCAAAGATCATCTGAGGGGATCTTACCAGATTGCACGGGCCAAGAAGCCTCAATTGCTGAAACTCCGGCTGGAATTTTCCAGCCCCATTGGCGTCAGGATGGGCAGTGGGGACAAAGTGGCCAACAATGTTTTGTGCCATTGTGAAATTAATTTGCCATCATCCACTCCACCCGAATGCATCTGCTCGATGGCAAACCACCTTTTCCAGTTCATCAGGAACCGAATTTCAATGCATTTGCATCTCATCGTCTTGCCTGCCTGCCGGAATCATCCCCCTCATTTAATTTACCTCCCATTTTGGCAGAAACGGAATTGTAGCACAGTGCAGTTAAATTCACTGGTCTTCACCTCAGTTTCTGGTGATGAGCTGGATGTGCTGTCCAATACATACCCTTCCTAAAGACACAAAATAATGATTTCTAGCACAAACCTCAGCAGTTTGGAGCTAATGTGTGCACTCAAATGGTCAAGGCACAAACCTATCCCTTGTGTTGCAAAGGCACACCTATGCTAATTGATTTTTAAACTCAGCTAGCAACAGGAATTGGACTTTTTGAATAGACTGAAGTGATTTCAACAGACAGCAGGATAGCCAAATCTCAACTCTCTAGTGTCCTTGACCCAACCACCTTCATCGACCTTCCTTCCATCATAAGGTGATAAGTGGGGATGTTTGCTGTGCAATGTTCAGCATCATTCACAACTCCTCAGATACTGAAACAGTCTGTGTCGAATTGCAGCAAGACCTGGACAATATCCAGACTTGGGCAGACAAGTGGAAAGTAGCATTCACAAGTAGCAACACTCAAAGCTCCACACTATCCAGGGCAAAGCAACCCACTGGATTAACACCAAATCCACAAACATTTACTCCCTCCACCACCGACAGTAGCAACAGTGTGTACCATCTACAAGATGCACTGCAGGAATTCAACAAGGCTCCTTCGACATCTCCTTCCAAACCCATGACCACTACCAACTAGAAAGACAATGGCAACAGATAGATGGGAAAACCACTACCTGGAAGTTCCCCTCCAAGCCACTCACCATCCCGACTTGGAAACATGTCACCCATGGTCACTGGGTAAAAACCCTGGAACTCCCTAACAGCACTGTGGGTGAACCTACACCTGAGACTGCACTGGTTCAAGGCAGCAGCTCACCACCAGATTCAAGGACAATTAGGAATGGGCAACAAATGCTGGCCTTGCCAGTGACACCCACATTGAGAAATAATACTTTCCTGCCTGATAATTAAATATGGAAAGCAGGCAGATGGATTAAGCAGGTATTTTGATTGTCTTCACTAGAGAGGATACAACTAACATCCCAGAAATAGCTGTAAATCAGGAAACGGAAGGGAGGGAGAGGGAGGAACTTGCGAAAACTGGAGAAGTGGTATTGAGCAAATTGTTCGAGCTACAGGCTGACAAATCCCCGGGTTCAGATGGACTTCACTCCAAGGTCTAAAAGAAGTGGCTAGAGAGATAGTTAATGCTCTGGTTTTAAACTTTACATAATTCTAGATTTGGGGAAGGTTCCATTAAATTTGAAAATAGCAAATGTAACTCCTTTATCCAAAAGGGAAGGACACAAAGGAAACTACAGGCCAGTTAGCCTAACATCTGTCATAGGGAAAATGTTTAAAGCTATTTTTGAAAGATGTTATAACAGGGCTCTTAGAAATTCAAGGCATCAGGTAGAGTCATTGTTTTGTAAAAGGGAAATCATGGCCTGAATTTCATGCTTGGTGTGCACACTGTCAGCAGGAACTGGAATCTGCTGATGGCCACGGTCACATTGCAAACATGGTTTCACACTGGGTGGCCAGTTAAGGTCCACTCAGCATGAAACTTGCCTTCTCAATGGTCAAGTGCCAGGCAGGGGGCAGGAGCCTGTCAGGCACCAGGTATTAACGGTGACCCAGCCAACACTTCAAAACCAGAGGCAGTTCCCTTAAGGCCGTTAGTGGCAAACCTTTGGAGCCTGTCCAAGAAACCATTTCATTGGAACAATGGCCTCACCAGAGGCTGGAGACGTTAGGCGGGTAGACTCTCTGCCCTCTTTCAGATGGTAACTCGTGACCTTTGCAGGTTGGTGTCAGGCTGGACACTGTCATATCCAGGGATGGTGTGAGGCAGCCCACCACACCCAACCAAAATACCAGTGAAGAGATGGCAGCTGAGATCAGCAGCCATGGTGTTGTGGTATGCACATGGATACAGTGCCACTAAAGGCTCAATCTGCTACACTCAGCAAGAAAGAGTACCCAGTTGGCATGGATCAGTGTGGAGATGTGTTAAGGACTGACTGTCCTCCTGTGGAGCTCAATGGTGTTAGAGTCTGAGTTCCCACTGTTACTGACAGGGGTGCCAGTCAAGGGGTGAGCCCTGGCTTCTTGATCTGAGTGCCTTGCAGCTCTCGAGGGCCCTGTGAGGTGCTCCTCAGGTGGGGTTGGCCAGGCACCAATAGCACTGCAGGTAGAGAGTGGACTAATCAATGCTCCTCTGCCCTTTAAGAAAAGCCATAACAACGAGATGACAGGCGGAGGCCCCCCCAAACCTCATTCTGACAAGGTATGGAATGGATTTGGAGGAGTGCCACCATCCACCTTGGTCAGCCAGTCATGGAAAGGTAGGGGTCTCTGTTGAAGATAGGAGTGCAGATCCGAGTGGCAGATTGTGCAAACATTGTGTTCTCTCATTAATGGGAGGCTCAAAACCAGATTCCCCTTTGACCTTTGCAAGACGATGGCACCATGATGCAGATCCATTCTCTCACCAGGCAGCCTGTTATGTACAGTTACAGTTTGACGACTTAATCTAAGGACGTGTCTTTCTTGTCCCCCAGAATCAGTTTGCCCACTATAACAGGACCCCAAGGAGCCACCCCCTTGATGACAGGACCACTGGGCTTCAGCTACACCTGCATCATCCCCACTGAACCAGGCACCAGCATGGATACCAGCGCCTCTTGCGGGCGTTACATCACCAGCTAGAATGTGCGTAGCAGTGAGGGCACTTCACAGCTTGAGGAGCAGGTGGCAGTGCCCAGGGCACCAGCCGTCAGTGAACTGCTGGGGACCGGGACGATACTGATTCCAAAACAGATGAGCCTCTCGAGTCATCCGTTGTGCAGCAGATGCTGGAGGTCCAGTGCGATGTACGGGAGGATCTGGCAGAGATTCAAGAGGGTCTGCGTGCCATGGTCTCCGTTATCGAGGACTCCATGCGGAGCATCAGTGCATTGACCCTCATTGCCGAGCGCACTGCCTCCTCCCATTCAGTGGCGACTCATGGAGACGCAGCTCCAGAGACAGGAATCAGGTTCCCAGGGTCACGCTCAGACCTGTGATCCCTCAAGAGGCAATGACCTCAGGCGGTCAGTGTCAGTGTGGGAGATGGATGAGGCACCCAGTATCCCAGCTCGGTGCCTGTCTATCACTTGAGCAGGGAGGTCTGGAGCATCATGTTGGTACACAAGCTTTTTGTCTCTGCAGCCTCCTGTGCTCTGGATGATGGCAGCAGCTCCTCCACCCTTCTGCCAGTGACCATGACATGAAGCTGTGACGACAGATGCCAGCCATGGCACTGAGGTGGGGGCAGCACAGGCTCCACTGGGCAGAGCATGACCACTAAGGTCAGCAGAGACAGCCGGCAGTCTCCAATGCTGCTGCCAGTGAGGTGGGCACCAAGACAACGCTTGGAAATATCAAAGTTTAAAGGCCCCATGAGCACAAGGAGGGGCTGGTCACGGGTGATCTTCCATTCTGTCATGTTTGGTTTATGTTTTCAGGTCTGGGAATTAAGACCAGGGAAGGTGATGGTCATTTGTTTGGGTTGGCAAAATGCATAAGTTTTGGTTTTATAATGGGCATTATTTTAAAAAGGCTCCATGGACACAGGAGCCACTGATTCCAGTTGGTCTGTTCTGCCATTTTTGTTCATGTTTTTATATCGTGTTAATGGTCAGACCAGTGTTCATTTGATGTGAGGGCCAACATAAATTTTGCTTTTTTGTCTGAATGGCCTAAGCTTCACTTGTTTTGATGGTGCAGGGCATGCCAGTATCTAATGCTGGGCTGAGTAGCTCTATACTTTATTGCCCAGGCACTGAGTGGACTTTGGGGTCAAATAAAAAAGGTTATTTCAGACACCTGGGATGGAGGCAGCAGCCCTGACATGAGGTGGCAGGTCTTTGGCAGCCTAGCTGAAGCAGCGTTGGATTAAGTTGTCCCAGCTTCCCTGAAGGGTCCAGAGGTCTGCCTCCACACCCTCAGCATTGTCCTCACTATGTTCCTCTTCTGAATCACTGCTGGATTCATCATGTGGCCTGTGCAGCTCCCTCAAGATTCTCTTCCTCCAGTTGGTCCCCACTTGACCGAGCCAGACTGAGTGGGTGCATGCTGTGCTCTCCAATGTGGCACCCGCTCTGGGGGGTATTGTACTGCCCCCCCCCGAATGGTCCAGGCATTGCAAGTGCATCTGCAGAAGGCTTATGGTTCTACCAACACCCTTGAGGCGTAATGCTGCTCTGCCTCTGTGTTTGAGGCCCTCGTCACCCAGCATCCAGCAGTGAACAGCCTCGGCAGCTGGGAGTGTCAGGATCTAAGGCTCAGGGGAGCTTTCAGCATAGATTCTGCAAGTCTGTACAAGGTATGTCTTGAGGTCACTAGCTACCTGACTGTTCGAGTGGAATCCCTTCCTGTTGACGAAGGCGCCCTGCTGACCGTTGGCACCTTGATGGCCACATGTGCAGTCGATTGCACCTTGGATATGGAGGAATCCAACAATCACTGGAAAGCCTCTGGCGCGCTCTGGCTGGCCTCGTCCATATGGTGAAGAATAAAAGGTCAGTACCCGCCTGACCAGAGCTTCTGTCACCAGCATAATTCAACTGTGGACAGCTGATTGTGGAATGACCCAAAGATCCCCCCACTGAACCCCTGGAAACAGCTGGAGGAGGCATAGAAATTGAGCCACTGGCATGGTGTGTCCACCCAGTCAGAGCTGATCTCAGGTCCAATCATCTAACAAAATGGAGGTGAGTCTTCCTGGAGAGTAGAGCCTCTTTCAGCATTGCACCTCATTGGAGGGAGCTGCATTGCTGCCTGTAAATAGATGGGTTGGTGGAGTGGGCAGTAAAGTGGCAGATGGATTTTTACATAGAGAAGTGAGGTCATACATTTAGGGAGGTCAAACAGTTACAGGGATTACACAATAAATGGGAATATACTAAGAGGGGTAGATGAAGTGAGAGATCTTGGCGTACAAGTACACAGGTCCCTGAAGGCAGCGGTTCAAGTAGACAAGGTTGTGAAGAAGGCATATGGAATGCTCTCCTTCATTGGCAGAGGTATAGAATATAAAAGTAAGAATATAATGTTGGAATTGTATAAAACACTGGTGAGGCCATAGCTGGAGTATTGTGCGCAGTTCTGGTCACCACATTACAGGAAGGATGTAATAGCTCTGGAGAGAGTGCAGAGGAGGTTTACAAGAATGTCGCCAGGGTTAGAAAAGTGTAGCTACGAGGAGAGATTGGATAGGTTGGGGTTATTTTCCTTAGAACAAAGGCTGAGAGGTGACTTGATTGAGGTGTACAAAATTATGAGGGGAATAGATAGAGTGGACAGGATAAAATTGTTTCCCTTGCTGGAGAATTCTAGAACCAGGCAGGGGACAGATTCAAGATAAGTGGCACAAGGTATAGGGGGGGACATGAGGAAGAACTTTTTTTTTTTTTTTAAATACGCAGAGGGTAGTGGATGTCTGGAATTCACTGCCGAAGTTGCTGGTAGAGGCAGAAACTCTAAACTCTTTTAAAAAGTACCTGGATCTGCACCTTAAGAGCTGGAAGCTGCAGGGCTATGGGCCGGGTGCAGGAAGGTGGGATTAGAAAGGGCTTACGTTTCTTCTTCCAAAAAAGGTACACAGAGAGAGCTCTGTGATCAGCAGCCTGAAGGAAGAAGGCGGCTCAGTAAAGTCATCGCTGTCCGACATGGAGTATCAGCAAATCCTTTTATGCCGGATTGTATGACGTGAAGCCCACAGACAGCATGGCCTCCCAATCCTTCCTGTCCTCTATCACAGAGGTCTTAGACGACAGTACACAGGAGAGCCTGGACAAACCGCTAACTCCTGACGAACTGACTAAGGCCCTTGAGTCCTTCGAGAAGAGTAAAACTCCCGGAAGCGATGGCCTGCCGGCGGAGTTGTATTGGGCTCTGTGGGACTGGATCAGCCCAGACCTGCTAGAAGTGTACGAGAGTATGCTCCTGGCCGGCAGCGTGTCACAATCCACGAGGAAAGGCATCATCACCCTCATCTACCAGCACAAGGGGGAAAGGGAGTAAATTAGAAATTGGCGACCCATTTCGCTGTTGAATGTGGACTATAATATTCTGTCCAAGGTCAACGCCAATCGGGTCAAGTCCGCTCTGGAATTGGTGATCCACCCTGACCAGACATGCACTGCGCCGGGCAGGAAGATCTCTGACAGCCTCACGCTACTCAGGGATACGATTGCCTATGTGCAGGACAGGGGTGTGGACACCTGCCTCATCAGCCTGGATCAGGAGAAGGCCTTTGACAGAATATCGCACACCTACCTGGTGGATGTGCTCTCCAAAATGGGGTTTGGGGACGGAATTCGCAATTGGATCCAACTGCTCTACACTATCAGTAGCGCAGTCTCAATCAATGGGTGGGAATCAGATAGCTTTCCTATTAAATCTGGAGTCAGGCAGGGCTGCCCTCTCTCCCCTGTCCTGTTTGTGTGTTGCATCGAACCCTTTGCTGAGTCCATCAGGAAGGATCCAGGCATAAGAGGAGTGATGATCCCAGGCAGTGGAGACACTCGGGTCAAAGCCTCCCTGTTCATGGAAGATGTCGCCGTCTTCTGCTCGGATCCGCTGTCGGTGCGCAGACTGATCCACACCTGCGACCAGTTTGAACTGGCCTCAGGAGCCAAGGTAAATCTTGGGAAGAGCGAGGCCATGGTCTTTGGGAACTGGGCTGACCGATCCTTTGTCCCCTTCACCGTCAGGGCTGACGGCCTGAAGGTGCTGGGGATATGGTTCGGAGGGACCGGGGCATGCGTTAGAAACTGGAAGGAGCGAGTGTCTATGGTTAAAAGAAAACTGGGTATGTGGGAGCGACGCTCCCTCTCCATTGCAGGTAAGAACCTGGTCATCAGGAGTGAGGCACTCTCACTGTTGTACGTGGCGCAGGTCTGGCCCATTCCAGACTCCTGCACGATGACGATCACCCGAGCCATCTTTCGCTTTATCTGGAGGTCGAAAATGGATCGCGTCCGCAGGGACATGATGTACAAGCCTCTAGATAAAGGGGGAAAAATGTCCCCAACATTGTCCTCATACTGATGGCCACCTTTGTGTGCGGCTGCATCAAGCTGTGCATAGACCCTCGGTACGCAAACACCAAGTGTCACTACGTGCTGAGGTTCTACCTGTCCCCGGTGTTGCGAAGGATGGGTCTGGCCACACTGCTGTGCAACGTTCCAAGTAGTTGGACCGTGCTGTACCACCTGTCCCTCGTGGAAAAATTTATGCAGAGAAACACCTTTGACCACAAGTCCATCAGGCAGTGGTTGGCACGTAACGTCTTAGAGGCCCTGAGGGAAAAGGAGAGGGTGGATCCTGTGGGATGGTTCCCCGAGCAGACTGTCAAAGTCATTTGGCAGAATGCCTCATAGCCAGATCTTTCCAACAAGCCCCAAGACGTAGCTTGGCTGGTGGTGAGAAAGGCCCTCCCCGTCAGATCCTTCCAACACGCCAGGAGTCTTACCCCCTCTGCACGTTGCCCTCGAGGTGGCTGTTGTGGGGACGAGACCGTTGTTCACCTCCTTGTGGATTGTGCCTTTGTAAAGAAGGTCTGGAGAGAGATGGTGGTTTCTGTCGAGGTTCATCCCGAGCAGTTCTGTGACAGGACTCTGTGCTCTATGGGCTGTTCCCAGGGACACACCGAGACAAACATCAACTGCAGCTGGAGGATCATCAACTCGGTGAAAGACGCTCTTTGGTCTGCCCGAAACTTGTTGGTCTTCCAGCGCAAAGAGTTGTCCCCGACCGAGCGTTGCAGACTGGCACATACCAAAGTCCAGGACTACGTGCTGAGGGACACACTAAAGCTTGGGGCAGCCACTGCATAGGCGCAATGGGGAAAGGTCGCTGTGTAAGACCTTTCTGCCACAGTGCACCGAGGGGCTGGGAACTGTCGAGAGCCCCTCGGGCTGTACAGCTCACAATGAATGTCTGCATTGAATGCTAATTGTATTATAAATGTATTGAAGCACCTCAGAGTGCAACATGATGTATGTTGACAACTCCAATACCATTGTCTGATTGTCTGCATTGACCAGATTGAAATGATTGTAATATTCATTGATTGTATTGATGCACCTTGTGATCCATGTGTAAAAGTTGAATCTGATAGTACTTGTGATGGTGATTTTGACATGGTTTGGAATGTTCTTCCAGGTATATAAAGTATATTTTTCAAAAGAAAAGTGAAGGGAATCCTCCTGCCCACCTCCCTCTCTCCAGCTCAGAGGGGCCTTGTCTAATTTGACTGGGACTCCCATTTACAATAGACAAAGATTTTTAAAGAAACTCCACAGCTGTGACCCTAGACAAATGTCAACTGTTGTCCTCATCTTGACATTAGAAGCTTCACTACCATCAGATCCAATCTGCAGCCGGCCAAGACAGCAAACTACAAACTGACATTTTATTTTTACACAGTTCCCCCTCCTCCTATAATCTGTACCTTTCAGTGTTTGGGCCTGTGTTTGTTGTACAGGTCAGATCTGGTTATATTTTACCCAGGTCAGTTTTTCAATATGGAAAAAAGCTAACCCCTTCCTTTGTTCAACCAGGAAAACCTTCCTGACTATCTCCATCATCACAGCACACAAACAGGCAAGTACTCAACAAATTGCTAGTACTGGTGGGAGTAACTATGACTCTCTGGTGGTGGTCTCACCTGTGAGCCTGTCTGGTTAGTGGTTACGTGACCTGTGTTGGTTTGGTGCTCTTGCCATCCACAGCGTTGGTCGTGCCTCCTGCCGGTAACAATGTCACCGTTATCCCAGTTGGCACAGAAAAGGTTTCGTTGGCTGAACGACCTTACAAAGAGCACCGTGTTGGTTGTGGTCTGCGGAGACAAGCAATTTCGTAAAAAAAATGGATGACCGTTGGTCAGAGTGGCCCGGTTGGGAAGCGACCCGGATAAAAACATCACCGCAGTTGTACCTTCTGTAGCAGGTCACTGTGTAAATTGCAATTGCTACGCAAGTGCTAGTTCCGAGCTCAACGGACTAGAGAAAAAGTCCATCTCAACACAAACCACCGAGGGGGACTCGAGGCTGTATAGACATTACCTACCCTACTGGGAACCTGTGAAACAAGCCAGACTGCAAGATCCAGAACCCCCAGTAGTGAATGTCATTCAACAAGAGAAGCTATCGGAGTCAAGCCCTCTCAGCGAAAGGGAGGACACGACAGCCATAAGAACGCTGACCTTTTATAACACGAAGTTGGAGGGAACGTTAACTTTGGACGGGAATGGGGTGGTGGAACCCCAAGATGAGACAGGTGCTCCACCTATGTCGAGCCTGTGGTGATGCCACCCAGTGACAGAACCACACAGAGAAGTGGAGATCCAATATCCCGTTGATGGTCTGCTCTGCAGTCAGTGCAATCTGCTACTCCCCGGGGTGGGTGAGTTCTGCTAACACATGGCCGTTAGACACCAGATCAAACACGTTCGTACGATAATGTTCCAAGTGCAGAAAAACTGGCGAGTACCATTCCATTGCTTGTCACTATAGCAAGTGTAAAGGGGTCAGGCCATCCCTCACCAGTACGATCTATGCATGTGAACACTGCCAAATGCAATTCACATGGCAAATTGGGCTCAGCCAGCACGAGCGTCCCAGGCACGCCAAAGTATGAAACTCAAAATGATTAGCAGCTCACCTACCACAGGGAAAGCCTGGCCGTAGAGATTACAAATGGACTAAAGAGGAAACGGACCTCCTCATAGCATTGGTGAAGCGGTACAAAGGCCGTGCAGATATTAACAAATTGCAGTCCATCTAACATTTAAAAACAAACAAGCAGATTGCTTCAAAGAGAAGATGTCTCCTGAAAGCAGAGCAGAAAACAATCAGCATACCAACGCCGCAAAGCAGCCAGACAGAAGGTGCTTTGGAAATGGAAACTCCACAAGAGGGGGATGATGCAGAGGCGGTGTTGGGGGAACAGTCCTCAAACGACAAGGAATGTGCGACCCCCGGCCAGTATCCCTAAACACAGGGATCTGGATGATCAGCTGAGGAATTTATGGCGGTACGGGATGACCCTGAAACGAGAGCCCTGGCCATCGGTCTCGTTGAAAGCATCACAGATGCGATACCAACTGAAGGGAAGGAAGAGCAAACTGGCAAGTGGTCCAGGAAGTCAGTTGCTCACCCCAAGGATGGAAGCAGAAACACCAATGCAAAGAAAAAGTGGGCAGCTAAAAAAAGCACATTTCAAATCTACCCAGTTGGCGTAGAATACCGACAGACGAAAGGTAGCACGGGAAATCCTGGGTGCAGAGTCTACCCTGCAATGTCCACTCAGCAAAGCTGAACTGGACGAGAGTCTTACAGATAAACTCACCAAGCCAAATAACAAAGCAAACCTTCAAAAGTTTGCATCATATAAGGGAAAGAAGCTACGATTCTTTGAAAGAGCCCATACAGAAGGAAGAGGTTGAGCGGGTGATAAAGGGCATTGATAAGAACACGACAGGTCCTGATGGGATGAAGTGGGAAGACATTAGTGACATCCAGGCGGAGTATGAGGACAGGATTCCACACCTCTTCACCCTCTGGCTCATGTCAAGTCCCATCCCTCGGGTTGTGAAAAAGAGTCGTACGGTTCTCATTCCAATACAGACGACGCTGAGCAACTGAAAAGCATTGACAACTGGCGGCCAATAATGATTGGCCTGATTTTATTACAGCTCTTCACTAAGATCATCACCAAACGCCTAAGTGAAGCGGTCCAGATCAACCCCAGGCAGCAAGGGTTTCTGGTGGTGACTCCTGGTTGTAATGAGAACATCATGGTTCTCAGTAATATCATTAAAAGGGGTGAAACACAACAGGAGAGAGCTGGCCGTTGTCTTTGTGGATCTGACTAAGGTGTTCGATTCCATAGGGCATAAAATGCTCATCAAGGCACTTCAGAGAGTAGGGCTGCCAAAATCATTCATCGCAATGATCACAGATCTGTATTCAGAAACAAACACATACATTGAATGTAAAGACAGCCAAACAAAACCCATCATCATGAGGGGTCAAGCGAGGTGACCCGTTATCACCAATACTGTTTAACATCGCGATGGATCCTCTAATCTGCTCCCTACAGGGGGCACAGTTGGGTGTCCACTTGCCCTTTCGGGGAATGCAGATTAGTTGTTCAGCTCTGGCGTTGGCTGATGACATTGCTTTGCTCAGTGACTCCCATGCCAGCATGACCAAGAACTTGGCCATTGTACAGGACTTCTGCAAAAAGATGGGGTTGGAGATGAATGCTGGGAAGACTAAGGGCTTCCACTTCATCCACAAGAGGAAGATGTTTCTGTCCAACAGCATGGCTAACTGGCAGCTGAGAGGAGGTCCGATCTCTTACCTATCACTAGGAGAGATGGAGAAATATCTGGGTGCCAGAATCAACCCCTGGGCGGGGGTAACTGAGGAGCAATGGGGATCCAAAATCGGTGTATGGATAGAGAATTTGAAGGAGGCAGCACTTTGACCTATCCAAAGGATTGAAATCCTTAAAACCCATATGATTCCAAGAATCTACTTTCACTTAATCCTCGCAGAGGTTTGACAAAACACACTGGTTAAACTAGATCAATCCATCATAAATGCAACAGAAATCCTCCACCTTCCACTGCATACAGCGGATGGAGTACTTTACAGCAGCAACCGAAATGGAGGTCTAGATATGCCGAGACTTGAAATCCAGATTCCTTCCGCCATTATCCGGAAACTAGAAACTTTGGAGAGCTCACCGGACGGGGTGATAAAGACCTCATTTGAATTCAGTGGTATCGATAACAAACAGACAATCGAATCCCTGAGGAATCTTAAAGTGCTCAGGGAAAAACGAAGAATCCCTCAAGGATAAAGGGGGTCCAAGAGGGACGCATGAAGGAAATGGCGCGGATGAAATTGTCATCGACATGGGATGGATGGATATGACCCAAACGTCATAACAGATATGCGGCTTGGAGGGAGGTTGAATATTTAAAGTGGACCGAACTCCAATGCCAAGGATCAGGCATCAAGAACTATGGCAGTGACTACACATCCAACTCCTGGATCAAGACTGCCTTAACCTCGAACAATCCAGACTCATTAACAGTTTATTACTGCGGTGTAATCTCTATCCAACTAGACCCACCATAAACAGGGGAAGACAATATGGTAACAAATATTGCAGACGATGTGAGGCCCCTTGCGAATCACTGGCTCACATCTTCGGTAACTGTCCATTTGTTAAAAACGCTCGGATCAAAAGACAACAAAATCCTGGACCGCTTGCAACAGTTTATCTCCAAATACGGCCGGACATCTCGCTTGGAACCGAGACTCTTCGGAAAGGATGGGACCCTCTGGAAACCAGACCTGGTTCTCGTCAAGGACGGAGTAGTAGCGGTGGTAGATGTCACAGTGCGATTCGAGGACAATAAATCGTTGGAGAAAGGACAAAAGTACCATCTGAAGGACGAAATACTAGAACTGACCGGGGGCACGTCCCTACAATTCTTTGGATTCGTCGTGGGAGCAAGAGGGAAGTGGCTCCACTTAAACAACAGCCTCATGTGATGCCTGAAGATTCAAAAATACAAGTCCTTTGCCCAGCTTAGAGACTGATGATCCCTGACCTTGGAACGTTCGCAAATTTTTGGAGACCAGTAATCAGAATCGTTCAACAGAGCTCACCTGGTGAGATCTCGCAAGGCCCAAGATGAAGGACGGGGAGGTTCCACGAGATGGGTATTGTAAATCTCCAGAGTGAGAAGTCCAACACCTGATCCCCCATGGGCAGGTAAGGTGAATAATTTGTATATATGGGTTAGATGATCATGTTTAGTCTAGCATAGGGGTTTTGGCAATTACCTTGATTAGTTATTAGGGTGGTGGTTGCATGATGTTAATTATAATTACATTAACTGTAATGGCTTTTCCTTTGTTAATGTAAGTAATTAATAAAATTAATGCACTTTCATATGATGTAATTCAGGGTAGGTTTTCTAACCACTAACTATTTGATTGGCTACCTCGTTTCATCAGTACCGATGTGACGAACATTCACGCTCGGTCAAACATAGAGGATCATGGTCAGTTATCCCTGAGCTCCGCTTTCACCTGAGTGACTCCCCTTGGTTGTGGTTTCCTGGAGTTAAGTCACAACGTGGACGTGCCACGTAAATACTCGGATTGGACGCTGCATTAATTGTGCAGGATCAAAATAACCAGAGAAACCTGTTACAATCCAGTAAGGCAGAGGAGGGGAGTCTTTTAACTCCTCACCACCTGGTCTTCACACTAGCACCATTGCAATGTTCTATCTGCCCTACAAGAGAGCTTGTGTAGTTAGTGCAACCTGAAAAACCAACATGTACACACTGCTTATTTCTATTACTCAAAAAAAGGAGTGCATGTAATAGAAGTTTATTAGTTCAATAGCTGCATTAACCATCACCCAAATTACAGATGGAGGACTATACAGTTAAGCTAAGCTTTGAGAAAGCTAAATGGAATTAAGATAACCTGAGAATGATGAATTTGACAATGATGGGTGCAACATCAGTGCATGGCTGCCCCAAAACCTGGATTGACAGTGAGCTGTCCAGAGCATTCAATAACCAAACATATACTGGCCAGACCTTGAAGCACAATGTTACTTAATAACCTTTTAAAGGTGTTTCTCAAATGCAGCTTTTATCAGTAGCTTGTGGTAGTGATAATCTCAGAATAAAAACAATTAGCCAATTTGACTGATTTAAGGTTAAATTTCTTGCCTCAAAGGCTTGTGAATCTCATTGACTCAGCTGTGAATGCTTATGAGTATTTTCAAACATCTTGATAAATGTTTTGATATTAAGGGAATTAAGGATAAGGTGATAGTGTGTGAAGGCAGATTTGGAGGTTCAAGATCAGTCTCAATAAAATGGCAGAACAGGCTCAAGAGGCTAAATGGTCTCCAGCTTCCATTTATGTTTTGATCTGGTTCATTTCAGGTCCTTTATCATCCCTTTTAATCAGTCACCTTTAGATCATTAAAGGTAAGCTCTGTGGATACTGAGCAAGCAGGTCATACTACCTGTAGTATGTGGTGAGTAAGCAAACAGACCATACTATCCATTAGTGAGAGAGAAAAGGGCATTTTATTTCCAAAATGAAGCCAACACCTTAAAACATTAATGATATAAAGCTGGGCTATGACTTGCAATATTGGCCTAATATCACTACATCATTGCATCCAGTTCCAGCAATTCCATGATAATAGGCCAGGCCATTGCTTAGACCACCTTGTTAGCAATTGATAACTTCACCAATTACCACATCAGCACCTGCTCCCTCTCCACTGCCCCTACTCCAGGGCTTTTTATTACTGAGTTCTGTGAATTAGATTTGCAAAATCACTGCTGTGTCAAAGCTTTGCTTCAACATCCCCAACACAAGCTGGAATGAAAACTAACAACTACTTCACCATTTTGTATTATGGAGAAGTCACATTTGAAAAGTGAAATTTTTGTTGAAACAGGACAATCTTATGAAATTGTCTTCTGGTGGGTTTGTCATAGTGACAGCTTTTAGCTGAGACAGTTCAGCCAGTTATCCTTCAAGCAATTCATTTCTACAACAGATTTTACACAAGCTCCTTTCTGAAATTAGCTCTAGAATCAGGTCCCAATTTTAACAAATTGAAAGCTCTCTCCCCTCAAATTGCACTTCAGTTGCATTTAAATTGAAGTTTTAACTCTAATATCTCCTTTTATGTGAAACCCAGTTGAGTTAGGTTTCTATTTCTCTAGAATCAAACATTAAAACTCAAACTGGGTAGCAGGATTTTGATATCCTCCTTGCCATTCCTAACTGACAAGAATCCTTTAGAGTGCAAACCATTTGGATTCAAGCCTTCTCAGTCCTTTCCTCACAATACCAATGCATACTGCAAAAGCAGCAATAAGACCATAATCAAGCCTGTATTTATACTGAAGGGAAGAGGTGGTGGTTGGGGTTTGGGAGCAACAAGTCTTAATCAATTGAGAGGGAAAGAATGGTCACTTTCGGTCAGGAAAGTTTTTTTGAGGGGGGGAAACATCACCATCTGCTGCCTGGAGGATTTTAATCCTGTTTGATGATGAAAGGCGCTGTGTAAATGGACTGTCTAGTTGAAAGCAGTTCAGCAGATGGCGCCAATTTGTAAGACTGCAAGTCTTTCCTACAGCAGAGTGAGCTTTCTGTCCCTCACAGGTTGTTGGCCTTACCAGCCCTCTATAAATAGAGACAAACAACGGGAAACTTACAACTGAAAGGGGGATGTGTTGTAGTTGTATCTGGGGGGCTTGAGGAAGGTTGAACATGTTTGTGTTCAGTTTTAAATTAGCTTTTGTTTATGAAACTGGGTTTCCTTGAAGAAATAGCTATCTTTATAATGGGGGCTATTTTGAATGCTCTCAATGTTGGTTTTCCAACAGTACAACTTATTTGGGATTATTTCAAAATTGAGATTGATAGATTTCTAGAGCAAAGATGAGTGTTATGGAGCCACTATGGACAAAATGGTGTTATGTACAGATTGGCTATGATTTAATTTGAATGATAGAAAGCTCATTGGGGCTGAATGAGTGGAGAGACCATAGCTGGAGAAAACAAGCCTGGTCTATTTCAGCCTTTTATCACCATAATGTCCTTCCTTCCTCTTATCAATTCACATTTGAGATGATGTTGGGGGTTTTATAATAAGGAAAGCTAAACTGATAATTATTGATAACTATTTAATTGGCCTTCATTGGGAATAACCAGGAACGTCTGGAAATTATTTGGTATTTGATTTTTGCCTGTGACTGGCTGTAATTTACTGGGAATAGTTGACTTGAACTGGGAATGACTGATGGTTGCAGACACTTCAGTTCCTGTGTTGTGCAGGTTGTATAGTTCCTGTCTGCCATGAGATTGGATAGCATTTGTATATGTGCTGGCTACTGAATTATATCTGATAAGGGCCCGTTAAATGTTTATTGCTGAGACGTGGTCGCAGATCTGACTCTGCACTAGGCAAGTGGAGGCTTGAGTGGAATGAAACTAAATGCTGGAAACACTCTCTCTCTCTCTCTCTCTCTCTCTCTCTCTCTCTCTCTATCTCTGGCTGACTTGGCAGTGAGAAAAATAATTGCTGTTTCTGGCCTACTTTCGCTAGAACCTTGTCATAATCTTACAATCCTTCTCAGCTTATCACTACCTTGAGGGCAATTAGGGATGGGTATTGAATGCTGGCCTTTCCAGTGATACTTGCATTTGGATGTAGACTGTCTCAAGATCTGAGTTGTGAATGGTGTTGAGCATCGTGCAGTCATCAGTGAACATCCTCACTACTTCTGACTTTATGAAGGAAGGTCATTGATGAAGTTGGTTGGGCCTAGGACACTGCCCTGAGGAACTCCTGCAGTGATGTTCTGGAGCTGAGATGACTGATCTCCAACAACCACTTTTCCTTTGTGCTAGGCATAACTCCAACCATTGGAGTGTTTTCCTGCAATTCCTATTGACTCCAGTTTAGCCTGAGCTCCTTGATGCCACACTTGGTCAAACGTGGCCTTGATGTCAAGGGCAGTTACACTCCTTACCTTGGAAGTTCAACCCCTTTGTCCATATTTGAACCGAGGCTGTAATGAGGTCAGGAGCTGTGTGGCCCTGGCAGAACCCAAACTGGGCATCAGTGAGCAGGTTATTGCTAAGCAAGTGCTGCTTGATAGCACCGTTGATGACCCCTTCCATTACTTTACTGATGGAGAGTAGACTGATGGAGCAGTAATTGACTGGGTTGGATTTGTCCTGCTTTTGTGAACAGGACATAACCTGGGCAATTTTGCACATTGCTGGGTAGGTCCCAGTGTTGTAACTGTACTGGAACAGCTTGGCTTAGGGGCATAGCTAATTCTAGAGAGTGACTATAGAACCCAATGCCCACAAGGGTGGTAGAAGTGGAAGCAAACAATGATTTCAGAAGGAACTGGGCATTTGAAAGTAATATTTTCCCTTTTCTATGGGAACCCCTTATGTGGGAGCCAAATGGGTGAGTGGGACTGGAGTGAGGTGGCAAAGACTTGATGGGCTGAATGGCTTCTTCTACTGTAACTGACTCTGACTCTAAGTTACTGATTGACACAGGCCAACAGTACTCTGGTTATAGCCTTGCTCATCTCTAGGAGACACTAACCATGTGGACCTGCTGCGTACCTTGCTGCTGATATTCAATTTTTTTTTTTGCCAAAATATACTGTGCTCATAGCCATTTTGAAATGTCTTGTAGATATTCTCACGAAATGCAATGATATTCAAATCTTCCACATAGGTCATGTTGCACTCTTAAGCTACCTCATTACACAAAATAGAAACATTACAAAGATATGTTTCTGTGGTCACAGTCTGAAGTAAACTATCTAAAAGGACTACTAGCTGCTGTTGGCAGTCCTTAACCCATTCTCCCCTTGGACCTTGCATGATCTCATGGCTATTGTGCTCTCAGGCTGTCAAACTACAACACAAGGAGTTAATTGATTTGGGGAAAGTATGAAACTGTTTTAATGGGTTTTCCTAAACATCATCAGTAACTACAGCTGTGACCAACTGATTGCAATGGTCAATTAGCCAAGATGTAACTGGGATTGGCGGTGTGGAGGGAGGTCTTTTTGTCCCTAGGAAAGAGACTAGGAGAAATGAAGATAAAAGATCTTGTTACTCTCCCCTAAGCAAGCGAAGGATCGTCCAGGTGGTCTATCTAGTTGGACAATCCAAAAGTCATCTTCTAGCTAATTAATTCATTTAATTTCCATTATGAAATCCAAGGTTAACAGTTGAGGTATAAATCTCTTCAAGGCTAAAAGTTGAAATTCTTTTTCCTCTCACCTGAGGGATCGAATCAGACACCAAGAGCACCTTTACTCTGCTGGTTATAAGCACAAGACAGAGAACATTGACTGGGGATGTCTCTTTATTGACTGAATCTTCTGCCAGGAAGAGGAAAAGTCATTTTGATCATTAATCCTGCTGCTCAGACTGAGCACTAAGGGAAGCAAATACCCCCAGTCTGATGCACAACAGCCATCTCGTTGTAATGAGTGGAGAGAATGTTGCATTACATTTGCTTCACCTTCAGTACTTGCTGTGAAGAAACAAATGGGAAAACCCGGGAGAGTTCCTGACTTACTGGGCAAGTCAGCAAATAAAGCTGTCTCCTGTTGAACACCTGACGACTGATATAAATTTTCTGATGGACTGTGAATAAACAGGCAAAGTGCATGTGATTCAGAAGTCCTGCTGAACCCAGTTTACACTAATATGGTTTAAAAACTACAGTGTCTTGAGTTTTCTTTATTATTCGTTCCTGGGCATCGCTGGCTAAGCCAGCATTT
This sequence comes from Cetorhinus maximus, assembly GCF_964194155.1. Taxonomy (NCBI): domain Eukaryota; kingdom Metazoa; phylum Chordata; class Chondrichthyes; order Lamniformes; family Cetorhinidae; genus Cetorhinus; species Cetorhinus maximus. The sequence continues at coordinate 8,460,594 of NC_135881.1, forward strand.
ATTGCCCATCTTTAATTGCCCTTGTTCAGAGGGCATTTGAGTCAGCAATGTGGGTCTGTAGTGATGGGTTTTTACAATTGTCATACATCATAATTTGACTTTTAATTCCTGGTTTGTATTGAAATCAAATATCACCATCTGTGGTGGGATTTGAACCTGGGTCTCAGGAACACTAGTCAGTGATAATACCACTGTCTCCCCAGAAAGTAAAGACTTTATTTCAAGCATATGCTGGGAGATGTATCCTGGTTGGTTTCTCTCACTGATACAAAGTCTGTAGCAATTTTTCAGCTTATATTACATTTCACTACACTACTTGGCAAAGTTTTCAATTACTTTATCACATGTCCCAGAACCTCCATAAGTGAGCTGGACAATTCAAACTCAGATGTTCCCTGTTATCTCTCCCTTTTGGCCTTGGGAGATTTGTTTGTGTCTGTGCAATAACCCCATGCCTGTTTTCTTATCTCCTGAAACACTGTTTACCTACACTGAAGGCCATTAAGTTTTACCATGTGCATTCTCATCTAGGCTCCCACAGTAATGGCAGTAATATCCCAACATGCTCAAAGGGCTAAGGGGGAGGTGGTGGCCTAGTGTGGCATTGTCACTGGACTGGTAATCCAGAGACCCAGGGTAATGGTCTGGGGACCAAGGTTCAAATCCCACCACAGCAGATGGTGAAATTTTGAATCCTACAAAAGAAATCTGGAATTAAAAGTCCAGCCACTAAACCAATGTTGTTTTTGCTATAAAAACCCATCTGATTCACTAGTAACCTTTTGTGAAGGAAATGTGCTATCCTTGCCTGGTCTAGCATACATGTGACTCCAGACCCACAACAATGTAGTTGACTCTTAACTGCACTCTGAATTGGCTTAACAAGCCCTAGCAGTTCTTGGGTAATTCAGGATGGGCAATAAGTGCTGGCCCAGTCAGTGATGCCCACATCCCATGAACATATTTTCTTAAAATAATCCTTCAGTCCCTTTTGGCTGGCTGAGGTGGGATATTCCCAAGACCTTCGACCTACCAATAGTCTAGGGATCCTACTAGAGTCGAGTGAACTATTGGATCGGTTACACTACTCTGCTCTTCCAGCTTGGTTGAAGTCCTACTGAACTAGGCTAAGTCCAGAACCACCATCTCATTAGATAGTAAACTCCTCAAATTCCATATTCCTTGGGAGGAGAGCTTTGGTTGTAGTGGATACTGGGGTAGATCCTTCATCAGCCAACATATTACCAACTGCACCATCTGGGATAGAGTCAGCCTGATTTGCAAAGAGTCAGTGACCTGTAAGTGGAAGGTGTGGTTATTGTCTCTCCAATCCTCCATATAGGAATCTTGTCCCGTCCATCAGAAAGCCCCACTGCATAGGGGAGGTTTGGATGCCTTGAAGGTGCTTTCGAGAGGACTGACCAATACCACAAAGGCAGAAGTGTTACTGATGGGTTTCAGGGTATTACAGGAGCAGTTGATGTAATGCTGCAATTCACTGTACAGACTCCCCATTCCGCTTCACTGTTTGACTCTGGGTATCTCGGGGAGCTGGTGTAGTGATGAAAGCCAGCTACAGCCACAAGAGGGTGAAGCATTTGTTCAAGAACTCGGGGCTGTTATCTGCTATGAGCTGGTCTGGGATGCCATGACTTGCAAACATCTAACTTGAGTACTTTGACCATCTCTGGTTGTATAAGTTTGCTTTACATCCACGCATTTGCAGAAGTAGTCAATGCCTGAGGAAGCACCTGGCAGTGTGGACAAACGGGTCTTTCCCGTGGTCTGTTGGGGAATTGTGTGGGAATGAGTGGTTCCCTCTGATCTTGGCAGGCAGTGTAACACAAAACTGGCCATTTTGTGATGGTCTCTTCTGTTTCTTTGGAGATACCTGACCACCAGATGGTGGATGGGGCCTGTGCCCTGCACTTCACAGATCCCCCAGATGACCCTGGTGTAACTTCTGAAGGGCATCCACCTGTAGAGAGGCTAGAATAACCAGCTATTCGCTGTTAGATCAGGAGGTGGTCTATGAGAAATATATACTCTTTATACCTTCTGGAACTAAGACTAGGATCTTACTGAATAATCTAGAATTTTCCCCGTCGGCTCTGCTGTTTAAACTGCATTTTGGCTGAAACACAGCTTGGTTTCTGACAAGGCCGCCCCCTGATGGCAGTGGGTGCGGATGTGGCCAGTGGGTGCGGATGTGGGCACAATCTTCATGGAGCTGTTCTTGGCAGATCTGTTGGTTTCTGGTCACGCTGGCCTGTAGGTGTCTGGTAGTGGTCGGAGTATACCTCCAGCTCGGCAGGGACGGTGACTTCTGCCTCCTTTTTTCCACGATTTTGGCTAGCTCCTTGCAGAGGCAGATGTGATGAGCTGAACTGTGCAAGACGGTGTGGTCTGCCATGCTGCCCACAGAGAGCAGCACTCTATCCACCTGCCACAAAACTTGGATTGTAAAATGGAATGTTCTGGCCATTGACCCCCAAGCTATGATTCCATGAGCCAGGCTGCTGCTTGACTACTGTGGGGGACAGCACTCCCAATTTGGGCACAAGCCCCCAGATGTTTCTCAAGCAGGATTTTGTCAGGTTTGCCGTTGTCGTATATGGTCCTTAAGTTGATGCCAGGTGGTCCATCTGGTTTGACTCCATGTTGTAGTATAAGGGTCTGGCCATACAGGGTTAATGTGGGACTGAGTACAGTACTACCCCCACAGTGAGAAACAGCTAAAAGCACTTGGTAGTTTCAAAACCAATAATTTGAGTGATTTGACCATTTTGTACTCGAATTCAATGGCCAGAATTTTGTGGGTGGCAGAGCCAGCACGTCGGCACTTAAAATGGCGCGTGCTGACGCCAGCGCATGGCATGGTGATATTTCAGTCAGCGGGCGCGCACTCAGCAGCGGGACGTTCACCCGCCATTAATTGAGGCCTTGTTAAGGCCCTTAACTTGCCAATTGTCCAGGATTTTGAGGGGCCCGTGTGAACTTCGGGTCGGAGCACAGGCCCAATGGGCAGGCGGGTAGGAGATTTATTTTAATGAAAACTCATTCAATGTCGGGATATGTGGACTCGGGTTGTTCATGTTTTCCACGAAGTTTTAATTGCTGAAAGTGTTTAAAAGTTGCCTGTGTGATTGTTAGCCGTTCACATCGATTTCCAAGAGCTTCTTGTGCACTTTGAAACCAGTCTGAGGACAGTAATCTTTCTCGGGCCTGCAGCTTTCCGGAGGCCTCCATTTAACCTGGGGGTATGGGTTCTGACCCCTCCACTGGAGGCAACTCCCCTGAGGAGGAAGGGAGGGATAGAATGAGGAGGAGGCCAGAAGCTGAGGAGCGCTACAATAGGAGCCACGGCACCACAAGGGCTGTGGTAGAGAGAACCATCGGTCTTAAGATGCGCTTCCGTTTCCTGGACCGCTCGGGGCGCACTACAGTACCCCCCTGATTGCGTCTCTGTGATAGTGGTAGCATGCTGCGCTCTGCACAATCTTGTGCTGGAAAGGGGGGATGCAGTGGACAATGAAGACCTTGATACAGTGGATGAGGCTGCACATGATGAATCCAGCAGTGGCTCAGAGGGTGAGGAAGCACAGGGCAATGATGAGGGGCAGCACGCTGACCCACTACTACACCAAGGAGGCAGGGACACCCGGGACACTTTAATCCAATAACCCTTCAGCTAGCTCCACACACATGGATCAGCAGGACCAGCATTGCCTGGCACTTCCACACATGGCACTTAGGTGCCACATCTTCCACCTCATCAGCTGCAGATAAGGGCTTAATACAGAAACATCAATGTCCACTCAAACACAACATAAATCTGTGAAAAAGAAAAATGCACCACAAACAAAAGACCCTCAGCCATGGTTATAAAGATGGACTTTATTGTGTCCAAAAGAAAAGCTCACAGCAATTTTTTGTGATTTAAAAACATGGGTCCCTATTCTAAGGCCCACACAAAATCACCAGTGACATACCCGTGGAGAGCCTTAAGGTGCCTTATGCTTACGTTTTCAGGTGCTAAGTCTACATGCTGCCCCATCGCTCGCAGTGGCTTGAGAACCTGCTGACTCTGCTGTCCTATTGGCCTTGATGACCTTGGCGGCCGTCCTCTGGCCCGTGGAACCTGTGATAGAACAAAAAGCACAGCACAGGAACAGGCCCTTCGGCCCTCCAAGCCTGCGCCGATCATATTGCCTGTCAAACTAAAACATTATGCACTTCTGAGGTCCGTATCCCTCTATTCCCATCCTATTCATGTATTTGTCAAGCTGCCTCTTAAACACCACTATCGTATCCACCACCACCTCTGGCAGCGAATTCCAGACACTCTTTACCCTCTGCGCAAAAAAACTTGCCCTGCACATCTCTTTAGTTTACTCCTCTCATCTTAAATCTATGTCCCCTAGTAATCGACTCTTCCACCCTGGGAAAAGATTCTGACTATCTACTGTCCATGCCACTCATAATTTTGTAAAGTTCTTTCAAGTCGCCCCTCAATCTCCGTCGCTCCAGTGAGAACAATCCGAGTTTCTCCAACCTCTCCCCATAGCTAATAATCTTCAGACCAGGCAGCATCCTGGTAAACCTCCTCTGCACCCTCCCCAACGCCTCCATATCCTTCTGGTAATGTGACTACCATGCAATATTCCAAGTGTGGCCTAACCAAGGTTCTATACAGCTGCAGCATGACTTCCCAGCTTTTATACTCAATACCCCTGCCAATGAAGGCAAGCATGCCATATGCCTTCCTGACTGCCTTATCCACCTCCGTTGCCACTTTCAGTCACCTGTGGACCTATACACCCAGATCCTTCTGCCCGTTGATACACTTAAGGGTTCTGCCATTTACTGTATAATTCCTACCTGTATTAGACCTTCCAAAATGCATTACCTCGCATTTGTCTGGATTAAACTCCATCTGCCATTCCTCCGCCCATGTCTCCAACCGATCTATATTCCGTTGTATCCTTTGACAATCCTCTTCACTATCTGCAACTCCTCCAACCTGAGTGTCGTCTGCAAACTTACTAATTAGCCCAGTTACATTTTCCTCCAAATCATTTACGTATACTACAAACAGCAAAGGTCCCAGCACTGATCCCTGCGGAACACCACTAGTCACAGCTCTCCATTCAGAAAAGCACCTTTCCACTGTACCCTGTCTTCTATGACCAAGCCAATTCTGTATCCATCTTGCCAGCTCACCTCTGATCCCGTGCGACTTGACCTTCTGTACCAGTCTGCCATGAGGGACCTTGTCAAAGGCCTTACTGAAATCATGTAGATGACATCCACTGCCCTTCCATCGTCGATCATCTTTGTCACTTTCTCAAAACTCAATCAAGTTATTGAGACATGACCTCTCCTTAACAAAACCATGCTGCCTCTCACTAATACGCCCATTTGCTTCCAAATGGAAGTAAATCCTGTCATGAAGAATCTTCTCCAATAATTTCCCTACCACTGACGTAAGGTTCACCGGCCTGTATTTTCCTGGATTATCCCTGCTACCCTTCTTAAGCAATGGAATAACATTGGCCGTTTTCCAGTCCTCTGGGACCTCACCCGTAGCCAGTGAGGATACAAAGATTTCTGTGAAGCCCCCAGCAATCTCCTCCCTTGCCTCCCTCAGTACTCTGGGGTATATCCCATCTGGCCCTGGGGACTTATCCACTGTAATATTCTTAAAGATGCCCAACACCTTTTTTATCACATGATCCAGGCTATCTACACACCCTTCCCTCGACAAATCGACCACTAAGTCCTTCTCTTTGGTGAATAATGATGCGAAGTTCTCATTAAGTATTCCTCCCATTTCTTCTAGCTCCACACACAGATTCCCACCTCTGTCCCTGAGTGGGCCTACCCTTTCCCTGGCTACCCTCTTGCTTTTTACATATGTATAAAAGGCCTTGAGATTTTCCTTAATCCTGGTTGCCAGTGACTTTACATGACCTCTTTTTTTAGCGCTCCTGACTCCTTGCTTAAGTTTCTTCCTACTTTCTTTGTATTCTGCACGGGCTTCATCTGTTCCCAGCCTTCTAGCCCTTATGAATGCCTCCCCTTTCTTTTTGACTAATCTCACAATATCCTTCGTTATCTAAGGTTCCTGAAAGTTGCCATGCTTATCCTTCATCCTAGCAGGAACATGCCGGTCCTGAATTCTTATCAACTGACGTTTGAAAGCACCTCACATGTCAGTTGTTGATTTGCCCTCAAACCTCTGCCTCCAGTCTACATTCCTCAGTTCCTACCTAATATTGTTATAATTAGCATTCCCCCAATTAAGCACCTTAACCCGAGGATTCCTGTTATCCTTATCCACCAGTACCTTGAAACTTACTGAATTATGGTCACTTTTCCTGAAATGCTCCCCTACTGAAACTTCGACCACCTGGCCGGGTTCATTCCCTAATACCAGGTCCAGTATTGCCCCTTCCCTAGTTGGACTATCTACATATTGTCTCAGGAAGCCCTCCTGGATGCACCTTACAAATTCTGCACCATCCAAACCCCTAGCACTAAGCGATTCCCAGTCAATATAGGGAAAGTTAAAATCACCCACCACAACAACCCTATTGCTTTTACATCTTTCCAAAATCTGCCTACATAACTGTTCCTCAATGTCCCGCTGGCGATTGGGAGGCCTATAGTAAACCTCCAACATTGTGACTGCACCCTTCCTATTCCGGAGCTCTGCCCATATTGCCTCGCTGCATGAGCCCACCGAGGTGTCCTCCTGTCGTACAGCTGTGATATTCTCCTTAACCAGCAGTGCAACTCCCCCACCTCTTCTACATCCCTCTCTATCCTGCCTGAAACATCGAAATCCTGGAACGTTTATCTGCCAATCTTGTCCATCCTTTAACCAAGTCTCTGTAACAGCAATAACATCATAGTCCCAAGTACTAATCCAAGCTCTAAGCTCATCTGCCTTGCCTGTTATACTTCTCGCATTGAAACAAATGCATTTCAGACCCCCAGTCCCACTGTGTTCAGTAATTTCTCCCTGCCTGCCCATCCTCTTAGTCCTACTGGCCATATTCACTCGTTCCCAGTCATTCATTTCACCTGCTGACCTATTGCTCTGGTTCCCACCCCCCTGCCATACTAGTTTAAACCCTCCCGAGTGACACTAACAAACCTCGCAGCCAGACACCAGGGAGGAAATGCAAAACAATAAAGGTGAACAGGGTGAAAGAGATGAACTGAAATCCTGTCGGAGAGGAGAGCAGTAGCTCTTCAAGGTGGGCATTCCCGGAAGAGGAGTGGCAGTGAATGATGCTAAATTTAGTTGTATTATGGTCACCATGTCCAAAATGGCCGCCCAGCTTCATTTCCTAAGACTAAATCTAGAATTGTGCTCCCTCTCGTTGGGCTTTTTACGTGCTGGCTAAAAAAGTTCTCTTGAATGCAGTTCAAGAATTTTGCGCCCTCTGTGCCCTTCACACTGTTCAAATCCCAGTTGATATTAGGGTAGTTGAAGTCCAAACAATTACTGCCCTATTGCTTTTGCACTAAGAAATCTGTCTACATATTTGCTCTTCTAACTCTGTTCCACTATTTGGGGGTCTATAGTACACTCCTAGCAGTGTGGCTGCCCCCTTTTTTTATTTGATCTCAACCCATATGGCCTCATTTGATGCTTCATTTAGTATATCATCCCTCCTCACAGCTGTAATTGATTCTTTAACCAATAATGCTACACCCCCACCTTTTATATCCCCCTCCCTATCCTGCCTGAAAACTCTATATCCAGGGATGTTGAGCTGCCATTTTTTGCCTCTCCCCAAGCCAGGTTTCCATTATAGTGATGATATCATGTTGCCATGTGTGTATCTGTGCCTCAGCTCATAGAATTTATTTACTTTATTACTTTATTTATTTATTTATTTATTTACTTTATTTACTATGCTCCTTGCATTTATATATATACCTTTTAACACTGCCAAATTACTGTGCTGTACACATTTTAACCTGTGCTGCTTCTGTCTTTCAGTCACTCACTAATTCTCCATCTCCCATTCCCTGCTCTGAATTTCCCCTCAGGTTCCCATCTCCCTGCCAATCTAGTTTAAACACCACCCCCAACAGCACTAGCAAATCTCCCTGCGAGGATATCCATTCCAGTCCTGTTCAGGTGTAGACCGTCCGGCTTGTACAGGTCCCACCTTCCCCAGAACTGGCCCCAATGCCTCAGAAATCTGATGCCCTCCCTCCTACACCAGCTTTTCAGCCACATGTTTATTTGCTCAATTCCCCTGTTTCTGTACTCGCTTGCACGTGGGACTGGGAGTAATCCTGAAATTACCGCTTTAGAGATCCTGCTTTTCAATCTCCTTCCTAGCTCCCTAAAGCCTGCTTTCAGCGTCTCATCCCCTTTCCTGCCTAAGTCATTGGTACCGGCATAGGCCATGCCCTCTGGCTGATCACCCTCCCCCAGAATAATGTCCTGCAGCCACTCATTCAGTTCGGTTTGCCTGGTAAGTAATTCATATCTGTGATCTGCTGTCATAACACCAGATGGTGGTGGTTGCAGGATATGGGCTTCGCTGGCTCATCCTCTGCCACTCGGTCCTCCCTGCCTTCCCATGAGGCCCCAGGAGCTGGCTCAATGTTGAGTCTCCCAGTCCCCCTCTCGCCCTGGCTCCAGGCCCCTGAATTCAGTGCCAGGATATGATGGTGTGTAGGTCGGTACACATACGCATGACTCTGTCTGCAATATGTCACTTTGTCCCTCCAGGACAGTTGCCAATCTGTCCAGAGGAAGCTTAGCGCTTCAAGTGGGTGATGGTGCATGTAGCTTGGATGGACACCTCCACAGCCCGGGCCAGAGCGTGCAACCCGTCTGATATAACCATCCAATCCCCATGTGCCTCGCGCTGGATGCCCAGCATCTGCCGTTTCATAGGTGACTCCAGAGGCTCATCCTCCAACTCTGACTTAGTCTCTCAATCACCTCAGACTCTCCTGACTGCCCAAGGCCTACTCACCACACACTCTCCCAGCAGCTGCACCCGTGAATGTCAAGTGCCCTGGCCAGATTTTGTGTGTGTGTCTTGTTGCGATGTGTGGATCTCCGCTGGTGCTTCCTTAGGGAGTTCTTCCTCGCTCTTGATGGGCCCAGCATTGACCTTCAGGGTTAGTGGAAAAAGCTTTCACCTGTGCCAGAAGAAAGGATGTTGGTTGTCTTCAAAACCCTTTCCACAGCTGTGTGAAGTCACAGTACTCAGCACCATGACAGTCACGGGCACCATGAGATGATGCAATGTAAACACTACGCACACCTGCAGCAACATCAAACTTTGCAATCTCAATGGCCAGAGTTTTGATGTTGTTTGGTAGGGGCAGGTACTCGCCCTTCCCCATCACAAGAGGTCATTGAAGCACTTGTGGCACTGAACCCAGGTGTGTCGCACCACATGTGGGCTGATCCTTTCTGCTCCACCTCCCAGGCACGTTTTGTCATGTGGGGTGGGAGTGAGGGGGGTCCAGCTCCTCGTGCCCCTTGGCACTATGATTTTCGTGCCGTACTGCCCCCTCCTCAAGGGCAGCGAGGCACTCGTGACCTGCCCTCCTGCCCAGCCGCCTCTCCAAGAGCGCTCTCGGGAATCCTCCTGTGCGCCATCCTTGCCGGCCTTTTTGCGCGGTTTTTAAACAGGCCGCCGGGTGGTCCCGGTGGTCATTAGAGTCCTGCTGCCATCTACTCCACCCCCCCCCCCACCACCCCCCCCACCTCCCCGAGAGCCGTGATTGACGCTGGGCAGGCCTTGGGCCGCCCATGTAAAATAACGGTGCGGACCCGATTGCGGGTGGTGTTCAGCCCTGTACCCGTTCCCGCACAGCCCACCTGACATGCCAAAAATTCCCCCCAATGTTACAGTACAGAACGAAGCCACTCGGCCCATCATGTCTGCACCGTCTCTCCAAATGAACATTGACCTGGTGCCAATCTCCCCGTAACCCTGCCTGTTTTCTTTTCCAATAATCATCCAATCCCCTCTTCGATGCCTCGATTGAACCTGCCTCCATCTGACTTCTAGGCAGTGCATTCGAGACCCGAACCACTGATGTGAAAAGGCTTTTTCTCATGTCACACTGGTTTCTTTTGCAAATCACTTCAAATCTGTGCCTTCTCCTCCTTGATCCTTTTATGAGCAGGAACAGCTTCTCCCTGTCTACTCTATCCAGCCCCCTCATGATTTGGAACATGTCTATTAAATCTCCTCTCAGCCTTCTCCTCTCCAAGGAGAACAGTCCCAACTTCTCCAATCTTTCCTCACAACGGAAGTTTTGCATCCCTGGAACCATTTTCGTAAACCTCTTCTGCACTCTCTCCAATGTGTTCACATCCTTCCTATAATACGGTGCCCAGAACTGCACACAATATTCCAGCTGAGGTCTAACAAGGGTCTTATATAAATTCAGCATAATCTCCCTGCTCTTGTACTCTCTGCCCCTATTAATAAAGCCCAGGATACTATATGCTTTATTAACTGCTACCTTCAATGATCTCTGCACATACACACCCAGGTCTCTCTGCTCCTGTACCCCCTTCAAAATTTCACCCCTTATTTTCTATTGTCCCTCCATGTTCTTCCTACCAAAATGCATCACCTCACACTTCTGCACAATGAACTTCATCTGCCACCTGAAATTCTGCACTCTCCTCAGTTTACAATGCTTCCCAAATTGTCATCTGATGCCACTTCCCTGGGTTTTAGACTGGGGAAGAGATTTGTCTTTCCAATGCTGTCAGCATCAATCCACCTCCAACTGGCCCTCTTCCTCCTGCCTCTGCCAATCGACCTGGAGGATTCAGATGCGGAGAGCACATGAACCACCTCCGTGAACGGAATCACCAAGGTCTGGAATACTGCCTCCAGTCCTACCCTTTTCAATGGGCATTGTGAGCACACTTATCCTGAGAGTAGGTGTAACATTGCAAGCACCAACACTGCTGGGTTATTTGATGTCATCCTGCCTACGCATGATCACAATGCTGGGTGGCCAAGATGCTGTCCACCTTCCCCATCAGCACAGACTCCCAACCCCCCCATCCGCCCCACCCCCAACCCCACCGGACCAAACGGGGAAGTGCACACTGACATCGGTGCTAAGACCAAGGCCTTCACTGCACCCTGCTGCCTTGGATCTCCCAGACAATCTTGCAGGCCTCCAGCATTTGCAATGCTCCTCCGCAGCTTCCTGGCACAAGAATACACCCACTGAGGACTTAGTCACCCTGGCCAACCTCAGGTGGTCATTGAGGGTCTTCTGGCATTGTCCACTCGCCCAACACTGCTGACCTCTGCTCCAACCTCCTACCAGGCTGCACATCTCCCAGAGGGAGCTGCCCTCTCCCCGTCAGCTGGTATTAGCTGCTCACACCTGGCAGACACAGCACAGAGGAGGGTGCGGAGAGATTCGTCACCAAGTCTGGGCTGCTCTGGTCCTTCTCCCCTGCCTCTCCCTCACTCCGTTGCCTTGGCCATCTCTGGAGGGAAACGTGCAATAATTAGACAACAACTCTGTTAGGAGCTGGGAGTTGTTCATGTTCAAATTGAATTCCACCTGTGATCAGTGGCAAAGAACCGAAACTCTGATCATTTCAGAGATTAAAAACATTCACACTTCACTAAAATGAAGTCTGATAGTGAATTTGGTTAGATAATGCTGCAGATTTGAGTAAAATGCGCACATTTACCGGGTCAGCTGACACTGCCCCCATGCCAGGTGACCCTTTTTAAATGACTGTGATCTCCTTCCAGGTCACATCCAACCACCTGACAGCAGACATCCTGCCCTCTAGCACTGGGCAGAGAGCTCACTCCCTTGGGGCCTCGAGGCTGGGAAACCTGCCCCCATCCGGCCCCAGTTTGCATAGTTTCCATTTAATCCGGTGTTCTTGGATGGCGGGGGCTGGGAATGGGAAGGCTGCCCCCTGCTGAGCCTGACTGGATTATTCAGCCCCGTGCCACACAGATGGCATTGTGACTCTCGACAGGGCAAGTCTCCTCAGGGCACTGCCTTTGTCATCTCAGTGTTGCACACCCTGTAAACGGGTGGTCTCTGCACGTGCCCCTGACCTGCTGCAGCCTGTCCTCAGCGGGTTTTGTTGCTTCGGGCAGACTCTGGCGCCTGCCTCGTCTAGCCAGTGCGAGAGCCTCATCCCTGACTACGTCACCACCGAGGACTCTCACCCTCATCCCTGTCAGCGTCCTCCTCATCGGTGGAGACGTGCAGCTCCTCCATCTCCTCCTCAGCCAGCTCCACACCCCATTGCAGCGCCAGGTTGTAAAGGGCACAGCAGACGGTTATGATGTGTGACACTCTGTGGACTGTGTTGCAGGGTCCACCAGACCGGTCCAGGCACTGGAACCTCACCTTCAGCATCCCGATGGTCTGCTCCACCAAGTTGTGAGCTGCAGCATGAGCCTCATTATACCGTCGCTCTGCTGCAGCCTGAGGCCGCCACACGGGTGTCATCACCCACAGCCTCTGTGGGTGTCCCTTGTCCCCCAAGGAGTCTACCCTGCAGCCTCTGTGGACCCTGGAAGACTGCAGGGATCTGCGAGCGACTCAGGATGTAGGCATCGTGCACACTCCCTGGAAACCGTGCTCATACCTGCAGGATGTGTTTCTGGTGGTTGTACACCAGCTGCACGTTCAGTGAGTGGAAGCCCTTGTGGTTGATGAAGTTCACTGAGTGTAGCGATGGAGACCTGAGCACCACATGGGTGCAGTCAATCGCATCCTGCACCTGTGGGAATCCCGAGATCCAGGCGAATCCAATGGCCCTTGCATCCTGGCTGTCCCGGTCCCGGGCAAATTGCATAAAGTTGTGTGCCATGGAGATGATGGATCCGTGACCTCATGGATGCATTTGCGGGTGGCAGATTGTGAAATCCCACAGAGGTCACCTGTGGAGCCCTGAAAGGACCCCTGAAATTTTCCCTTGGCACCAGGTCCTACAGTAAGTGGCAGATGTGAGACACCAGGTCCCTGGACATGCGCAGTCATCAGCAACACTGGTTCTCAGTCATCTGCAGGAATGACAGGCGACGTCTATAGACCCTGGGTTTCGCTAGGCACCGACCAGCCACGGCTCACTGTCGCTCCTGGGCAGTGTGCACAGGAGCCCCTGCTGCCCCTTCATGAGGTTGCTGCTCCTGCCTTTGCTTGGCCAGGAGCCTCAGTCGTTCTCTCCTCCATCTTCTACGGTCTCTCTAGGCCATCAGGCACACAGCTAGGTCACCAGGATCCATGATCCTGATGTGGAGCATGAAAAAGAGAGAGATGCAGTTATCATGGCAGCACTTAGCATCTTTCCTGGCCCTTGTGACCGCCCCTTAATTCTTCCGGAGAGTGCTGCTCACCCCCGGATGGCCAGAGATGAGTGCGCTGCATGGCTGCCCTATCAGCCTGCAACATGGGGGACACTGGTCCAAACCAGGATGCTGAGATTACAAGGGGCTGTGAGCGTCTCCAGCAGTGACTGCTACATGGCCAGTGTTGGTGAGGAGATTGTACAACGTGTGCAGTCCAACTGCTCCACGGTCCAATAAAGTGGTGGTGGACTCGAAGTCTGTGCCGGGGGGTGAAGGGGAGGGGTAAGGTTTGGAGCGCTTGGTGACCCTTTGGTGCCTCTGCGATGTTTGTGTGAGTGGGCAGGCTAGGAGCCTGACCCCAATCATATCCCTGTGGCTGTGCCTGATCTGTCTCAGTTGCAGAGACATGGTCAGTTTATACAGGGTGTCCCTAATGCACGGCCACTCCCCTCGCTTACCCTGACCCCCACCTCGATTGCCTGTGCGCGGGATACAGCGCCAGGGCAGCACTGAACACCCCTCCCACCCTCTGCAGTCACCTCCGGGGCCAGGCCTCAGTTGCCACCCCCCACCCCCCCCCCCCCCCCCACCCCCCCCCACCCTCTGCCCAGAGGCCTGTAAACAACAGGCGAGCTGTGGAGAAAAGGTTTTGTATGATGGACAAGCCGGGGGGGAGACAAGGGGATGGAGAGAATCTCCCCCGCCAGGCGTCCAAGAGAGAAAAAAAAACGAGAGATAAGGGCACAAGAACAAGTCGAAGGTGGAGGTGTGGCAGAGGTAGGGAGTTGAAAGGGGGGTGGGGGGCTGCAGCTTGAGGGGTCCGGTTGCTTCTTCCATTAGGGATGGGCGATGTCTTCACCAGGCAGCTGGGACTGCCTGGCACACACAAGCTGGAATAGTTGCTCTTCACCAGGCAGCCCCAGCCTAGCCTGGACTCCCACAACCGGGAAGAGGAGGGGTGGGGTGGATAGCGGATGACCAAAGTCTAAAACGCTGTCTAAATGCACCCACACCCCTCAGTCGTTGTTCCTCCACTCCTTCCTCCCCGCTCGTAACACAGTCCAATTCCAAACAAGAACCCTCCCCACTCCAGTCCAAAACACACACCTCCAGAAGATGGAAAGCTCTTCTCCCTCCTGGTCCACTCCTCTCCCTCCTCTCTCTTCAATGTAGGCCCGAAAAGCCTCAGGCCTCGAGCTGCAGGCCTCCCCTCTTGCAGGTGTCATGCAGCACCACAACAGGCAGCCCAGTTCTTGAATGGGCCTCAGGCCTCAGTTACAGGCACACTTCGAGCAGCAGCAAAACTGAAGGTCACACTGGAAAGGCAGCCAGAAGCCACAGCCAGAGCCCGGAGTCAGTAGTTAGCAGCCAGCAGTCTGTAGCCAGAATCCAGCAGCACAGCAACCAACTCTCCCTGCGGAGAATTATTTGTCCAGCCTGGGCCCAGGCGTTAATCACTTGTACACACTGTTCACTATTGTCTAAACTCCCAAACATGTCTCCCTGCCTGTGGCTCCATGTTCTGATGAACACTGTTCGTGTCACTCAGATGTGAAACCTTTCAGCACAAGGTCAAGGCAGGTGTCTCAGTCCAGGGCCCCTCCCCTGTGCTCTGTGGAGCCTTCAGACCACAGTGAGGGTCCAGCCTCACACTCCCTGGACACATTACTGATGCCTGTACCTCGGCGGTGCTGGTCATTGCTGCCAGAATGTATTGGGCTGGTGCCACAGAGTTCCCTCATACTGTGTGTGCCCCCAGCACCAGCATCTGTGACCAGTGATGCTGTGCACCAGCTCCTGAAGGGCTGAGATGCTGAAGGCGGACACAGCATCAGATGCGTCTAAAGTTTCATGGCTGTGTCTCTGAGATGGCCCTGATCATGGAGCGCAAGCGAGCTGCCCTCGGCCAGACAGGAGTCAGACATTCTCAGAGGCTGTGTGAAGATCTATGGAGTGTCCTCACTGCATGTTGTCGTCATCCTTCCCAAATCTGGCAGCTATGAGGGCTTCCTGAGTGCGCCTGCCTCGTCTAGCCAGTGCAAGAGCCTCATCCCCGATGTCATCGCCACCGAGGACTCTCACCCTCATCCCTGTCAGCGTTCTCCTCATCGGAGGAGACGTGCAGCTCCTTCATCTCTCCCTCAGCCAGCTCCTCTCCCTGTTGCATGACCAAGTTGTAAAGGGTACAGCAGGCAACGACGATGTGTGACACCCTCTGTGGACTGTATTGCAGGGCTCCACCAGACCGGTCCAGGCACTGGAACCGCATCTTCAGCATCCCGATGGTCTGCTCCACCAAGTTGAGAGCTGCAGCATGAGCCTCATTATACCGTCGCTCTGCTGCAGCCTCAGGCCGCCACACGGGTGTCATCAGCCACAGCCTCTGGGTGTCCCTTGTCCCCCAAGGAGCCAACCCTGCAGCCTCTGTGGACCTTGGATGACTGCAGGGATCTGCGAGCGACTCAGGATGTCGGCATCGTGCACACTCCCTGGAAACCGTGCTCATACCTGCAGGATGTGTTTCTGGTGGTTGTACACCAGTTGCACGTTCAGTGAGTGGAAGCCCTTGCGGTTGATGAAGTTCACTGAGTGTAGCGATGGAGACCTGAGCTCCACATGGGTGCAGTCAATCGCATCCTGCACCTGTGGGAATCCCGAGATCCGGGCGAATCCAATGGCCCTTACATCCTGGCTGTCCCGGTCCCGGGCAAATTGCACAAAGTTGTGTGCCATGGAGAAGATGGCATCCGTGACCTCATGGATGCATTTGAGGGTGGCAGATTGTGAAATCCCACAGAGGTCACCTGTGGAGCCCTGAAAGGACCCCTGAAATGTCCCCTTGGCACCAGGTCCCTGGACATGTGCAGTCGTCAGCAACATTGGTTCTCAGTCATCTGCAGGAATGGCAGGCGGCGTCTATAGACCCTGGGTTTCGCTAGGCACTGATCAGCCATGGCTCACTGTCACTCCTGGGTAGCGTGTGCGGGAGCCCCTGCTGCCCCTTCATGAGGTTGCTGCTCCTGCCTTTGCACGGCCAGGTGCCTCAGTTACTCTCTCCTCCATCTTCTACGGCCTCTCTAGGCCATCAGGCACACTGCTAGGTCACCAGGATCCATGATCCTGATGTGGACCATGAAAGAGAGAGAGACGCAGTTATCATGGCAGCACTTAGCATCTTTCCTGACTCTGTGACCGCCCCTTAATTCTTCCGGAGAGTGCGGCTCACCCCCAGATGGCCAGAGATGAGTGCGCTGCAGGAGATCGGACCCCCTCTCAGCTGCCAGTTAGCCATGCTGTTGTACAGAAACATCCTCCTCTTGTGGATGAAGTGGACGCCCTTAGTCTTCCCGGCATTCATCTCCTACCCCATCTTTTGGCAGAAGTCCTGTACAATGGCCAAGTTCTTGGTCATGCTGGCATGGGAGTCACTGAGCAAAGCAATGTCATCAGCCAACGCCAGAGCTGAACAACTAATCTGCATTCCCCGAAAGGGCAAGTGGACACCCAACTGTGCCCCCTGTAGGGAGCAGATTAGAAGATCCATCGCTATGTTAAACAGTATTGGTGATAACAGGTCACCTCGCTTGACCCCTCATGATGTTGATGGGTTTTGTTTGGCCGTCTTTACATTCAATGTATGTGTTTGTTTCTGAAAACAGATCTGTGATCATTGCGATGAATGATTTTGGCAGCCCCACTCTCTGAAGTGATTTGATGAGCATTTTATGCCCTATGGAATCGAACACCTTAGCCAGATCCACAAAGACAACGGCCAGCTCTCTCCTGTTGTTTCACTCCTTTTAATGATATTACTGAGAACCATGATGTTCTCATTACAACCAGGAGTCACCACCAGAAACCCTTGCTGCCTGGGGTTGATCTGGACCGCTTCACATAGGCGTTTGATGATGATCTTAGTGAAGAGCTGTAATAAAATCGGACCAATCATTATTGGCCGCCGGTTGTCGATGCTTTTCAGTTTCTCAGCGTCGTCTGTCTTGGAATGAGAACCGTACGACTCTTTTTCACAACCCGAGGGATGGAACTTGACATGAGCCAGAGGGTGAAGAGGTGTGGAATCCTGTCCTCATAATCCACCTGGATGTCACTGATGTCTTCCCACTTCATCCCATCAGGACCTGTCGTGTTCTTATCAATGCCCTTTATCACCCGCTCAACCTCTTCCTTCTGTATGGGCTCCTTCAAAAAATCGTAGCTTCTCGTTCCCTTATATGATGAAAACTTTTGATGGTTTGCTTTGTTATTTGGCTTGGCGAGTTTATCTGTAAGACTCTCGTCCAGTTCAGCTTTGCTGAGTGGACATTGCAGGGTGGACTGTGCACCCAGGATTTGCTGTGCTACCTTTCGTCTGTCGGTTTTGTACACCAACTGCGTAGATTTGAAATGTGCTTTTTTATCTGCCCACTTTTTCTTTGCATTGTTGTTTCTGCTTCCGTCCTTGGGGTGAGCAACTGTCTACCTGGACCACTTGCCAGTTTGCTCTTCCTTCCCTTCAGTCAGTATCGCATCTGTGATGCTTTCAACGAGGCCGATGGCCAAGGCTCTCGTTTCAGGGTCATCCCGTACCACCATAAATTCCTCAGCTGATCATCCAGATCCCTGTGTTTAGGGATACTGGCCGGGGGTCTCACATTCCTTGTCGTTTGGGGACTGTGTTCCCCAACACCGCCTCTGCATCATCCCCCTCTTGTGGAGTTTCCATTCCCAAAGCACCTTCTGTCTGGCTGCTTTGTGTTGTTGGTATGCTCGTTGTATTCTGCTCTGCTTTCAGGAGACATCTCTTTGAAGCAATCTGCCTGTTTGTTTTTAAATGTTAGATGGACTGCAATTTGTTAATATCTGCACGGCCTTGGTACCGCTTCACCAATGCTATGAGGAGGTCCGTTTCCTTTTTAGTCCATTTGTAATCTCTCCGGCCAGGCTTTCCCTGTGGTAGGTGAGCTGCTAATGATTTTGCGTTTCATACTTTGGCGTGCCTGAGACCCTCGTGCTGGCTGAGCCCAATTTGCCATGTGAATTGCATTTGGCAGTGTTCACATGCATAGATCGTACCGGTGAGGGGTGGCCTGACCCCTTTACACTTGCTATAGTGACAAGCAATGGAATGGTACTCGCTATTGTTTCTGCACTTGGAACATTATCGTCAGAACGTGTTTGATCCGGTGTCT
This sequence comes from Cetorhinus maximus, assembly GCF_964194155.1. Lineage (NCBI taxonomy): Eukaryota > Metazoa > Chordata > Chondrichthyes > Lamniformes > Cetorhinidae > Cetorhinus > Cetorhinus maximus. The sequence goes on from NC_135881.1 coordinate 8,479,132, forward strand.
AACGGCCATGTGTTTGCAGAACTCACCCACCCCGGGGAGTAGCAGATTGCACTGACTGCAGAGCAGACCATCAACGGGATATTGGATCTCCACTTCTCTGTGTGTGGTTCTGTCACTGGGTGGCATCACCACAGGCTCGACATAGGTGGGGCACCTGTCTCATCTTGGGGTTCCACCACCCCATTCCCGTCCAAAGTTAACGTTCCCTCCAACTTCGTGTTATAAAAGGTCAGCATTCTTATGGCTGTCGTGTCCTCCCTTTCGCTGAGAGGGCTTGACTCCGATACCTTCTCTTGTTGCATGACATTCACTACTGGGGGTTCTGGACCTTGCAGTCTGGCTTGTTTCACAGGTTCCCAGTAGGGTAGGTAATGTCTATACAGCCTCGAGTCCCCCTCAGTGGTTTGTGTTGAGATGGACTTTTTCTCTAGTCCGTTGAGCTCGGAACTAGCACTTGTGTAGCAATTGCAATTTACACAGTGACCTGCTACAGAAGGTACAACTGTGGGGATGTTTTTTATCCGGGTCGCTTCCCAACCGGGCCACTCTGACCAACGGTCATCCATTTTTTTACAAAATTGCTGGTCTCCGCATACCACAACCAACAAGGTGCTCTTTGTAAGGTCACTCAGCCAACGAAACCTTTTCTGTGCCAACTGGGATAACGGTGACATTGTTACCGGCAGGAGGCACGACCAACGCTGTGGATGGCGAGAGCACCAAACCAACACAGGTCACGGAACTACTAACCAGACAGGCTCACAGGTGAGACCACCACCAGAGAGTCATAGTTACTCCCACCAGTACTAGCAATTTGTTGAGTACTTGCCTGTTTGTGTGCTGTGATGATGGAGTTAGTCAGGAAGGGTTTCCTGGTTGAACAAAGGAAGGGGTTAGTTTTCTCCATATTTAAAAAACTGACCTGGGTAAAATATAACCAGATCTGACTTGTACAACAAACACAGGCCCAAACACTGAAAAGTACAGATTACAGGAGGAGGGGGGAACTGTGTAAAAATAAAATGTCAGTTTGTAGTTTGCTGTCTTGGCCGGCTGCAGATTGGATCTGATGGTAGTGAAGCTTCTAATGTCAAGATGAGGACAACAGTTGACGTTTGTCTAGGGTCACAGCTATGGAGTTTCTTTAAAAATCTGTCTATTGTAAATGGGAGTCCCAGTCAAATTAGACAAGGCCCCTCTGAGCTTGAGAGAGGGAGGTGGGCAGGAGGATTCCCTTTTTTTTGAAAAATATATTTATATACTTGGAAGAACATTCCAAACCATTTCAAAAATCACCATCGCAAAAGTACTACCAGATCCAACTTTTACACATGGATCACAAGGTGCATCAATACAATCAATGAATATTACAATCATTTCAATCTGGTCAATGCAGACAATCAGACAATGGTATTGGAGTTATCAACATACATCATGTTGCACTCTGAGGTGCTTCAATACATTTATAATACAGTTAGCATTCAATGCAGACATTCATTGTGAGCTGTACAGCCTGAGGGGCTCTCAACAGTTCCCAGTCCCTCGGTGCACTGTGGCAGAAAGGTCTTACACAGCGACCTTTCCCCATTGCGCCTTTGAGGCGGCTGCCCCAAGCTTTAGTGTGTCCCTCAGCACGTAGTCCTGGACTTTGGAATGTGCCAGTCTGCAAAACTGGTCGGGGACAACTCTTTGCGCTGGAAGACCAACAAGTTTTGGGCAGACCAAAGAGCGTCTTCCACTGAGTTGATGATCCTCCAGCTGCAGTTGATGTTTGTCTCGGTGTGTGTCCCTGGGAACAGCCCGTAGAGCAGAGTCCTGTGTCACAGAACTGCTCGGGATGAACCTCGACAGAAACCACTGCATCTCTCTCCAGACCTTCTTTGCAAAGGCACAATCCACAAGGAGGTGAACAACGGTCTCGTCCCCACCACAGCCACCTCGAGGGCAACGTGCAGAGGGGGTGAGACTCCTGGCGTGTTGGAAGGATCTGACGAGGGCCTTTCTCACCACCAGCCAAGCTACGTCTTGCTGCTTGTTGGAAAGTTCTGGTGATGAGGCGTTCTGCCAAATGACTTTGACAGTCTGCTCGGGGAACCATCCCACAGGATCCACCCTTCTTTTCCCTCAGGTCCTCTAAGACGTTACGTGCCAACCACTGCCTGATGGACTTGTGGTCAAAGGTGTTTCTTTGCATAAATTTTCCCACGAGGGACAGGTGGTACGGCACGGTCCAACTACTTGGAGCGTTCCGCGGCAGCGTGGCCAGACCCATCCTTCGCAACATCGGGCACGTAGAACCTCAGCACGTAGTGACGCTAGGTGTTTGCATACCAAGGGTCCACGCACAGCTTGATGCAGCCGCACACAAAGGTGGCCATCAGTATGAGGACGATGTTGGGCATGTTTTTTTCCCCCATTATCTAGAGGCTTGTACATCGCGTCCCTGCGGACACGATCCATTTTCGACCTCCAGATAAAGCGGAACATGGCTCGGGTGATCGCCATTGCGCAGGAGTCTGGAATGGGCTAGACCTGTGCCACGTACAGCGAGAGTGCCTCACTCCTGATGACCAGGTTCTTACCCGCAATGGAGAGGGAGCGTTGCTCCCACATGCCCAGTTTTATTTTAACCATAGACACTCGCTCCTTCCAGTTTATAACACATGCCTTGGTCCCTCCGAACCATATCCCCAGCACCTTCAGGCCGTCAGCCCTGACAGTGAAGGGGACAAAGGATCGGTCAGCCCAGTTCCCAAAGAACATGGTCTCGCTCTTCCCAGGATTTAGCTTGGCTCCTGAGGCCAGTTGGAACTGGTCGCAGATGTGGATCAGTCTGCGCACCGACAGCGGATCCGAGCAGAAGACGGTGACATCGTCCATGTACAGGGAGGCTTTGACCCGAGTGCCTCCACTGCCTGGGATCATCACTCCTCTTATGCCCGGAACCTTCCTGATGGACTCAGCAAAGGGTTCGATGCAACACACAAACAGGACAGGGGAGAGAGGGCAGCCCTGCCTGACTCCAGATTTATAGGAAAGCTATGTGATTCCCACCCACTGAGACTGGGCTACTGATAGTGTAGAGCAGTTGGATCCATTTGCGAATTCCCTCCCCAAACCCCATTTTGGACAGCACATCCACCATGTAGGTGTGCGATATTCTGTCAAAGGCCTTCTCCTGATTCAGGCTGATGAAGCAGGTGTCCACACCCCTGTCCTGCACATAGGTAATGGTATCCCTGAGCAGCGCTAGGCTGTCAGATCTTCCTGCCCGGCACAGTGCAGGTCTGGTCAGGGTGGATCACCAATTCCAGAGCGGACTTGACCCGATTGGCATTGACTTTGGACAGAATCTAATAGTCCACATTCAACAGTGAAATGTGTCGCCAATTTCTAATTTCCTCCCTTTCCCCCTTGTGCTTGTAGATGAGGGTGATGATGTCTTTCCTCATGGATTCTGACATGCTGCCGGCCAGGAGCATACTCTCGTACACTACTAGCAGGTCTGGGCCGATCCAGTCCCACTGAGCCGAATACAACTCCGCCGGCAAGCCATCGCTTCCGGGAGTTTTACTCTTCTCGAAGGACTCAAGGGCCTTAGTCAGTTCGTCAGGAGTTAGCGGTTTGTCCAGGTTCTCCTGTGTACTGTCGTCTAAGACCTCCGTGATAGAGGACATGCTGTCTGTTGGCTTCACGTCATACAATCCGGCATAAAAGGATTTGCTGATCCTCAATGTGAGACTGCGATGACTTTACTGAGCCGTCTTCTTCCTTCAGGCTGCTGACCACAGAGCTCTCTCTCTGTACCTTTTAGAATAAGAAACATGAGCGAGGCTTGCTGGCTCTTCACCTCTTGGAGTTCCTCCTTGACATCGACCCCCATCGACTGCAGCCGGAGCAAATTCTGCATGTTTTTCTGGAGTCGGGACATTTCCCTCTGTTCCTTTCTAGCTTTCTGGGCATCTTTTGAGGATGAAAAACCTCTTGATGTTTGCCTTGATTGCTTCCCACCAGTGTGTCAGGGACTCGGGTTTCACGGTTCTCCAACCTTTGTAATCCCTCTTGAGCTCCTCAATGTTCTCTGGGGTCAGCAGTTGCACGTTTAGCTTCCATGCCCCCCTGCCCACCCTCTGGTCTTCCTCTAAGTGACAGTCAGCCAGTAGGAGGCAGTTGTCAGAGAAGAACACCGGCTTGACGTCGGTGGATCTGACTGCGAATGCACGGGACACATATAGGAAGTCTATCCTGGAACGGATGGACCCGTCTGGCCGCGACCAGGTGTATCTACGCTGCGCTCCATCTGCAGGGTTGCTGAAGGCATCGTGCAGCTTGGCATCCTTAACTGTTTCCATCAGGGATCTGGACTTAGCGTCCAATCTGCTGTCGGCCCTGCCGGATCGTCCAGCCGCATCGATGATGCAGTTGAAGTCACCACCCTCCCTTCACTCAACTATGTTTTAGCACATACTGAAATACCCACAGCTTGGCTTGTCTTGTGACTTCTCTCCAGCTGTAGTTCCAACTATCATACATTTCAAATATAAATTGAATCACGTTTGGATGTTACCTAAAAATAAACTTCCTTTGTTCAAGTAAAGAGTCTCCATTTCCAATTGAACTGTCGATGGCTGCCACAAGTGTCAAAGGCAGACATACAAACATAGAACATACAAATTAGGAGTCGGCTATGCAAGTCTGCTCTACCATTAAATAAGATCATGACTGATCTGATTGTAACCGCAACCCCCCATACCTGCCTACCCAATAACCTGTCGCCCCTCAACCCCACATTCCCCCCCCTAACCAATAACCTGTTGCCCCTCAACCCCACATTCCCCCCTACCCAATAACCCATCGCCCCTGTTAATCCAGAATCTATCTAGCTCTGCCTTAAATATTCCGGCTGCTTCCACTGCCTCAAGCTCCAAAGGTGCTCAACCCTTTCTCCTCATCTGTCTTAATGGGCGAACCCTAATTTTTAAACAGTTCTAGTTTCTCGCACAACAGGTAACATCCTATCCACATTCACTCTATTAAGACCTCCCAGGATCTTGAAGGTTTCAATTAAGTCACCTATTAGTTTTCTGAACTCCAGCCTTTCCTCATAAGACAACATTGCCTATTCCTGTTATTAGCCTGGTAAACCTTCTCTAAACTATCACATGTACATCCTTAAATGAGAACAATACTGTGCACAGTGCTCCAGATGTGGTCTTGCCAATGCCCTGTACAACTGAAGCATAACCTCCTACTTGATGATATCAATTCCCCTCACAATAAATGATCTTTCACTAGCTCTCCGACTTGCCTGCTGTACCTGCACACTAAGCTTTGACAGAGATCCCTCTGAATCTCAGCTCTGTAATCTCACCATATAAGTAATTTTATTCATCCTGCCAAAATGAACAATTTTACAGTGCTCACCCGGAGCACTGTAACAGTGACAAAGATCTGGCAAATGGAGTATAATGTGGGCAAATGGTAAAACTCTTTTTGTCAGGTTGAGTCCTCTTCACAATTCACATTCCTTCCTATCTATCTTTGACATCAGCAAATAGAGCAACCATTCCTTCAGTCCCTTCATCCAAATCATTTATATAAATTGTAAACCGTTAAGGCCCCAGCACTGATCCCTGTGGCACACCACTCATCACATCTGCCAACCAGAGACCCATTTATGCCAATGCTGTTAGCCAGCCAATGTATCTATGCCAATACATTGCCCCTGCGTGAGTTTTTATTTTCTGCAATAAGCTTTTCACGTGGCACTTTATCAAATGCCTTCTGGAACTGTAAGTGCAGCACATCCACTGGTTCCCCTTTATTCAGAGCACACGTGACTCCTTCAAAGAAGTTCAATGAATTGGTTAAACATGGACCAGAATTTTACAACTTGCAGTGGGACGTGTGCCTGACCTGAATGGACAGGAAGTCGTGCGAGATGACGTTGGGGAGGCATCCTAATGTCGTTTTGTATGCATGCAATCTTCAGGTCAGCAGGCCTGTGCAGGTGTTGAAGTTGACTGCCAACAATTAAAGTGGTGCTTAAGGCCATGAAGCAATTGATCTGATTTTGTATTGCCCGTGCATTTTGCACTGTTCAAACAGGCAGTCCACTTTTAACAAAACCCCATCCAAGGGTGGGATAAAGATCTGCAGCATTGCCACTGAGTAGTGAGGAGTTCAGGGGATAGTTTGCCACTGGTTGCTTATTGGAACTTGTCAGCTTCATCTCCTGTTCTGAGCTTCATTTTTAGCTTTTCTAGGCTTCATTTCAGGTCTCATTGGTGCCTAAGGCCCCAGGAGTATCTAGACCATGTAGACCCTTCCGGGTATCAGACAGGCTTCTGTCACCCTGGTAATGGGGAATGTGCACTCTGCCGTTGGCACCACCTCCTGAGGGACAGAAGGGAGGAGGCCACATGGTCCCTATGCAGCTTCCAGCAGAGGGAGCTGTGGGAGGAGGTACAGGCACAGGGCCAGCAGGTAGCCCAATGCAGAAGGGACTGCAGCAGATGCCACTAGCCTGCCAGGGTTTAGGACCATAGGAAAGTTACAGCACAGGAGGCCATTCAGCCCACCTCGTCCATGTCAGCCCGAGGACACCCAGGTGCCCTTTCTAATCCCACCTTCCTGCACACGGCCCATAGACCTGCAGCTTACAGCTCTTGAGGTGCAGATCCAGGTACTTTTTAAAGGAGTTTAGAGTTTCTGTCTCTACCACCAACTTGGGCAGTGAATTCCAGACACCCACTACCCTCTGTATTTTTTTAAAAAAAAGTTCTTCCACATGTTCCCCCTACACCTTCTGCCACTTATCTTGAATCTATCCCCTGCCTGGTTCTACAATTCTCCACCAAGGGAAACAATTTTATCCTGTCCACTCTATCTATTCCCCTCAATTTTGTACACCTCAATCAAGTCACCTCTCAGCCTTCTTTATTCTAAGGAAAATAACAACCTATCCAATCTCTCCTCGTAGCTACACTTTTCTAACCCTGGCAACATTCTTGTAAACCTCCTCTGCACTCTCTCCAGAGCTATTACGTCCTTCCTGTAATGTGGTGACCAGAACTGCACACAATACTCCAGTTGTGCCCTCACCAGTGTTTTATACAATTCCAACATTATATCCTTACTTTTATATTCTATACCTCTGCCAGTGAAGGAGAGCATTCCATATGCCTTCTTCACAACCTTGTCTACTTGAACCGCTGCCTTCAGGGACCTGTGTACTTGTACGCCAAGATCTCTCACTTCATCTACCCCTCTTAGTATATTCCCATTTAATTGTGTAATCCCTGTAACTGTTTGACCTCCCTAAATGTATGACCTCACACTTCTCTATGTTAAAATCCATCTGCCACTTTACTGCCCACTCCACCAACCCATCTATTTACAGGCAGCAATGCAGCTCCCTCCAATGAGGTGCAATGCTGAAAGAGGCTCTACTCTCCAGGAAGACTGACCTCCGTTTTGTTAGATGATTGGACCTGAGATCAGCTCTGACTGGGTGGACACACCATGCCAGTGGCTCAATTTCTATGCCTCCTCCAGCTGTTTCCAGGGTTCAGTGGGGGATCTTTGGGTCATTCCACAATCAGCTGTCCACAGTTGAATTATGCTGGTGACAGAAGCTCTGGTCAGGCGGGTACTGACCTTTTATTCTTCACCATATGGACGAGGCCAGCCAGAGCGCGCCAGAGGCTTTCCAGTGATGGATGTGGAGCAATCCAACAAAGGTGCAATCAACTGCACATGTGGCCATCAAGGTGCCAACGGTCAGCAGGGTGCCTTCGTCAACAAGAAGGGATTCCAATCGAACAGTCAGGTAGCTAGTGACCACAAGATATAGATTCTGCAAGTCTGTGCAAGGTACGCTGACAGCTCCCATGAGCCTTAGATCCTGACACTCCCAGCTGCTGAGGCTGTTCACTGCTGGATGCTGGGTGACGAGGGCCTCAAACACAGAGGCAGAGCAGCATTACGCTTCAAGGGTGTTGGTAGAACCATAAGCCTTCTGCAGATGCACTTGCGATGCCTGGACCATTTGGGGGTGGGGGGGCAGTAAAATATCCCCACCCCCCAGAGTCGGTGCCACATAGTGGGTGCATGCTGTGCTCTCCACAGTCTGCATCTGGCAAGTGGGGACCCACTGGAGGAAGAGAATCTTGATGGAGCTGCACAGGCCACATGATGAATCCAGCAGTGATTCAGAAGAGGAACATAGTGAGGAGAATGCTGAGGGTGTGGAGGCAGACCTCTGGATCCTTCAGGGAAGCTGGGACAACTTAATCCAACGCTGCTTCAGCTAGGCTGCCAAAGACCTGCCACCTCATGTCAGGGCTGCTGCCTCCATCCCAGGTGTCTGAAATAACCTTTCTATTTGACCCCAAAGTCCATTCAGTGCCTGGGCAATAAAGTATAGAGCTACTCAGCCCAGCATTAGATACTGGCATGCCCTGCACCATCAAAACAAGTGAAGCTTAGGCCATTCAGACAAAAAAACAAAATTTATATGTTGGCACTCACATCAAATGAACACTGGTCTGACCATTAACACGATATAAACACATGAACAAAAATGGCAGAACAGACCAACTGGAATCAGTGGCTCCTGTGCCCATGGAGCCTTTTTAAAATAATGCCCATTATAAAACCAAAACTTATGCATTTTGCCAACCCAAACAAATGACCATCACCTTCCCTGGTCTTAATTCCCAGACCAGAAAACATAAACCAAACATGACAGAATGGAAGATCACCCGTGACCAGCCCCTCCTTGTGCTCATGGGGCCTTTAAACTTTGATATTTCCAAGCGTTGTCTTGGTGCCCCCACCTCACTGGCAGCAGCATTGGAGACTGCCGGCTGTCTCTGCTGACCTTAGTGGTCATGCTCTGCCCAGTGGAGCCTGTGCTGCCCCCACCTCAGTGCCATGGCTGGCATCTGTCACCACAGCTTCATGTCATGGTCACTGGCAGAAGGGTGGAGGAGCTGCTGCCATCATCCAGAGCACAGGAGGCTGCAGAGACAAAAAGCTTGTGGACCAACATGATGCTCCAGACCTCCCTGCTCAAGTGATAGACAGGCACCGAGCTGGGATACTGGGTACCTCATCCATCTCCCACGCTGACACTGACCGCCTGAGGTCATTGCCTCTTGAGGGATCGCAGGTCTGAGCGTGACCCTGGGAACCTGATTCCTGTCTCTGGAGCTGCGTCTCCATGAGTCGCCACTGAAAGGGAGGAGGCAGTGCGCTCGGCAATGAGGGTCAATGCACTGATGCTCAGCATGGAGTCCTCGATAACGGAGATCATGGCACGCAGACCCTCTTGAATCTCTGCCAGATCCTCCCGTACATCGCACTGGACATCCAGCATCTGCTGCACAATGGATGACTCGAGAGGCTCATCTGTTTTTGAATCAGTATCGTCCTGGTTCTCAGCAGTCCACTGACGGCTGGTGCCCTGGGCACTGCCACCTGCTCCTCAAGCTGTGAAGTGCCCTCACTGTATCCATGTGCATACCACAACACCATGGCTGCTGATCTCAGCTGCCATCTCTTCACTGGTATTTTGGTTGGGTGTGGTGGGCTGCCTCACACCATCCCTGGATATGACAGTGTCCAGCCTGACACCAACCTGCAAAGGTCACGAGTTACCATCTGAAACAGGGCAGAGAGTCTACCCGCCTAACGTCTCCAGCCTCTGGTGAGGCCATTGTTCCAATGAAATGGTTTCTTGGACAGGCTCCAAAGGTTTGCCACTAACGGCCTTAAGGGAACTGCCTCTGGTTTTGAAGTGTTGGCTGGGTCACCGTTAATACCTGGTGCCTGACAGGCTCCTGCCCCCTGCCTGGCACTTGACCATTGAGAAGGCAAGTTTCATGCTGAGTGGACCTTAACTGGCCACCCAGTGTGAAACCATGTTTGCAATGTGACCGTGGCCATCAGCAGATTCCAGTTCCTGCTGACAGTGTGCACACCAAGCATGAAATTCAGGCCATGATTTCCCTTTTACAAAACAATGACTCTACCTGATGCCTTGAATTTCTCAGTGCCCTGTTATAACATCTTTCAAAAATAGCTTTAAACATTTTCCCTATGACAGATGTTAGGCTAACTGGCCTGTAGTTTCCTTTGTGTCCTTCCCTTTTGGACAAGAGGTAAATTTGCTATTTTCAAATTTAATGGAACCTTCCCCAAATCTAGAATTATGTAAAGTTTAAAACCAGTGCATTAACTATCTCTCTAGCCACTTCTTTTAGACCTTGGAGTGAAGTCCATCTGAACCCGGGGATTTGTCAGCCTGTAACTCCAACAATTTGCTCAATACCACTTCTCTAATTTTCCCAAGTTCCTCCCTCTCCCTCCCTTCCATTTCCTGATTTACAGCTATTTCTGGGATGTTAGTTGTATCCTCTCTAGTGAAGACAATCAAAATACCTGCTTAACCCATCTGCCTACTTTCCATGTTCAATTATCAGGCAGGAAAGTATTATTTCTCAATGTGGGTGTCACTGGCAAGGCCAGCATTTGTTGCCCATTCCTAATTGTCCTTGAATCTGGTGGTGAGCTGCTGCCTTGAACCACTGCAGTCTCAGGTGTAGGTTCACCCACAGTGCTGTTAGGGAGTTCCAGGGTTTTCACCCAGTGACCATGGGTGACATGTTTCCAGTCAGGATGGTGAGTGACTTGGAGAGGAACTTCCAGGTAGTGGTTTTCCCATCTATCTGTTGCCATTGTCTTTCTAGTTGGTAGTGGTTGTGGGTTTGGAAGGTGATGTCGAAGGAGCCTTGTTGAATTCCTGCAGTGCATCTTGTAGATGGTACACACTGTTGCTACTGTCGGTGGTGGAGGGAGTAAATGTTTGTGGATTTGGTGTTAATCCAGTGGGTTGCTTTGTCCTGGATAGTGTGGAGCTTTGAGTGTTGCTACTTGTGAATGCTACTTTCCACTTGTCTGCCCAAGTCTGGATATTGTCCAGGTCTTGCTGCAATTCGACACTGACTGTTTCAGTATCTGAGGAGTTGTGAATGATGCTGAACATTGCACAGCAAACATCCCCACTTATCACCTTATGATGGAAGGAAGGTCGATGAAGGTGGTTGGGTCAAGGACACTAGAGAGTTGAGATTTGGCTATCCTGCTGTCGGTTGAAATCACTTCAGTCTATTCAAAAAGTCCAATGCCTGTTGCTAGCTGAGTTTAAAAATCAATCAGCATAGGTGTGCCTTTGCAACACAAGGGATAGGTTTGTGCCTTGACCATTTGAGTGCACACATTAGCTCCAAACTGCTGAGGTTTGTGCTAGAAATCATTATTTTGTGTCTTTAGGAAGGGTATGTATTGGACAGCACATCCAGCTCATCACCAGAAACTGAGGTGAAGACCAGAGAATTTAACTGCACTGTGCTACAATTCCGTTTCTGCCAAAATGGGAGGTAAATTAAATGAGGGGGATGATTCCAGCAGGCAGGCAAGATGATGAGATGCAAATGCATTGAAATTAGGTTCCTGACGAACTGGAAAAGGTGGTTTGCCATCAAGCAGACGCTCTCGGTTGGAATGGATGATGGCAAATTAATTTCACAATGGCACAAAACATTGTTGGCCATTTTGTCCCCACTGCCCACCATGACGCCTGACGCCAATGGGGCTGGAAAATTCCAGCCGGAGTTTCAGCAATTGAGGCTTCTTGGCCTGTGCAATCTGGTAAGATCCCCTCAGATGATCTTTGAGCATGTTCAGAGATGGTTTTATGGCCTCCTTTTAAAATGGAACTGTTGCTTTAAAAGCTCCTCTTCCCGATTTTGTTGGAATGTATTCCTTGTTCTCCAAGTCGCTTGGCTTACTTGGATTCATGCTTTCACTGGAGAATACTTGGCCTTGCGTGAACCCATCAAGTGTCAATGTATTTACAAACCCATTTCTTAGCTTCATTAGTGGAGGAGTGTGAAGGCTTGCTCCGAGAGGTTTGTCCAGGGTGTGACCTGCAAGTTGCTGCTAACTATTAATGACTCCTGAAGCTCTGCATTCTCCATTTCTTGAGGGGAACCTTTATTTCCCGGAAAAGTCACCCAAAGGTTCTGGGCCCTGCCCCCTGGGTGTGCAGAAGTGTGTATGCATCATGATTGCTACCCAGATACTGTGCGCACACCTGCATTATCTATCCTTTTGTTTTATGATCACACCATTTGGACATGGATTGAGTGATACCTTTTGCTATTGATAAATGCCCTGGTGCTCCAGATGGAGCTTCTATTGCTGTGTGCAGTTGATAACCCCCTGCACCTTCAGACATCCAGCCATGGCTGCAAAGTTTCTGGGTCTTTCACCTTGACTGGCATTCTCAGTAGTGATAGAAACTCCTGGACATGCCTGAGGAGATTCTCTGTGATGGGCCACATGCTGGCAAATTTCAGTACCGTCTTCATGACTTGGGAAATGAAGAAAGTCAGTGCCACAGGCATCGAGTGACCACCAATGCAATTGGAGGCTATCTCCCCAGGCAGTGTCTCAGGGTTGTGACCATCTCCTTTTGGATACTGTCTTTGAAGGCAGTGTTAAGACATCAGGAGGCTTGTCATCCTCACCTCTTTTTGTTGACATGGCTGGGAAGGTAGTTCCTTTGCCTGCCTCATGTTCCTGTCTGTCCTCTGCAGCCCATTGAGCAGCAGCAGCAGGTGCACATCTTGCTGGACCATGGGGCACCTGTCTCTGGCCAGCTGCCATCCTCCCCTTCCTCTCCCTCGCTGGAGGGCGGGCTTCATACAGAATGAAAAATTCCCATGGGGGAAACGGGGATATAAATCTCCAATGCTGGAATGCACAAACTTGACAGTTGGCACTTTGCCCCCCCCCTCCCCCACCATCCCTGAGTGTTTTAACACAGCCTGAAAACTCAAACAGGAAAGTGAAACCACCGATGAAACACATTGACCAGAACCTTGAGCCTTTTATATCCACCTTGCAACACATCCTGATTTAACCTGTGACTCCCCATCTATTTTTCCACATGCACCCATTGAAAAAATGACATGGGCAATGTAAAATTATGGCCCATTGCCTTGTTAACCAACTGACTTGGCCCTTTCTGAGAATGGTGGGTGGGGGTTGCTGATTGTCTGCACAGCTTCTGCACTAGTGATGTTTTCACACTGGAGTTTACATATGGAATGGTGGAGGTCCCAATTTCCATAAGACAGGAGCAGAAATTAGGCCATTCGGCCCATCGAGTCTGCTCTGCTATTCGATCATGGCTGATAAGTTTCTCAACCCCATTCTCCTGCCTTCTCCCCGTAACCTTTGATCCCCTTACCAGTCAAGAACCTATCTATCTCCGTCTTATATATGCTCAATGACCTGGCCTCCACAGCCTTCTGTGGCAATGAATTCCATAGATTCACCACTCTCCGGCTAAAGAAGATTCTCCTCATTTCTGTTCTAAAAGGACTTCCCTTTACTCTGAGGCTGTGCCCTCGGGTCCTAGTCTCTCCTAATGGAAACATCTTCCCCACGTCCACTCTATCCAGGCCTTTCAGTATTCTGTAAGTTTCAATCCGATCCCCCCCCCTCATCCTTCTAAACTCCATCCAGTATAGACCCAGAGTCCTCAAACGTTCCTCATATGGGAAGCCTTTCATTCCTGGGATCATTCTCGTGAACCTCCTCTGGACCCTCTCCAGGGCCAGCACATCCTTCCTGAGATACGGGGCCCAAAATTGCTCACAATATTCTAAATGTGGTCTGACCAGAGCCTTATAAAGCCTCAGCAGCACATCCCTGCTTTTATATTCTAGTCCTCTCAAAATAAATGCCAACATTGCATTTGCCTTCCTAACTACTGACTCAACCTGCAAGTTAACCTTAAGAGAATCCTGGACTAGGACTCCCAAGTCCCTTTGCACTCCAGATTTCTGAATTCTCTCCCCATTTAGAAAATAGTCTATGCCTCTATTCTTCCTACCAAAGTGCATGACCTCACACTTCCCCACGTTGTATTCCATCTGCCACTTCTTTGCCCATTCTCCTAACCTGTCTAAATCCTTCTGCAGCCTCCCTGCCTCCTCAATACTACCTGTCCATCCATCTATCTTTGTATCACCTGCAAACTTAGCCAGAATGCCCTCAGTTCCTTCATCTAGATCATTAATGTATAAAGTGAAAAGTTGTGGTCCCAACACTGACCCCTGCAGAACTCCACTAGTCACCGGCCGCCATCCTGAGAAGGACCCCCTTATCCCCACTCTCTGCCTCCTGCCAAACAGCCAATCTTCTATCCATGCTAGTACCTTGCCTCTAACACCATGGGCTCTTATCTTACTAAGCAGCCTCCTGTGTGGCACCTTGTCAAAGGCCTTCTGGAATTCCAAGTAGATAACATCCATTGGCTCTCCTTTGTCTAACCAGCTCGTAACCTCCAAATAATTCTACCAGATTTGTCAGGCATGACCTCCCCTAGATGAAACCATGCTGACTCTGCCCTAATTTACAATGCACTTCCAAGTATTCTGAAATCTAATCCTTAATGGACTCTAAAATCTTGCCAACGACCGAGGTCAGGCTAATCGGCCTGTAATTTCCCGTCTTTTGCCTCACTCCCTTCTTAAACAGGGGGATACATTAGCGATTTTTCAGTCCTCTGGGACCCTCCCTGACTCCAGTGATTCCTGAAAGATCACCACTATCTCTTCAGCTATCTCCTTCAGATATCTGGGGTGCAATCCATCTGGTCCAGGTGATTTATCCACCTTCAGACCTTTGTTTTCCTAGCACCTTGTCCTTGGTAATGGCCACTATACTCACCTCTGCCCCCTGACTCTCTTGAACTTTGGGGATGTTACTCGTGTCTTCCACCGTGAAGACTGACGCAAAGTACCTATTCAGTTCCTCTGCCATTTCTTTGTTCCCCACTACTACTTCTCCAGTGTCATTTTCCAGCAGCCCAATGTCCACTTTTGCCTCTCTCTTACCCTGTATATATCTAAAAAGACACTTGCAATCTTCTTTTATATTACTGGCTAGTTTACCCTCATATTTAATCTTCTCCCTCCTTATTTCTTTTTTTAGCTGTCCTCTGGTCTTTGTAGGCTACCCAATGCTCTTCACCGCATTGTATGCTTTCTCTTTAGCTTTTATGCTGTCCCTGACTTCCCTTATCAGCCATGGTTGCCTTGTCCTCACTTTAGTATGCTTCTTCTTCCTAGGGATGAGTTTTTGCTTTGTCTCCCAAATTACTCCCAGGAACTCCTGCCATTGCTGTTCCACTGTCTTTCCTGCTAGGCTCATCACCCAGTCAATTCTGGCCAGCTCCTCCCTCATGCCTCTGTTAGTTGCCTTTATTCAACTGTCATACCGTTACATCTGATTCCAGCTTTTTCCTCAAATTGCAGGGTAAATTCTATCATATTATGGTCACGACCTCCTAAGGGTTCCTTCACCTTAAGCTCCCTTATCAAATCTGCCTCATTACACATCACTAAATCTAGAATTGCCTGTTCCCTAGTGGGCTCCACCACAAGCTGCTCCAAAAAGCCACCTCGTAGACATTCCACAAATTCCTTTTCTTGGGATCCGCTACCAACCTGATTTTCCCAGTCTACCTGCATATTGAAATCCCCCATGATCACTGTAACCTTGCCTTTCTTACACACCTTTTCTATCTCCTGGTGTATCTTGTGCCCCACATCCTGACTACTGTTTGGAGGCCTGTACATTACTCCCATTATGGTTTTTTTACCTCTGCAGTTCCTCAACTCTACCCACACAGATTCTACATCATCTGACCCTAGGTCGTTTCTTGCTATCGAATTAATTTCATTTCATTTACTAACCAAGCAACCCCACCCCCTCTGCCAACCTGCCTATCTTTTCGATAGGATGTATATCCTTGGATATTTAGCTCCCAGTCCTGATCCCCTTGCAGCCATGTCTCCGTGATGCCCACCACATCATACCTGCCAATTTCAATCTGCACCAAAAGTTCATTTAGCTTATTTCGTATACTGCGTGCATTCAAATACAACACCTTCAGTCCTGTATTTCCTGTCCCCTTTCTCATTGTCATCCCTTTATCTGATGTGCTTGAAGTTAGATTCCTAGCCCTTTCCAAACACTGTCCTATTTTGTGTTCTGGAGACTTTAATAGCCTCTCCTGGGCTCTCCTTTCTTTTCAGTTTTTTCATAATTTTCCATGAAGATGAATCCACCCTCCCCACCCACCCACACGCTAACCTGCTGCTTTGTTTCCCATTAGTCATACTTCTGGGAGTTTTACCCTTCCCTTCCCTCCCCCACTTTCTAGTTTAAAGTCCTGTTGACCACCCTGTTTACCCTTTTTGCTAGAACATTGGTCCCAGATCGGTTCAGGTGGAGACCATCCCAACGGTACAGATCCCTCTTGTTCCAATACTGATGCCATTGCCCCATGAAATGGAACCCCTCTTTCCCGCACCACTCCTTTAGCCACGTGTTTACTTCCCTTATTCTCGTGTCCCTACGCCAATTTGCACGTGGCTCGGGTAGTAATCCGGAGATTATAACCCTTGAGAACCTGTTCTTTAATTTAGTTCCTAGTTCCTGATAATCCCCAAACAGGTCCTCTTCCCTAGTCTTAGCTATGTTATTTGTCCTGACGTGGACCACAACTGGATCCTCCCTCTCCAATATCCTTTCAAGCTGGTCAGAGATGTCCCTCACCCTGGCACTGGGCAGGCAACATACCATGCGGGACTCTTGATCCTGCTTACAAAGGAAGCTATCAATTCCCCTAATTATAGAATCCCCTACATCTACCACTTGTCTTTTTGCTCCCCCCTCTTGAATGGCCTCCTGTGCCACAGTGCCGTGGTCAGCTGGCTCATCCTCCCTACAGCCCTCTTCCTCATCCACACAGGGAGCAAGTACCTCGTACCTGTTGGACAAGGTCAAGAGCTGAGGCTCCTCTGTTCCTGAGCACAGGATCCCTCTACCTGCCTCACTTGCAGTCACACCCTGCTGACCCTGACCACTGACCGAATTTGAGGTAGTTAATCTACCGGGTGTGACCGCCTCCTGAAACAAAGCGTCCGGGTCACTCTCCCCCTCCCGGATGTGCCGCAGCGTCCGGAGCTCGGACTCCAGCTCTTCAATTCTGAGCCGGATTCCTCCAGCAACCAACACTTGCTGCAGATGTGGTCCCTGCGGCTCGCAATGGGATCTGCCAGCTCCCATATCATACAGCTACAGCACATCACCTGCCCAGCCATCTCTACTTAGATAATTTATCAATCAGCTTTGCAGTGTTTTTTTTTGTTTCAAATTTGATGCAGATTTCCAAACACAATCCATCCTGTTAGGACAGAAAACCAAAGGTTTGGTCAGGGGTAGGTTTTAAGGAGTGTCTTAAAGGAAGGATGTCGAGAGGTGTAGGGAGGGATTTCTAGTTATGGCTCTGAAAGCATAGCCACCGATGGTGGGAGGGATTATAATTGTGTATGAACAGGAGGCCAGAATTCAAGCACAAATATCCAAGGGCTGTGCAACTAGAAGGATTACAAACCAGGAGGGGCGTGGCCATGGAGGGATTTGAAAACCAGGATGAGTATTTGACACTGGTCTCCTAGTCGAGCACTCTGAGCCCAGAACCTCATGCCTGGTTGAACCCACCTATTTGGTACCCAGGTCCACTTAGTTTGGAGGGGCTGAACTCCAAACTCCAGCTTGGACAGTGTCCCAACCACTGAAAACCACCTGTAAATGATCTCAACATTGGCTTTTCCTGTCATGAAGCTGTGGAAGAAGGGGATCTGTTACGTTGGTGGCTGCTTCAGTATCTATCAGATGATACTGTTCCTTCCCCCCCTTGATCATAACCCCCTCACACATCGTGGACCATACTCTCCGCGCCATGGGGTGGAAGCAGTGCTTGGTCTGGGTGTGGCCCTTCCTCTATTGTTCTGCTTTAGTTTCCCACTGGAGGGCATGAACCGTCTGGGCCTCAATCCCTCTAGGGCTAATGTGGGTTTTGATCGATGGTCCTTTTCTAGCCTTTGTTTACATCACCTGGCAAAATGTCCCCTCCCACACGTGGAGCATCGGACCTGGGATTTTTATGGGGCTGTCACCTCCCAGTTCTTGGGATTTTGCCCTTTGTAAGCTGCATCTTTCTGATTTTATTTCTGAATCTTTCATGGGATTTGGACCTTGCTGTCAAGGCCTGTATTTGTTGCCCTTGTCTAATTGCCCTTGAAACTGAGTCGCTTGCTATAGGCCATTTTAGAGGGCATTTCCATGTCCAGCCCATTGCTGTGGGTCTGGAGTCACATGTAGGCCAGACCAGGTAAGGACAGATTTCATTTCCTAAAGGACATTAGTGAACCAGATGGGTTTTTTAAACCGAATATTAGCTTTACTACAGATTTAGGAATTGAATTTAAATTCCATCAGCTGCCATTGGTGGGATTTGAACCCACATCCTCAGCATTTGTCAGGGCCTCTGGTTACTAGTCCAGTGATGTTATCCTTACACAATCTCCCTTAGGACATCTTTTTTCTCTTGGTGACACACTGAGATGTCAGTAGTTTTTGGAGGACATCAGCCATATTTGCTTGTAAGTGGGCAAATAAGATTGAGTTGATTTATGCTCCATTAGGTGTTGAGCCTCATCATACTTGTTATGAGCTCCAAAGGGATAATTTTCCAGTAAGAAGCTTGTGATATTGTGACAGTTCTTAATCACTACAGGTGATCAGTCTGTAGCTGAATGTAGTCAGTCAGTTGACAAGCTACTAGGTTCCTCTTCCTGTCAAGAATAAGGGCCCCTTGTCCTTCAAGGTTCATAGCTTGTGGGCCATGCTGGATATTGCAATGGGAAGATGGGTGCTTGTTAGTGAAGTACAGTTACTACCCGGTCCCCAGGTGAGGTCCCCCAATTTGTGATCCCAGATGAGACCCCCAAATTGTTAACTACTCAAACACAGGACCCCAATTTTGTCGTCCTCCCAGCTGAGGGGGAATGAGCTGGCTCCCCTCCTTTATTCAACCTCCTTGGTTACAACACGGTTAATATAAAATCCTCTTTCCCCTCCTCGCCCATGGATAGCTTTTTCCCAGTCCAAATGTATTTGTTTTAGGAGCTAATTTAACCAAGCTTTCTTGAGTTAGTGTTTTTATAAAACGTGAAAAATAAAAACACTACATTAACAGGCTAGAAGTGAGAAGTTGAGTCTGAAAAAAAACTTCAAGATACTAGTCAATCTTTGACTTGTCTGAGAGGTGTAGATGGTAAAACATGGGCAGAATTTTATGTATGATATGCACGTCAGTGCTTAAAATGGCACGCGGTAACGTAGGGTGAGCGTCCTGACGTCACCGCACACCATCGCGATATTTAGCTGGGCGGGCTCACAGGATGCTGATTCTACAAGTCTGTGCAAGGTACCCAGGCAGCTCCCACGACGCCTACTTCCCCAGACACTCCCAGGTGCCGGGGCTCTTCAGTGCTCCGGCCCGGCTGGATGGTTGGCTGGTGGGTGACAAGGGCTCTCCCCTCAGAAGGTGGCTCATGACGTGTCTCAGCCATCCAAGAACAGAAACTGAGCAGCGCTACAATAGGAGCCACGGCACCACAAGGGCTGTGGTGGAGAGAGCCATCGGTCTTAAAATGCGCTTCAGTTGCCTGGACCGTTCAGGGGACACACTCCAGTACCTCCCAGATCGTGTCTCTGAGATAGTGGTAGCATGCTGCGCTCTGTACAATCTTGCGCTGGAAAGGGGGGATGCAGTTGACGATGAAGACCTTGATACAGTGGATGAGGCTGCACATGATGAATCCAGCAGTGGCTCAGAGGGTGAGGAAGCACAGGGCAATGATGAGGGGCAGCACGCTGACCCACTACTACACCAAGGAGGCAGGGACACCTGGGACAATTTAATCCAAAGAACCTTCAGCTAGCTTCCCACACATGGATCAGCAGGACCAGCCTTGCCTGGCACTTCCACACGTGGCACTTAGTTGCAGCAGATGAGGTGGAAGATGTAGCACCTAAGAGCTTAGTACAGAAATATCAAAGTCCACTCAAACACTCATGAGATGCCTGTGAAACATACAAATGCAGCACAAAGGAAACACCCTCAGCCATGGTCAGAAAAGTGGACTTTATTCTGTCCAAAATAAAACAAACGTCTCTATGACAAAACTATTTGTTCCTTAATTTTGGGTCAACACAATCCCCAGCAGTAACATCGCTGTGGAGTGCCTAACGTGCCTTATGCTTACGTTTGCGGGTGCTACGTCTAGGTGCCGCCCCATCGCTCGGAGTGGCTTGTGAGACAGCCTGCTGACTCTGCTGTCCTGTTGGCCTCCATGACCTTGGCGGCCGTCCTCTGGTCCGTGGAGCCTGTGCTGGCCCCGCCTGGGAGGGAGTGGCCAGTTCCTGAACTGGCACCTCCCCAGTTGTCGCAGCCTCAACGGATGCAACATTGACTGGCAGAGGGGCGGAGGAGCTGCTGCCCTCATCCGGAGCGCCCTGAGAGGAGCTCGCAGAGACGACAGACAGCTGCTACACCGATGCGAGGTCACATTGGATCTCCCTGCTCACCACAGATGGATGGGCACCAAGCGGCGACACTTGGTGCCTAGAACATCTCCCACATTGAGAATGACCACCCGTGGCCATTAGTGCTGTGAGGGTTTGCAGGTCAGAGCGTAACCCAATCAGAAGATTCTCAATCCACTGGAAGCCCCTCTCCAGAGTCGCCAATCTCTCAATGGAGGAAGCCTGAAGCTCTGTCCTGAGGTTCATGTCATCACTGACACTCTGCCTGGATTCCTCCACCACAGAGACCAACTAAAGCACGCCCTCATGCAACCCTGCCAGATGCAAACGCAATTCCTGCCATTGGTCCTGCAGCTGCTGCATTGGTGACATCTCCAGAGACACAGCATCACTGCTGGACTCAGCATGTGCCTGGTCCCCTGCAGTCCTCTGGCTGCTGGCACCATCGGCACTCTCTCTCCGTGCCATCTCCTCCAGCAATTGTGAAGTGCCCTCTCCACTGTGCCCCAGGACACTAGCCGACATTAAATTCCCCACGGAAGTGTTGGTGGCTGCGCTGGTGCCTGGCTGGCTGAAATGATGTGCCACAAGTTGCACGTCTTGGTCCTCGGGTGAGGATGGGGGGCAGTGGCCATGTGATGGTAATGCTGAAATTAACAACAAGGACAGCGCATCAGTTAATGTTCAGTCAGTTAAACCTTTCATCCCTCATACCCCCACCTCATCAGTCGCTCACCATTCAAGACACTTAGGAGACTAACATTGGTGGGGTGGAAAAGAATCAGTGCAGAAGAGGCCCTTCAGCCCATTGGGTCTGCACCGACACGTGAGAAACACCTGACCTACCTACTTAATCCCATTTACCAGCACTTGGCCCATAGCCTTCAATGTTATGACGTGCCAAGTGCTCATCCAGGTACTTTTTAAAGGATGTGAGGCAACCCGCCTCCACCACCCTCCCAGGCAGCGCGTTCCAAACCGTCACCACCCTCTGGGTAAAGTTTTTTTTGCTCACATCCACCCCCCCCACCCCCTAAATATCCTGCCCCTTACCTTGAACTTATGCCCCCTTGTGACTGACCCTTCAACTATGGGGAACAGCTGCTCCCTATCCACCCTGTCCATGCCCCTCATACTCTTGTAAACCTCGATCAGGTCGCCCCTCAGTCTTCTCTGCTCCAAGGAAAACAACCCAAGTCTATCCAACCTCTCTTCATAACTTAAATGTTTCATCCCAGGCAACATCCTGGTGAATCTC
Source organism: Cetorhinus maximus (assembly GCF_964194155.1). NCBI lineage: Eukaryota > Metazoa > Chordata > Chondrichthyes > Lamniformes > Cetorhinidae > Cetorhinus > Cetorhinus maximus. The sequence goes on from NC_135881.1 coordinate 8,500,931, forward strand.
CTCTGCACCCCCTCCAGTGCAATCACATCCTTCCTATAATGTGGTGACCAGAACTGCACACAGTACTCCAGCTGTGGCCTCACCAAGGTTCTATACAACTCCAACATGACCTCCCTACTTTTGTAATCTATGCCTCGATTGATAAAGGCAAGTGTCCCATATGCCTTTATCACCACCCCACTAACATGCCCCTCCGCCTTCAGAGATCTATGGACACACACGTCAAGGTCCCTTTGTTCCTCAGAACTTCCTAGTGTTCATTGAATACTTCCTTGTCAAATTACTCCTTCCAAAGTGTATCACCTCACACTTTTCAGGGTTAAATTCCATCTGCCCATTTGACATCCTGGACCCTGGCACCAGGGAGGCAACACACCAGCCTGGAGTCACGTTGACGGCCACAGTAGTGCCTGTCTGTTCTCCTGATTCTAGGATCCCCTATTACTGTTGCTCTTCCTCCCCTCCTGTACAGACAGGCTGCTTGTGGTGCCAGAAGCTTGGCTCTGTCCGCACTCCCTGGAGGAACCAGTGCCGCCCTCAGCCTCAGAAATGGAATACCGATTTGCGAGTGGGACCCCAGGGGACTCCTGAACTACTTGCCTGTTCCTCTTGGGCTGCCTGGTGGTCACCCATTCCCTTCCTCAAGTCCCGTCATCTGCGGTGTGACCACCTCTCTAAACGTGTTATCCATGATACTCAGACTCCCAGATGCTCCACAGTGTCCCCAGCCGCCATTCCAGCTCTGAAACCCGAGCTTCCAGGAGCTGCAGCTGGACACACTTCCTGCACATATGCTGGTCCCGGGCACTGGAAATGTTTCCGGCTTCCCACATGGAGCACGAGGAGCACACCACGGCTTTGAGCTCTCCTGCCATGACATCCCTTTAAATTAAACCTTTTAAGTCAATTACCCTTCTTTCCTGATCCTCGTTACTGTAGAACATACAAACTAAACCACAAAAAGACCTTAAACCATAAGCAATTAAAGTAGTAAATACCTTACCCACTACTTACCAGTGATTCCTTTCCCTTGTAGCCTCTACTGCTGCAGCAGGCTCTGAAGATTTAAGAAGTTGGATAGCAAGGAAAAAATGCAAAGAGCACCTCTTCCCCCTATACACCTCATTCCTGCTTTGCATCACATTCCGAATACCCACTCTGGCTGTGCCCCACTCAGGATGTGCTCACTCTCCTGTTCCTGTGCAATCAGTCTCCATTATCTCTAAACCACTGATTTAAACTTCAGTCTTTTGGATTGCGTCTCTAAGCCTATCTGAAGGTCGGCCTTCACCCCTTTGTTAGGTGCAACATTCCATGTTCTCTCTGGACTAGTTGATCAAGTATAATCAATATAGGAATTTTCCAGCAAGTGGTTACTTTATGTAGGGGCTGCCCCTTTTCTCCCTCAGACCCTTTGCACACAAGTTTGTGACACCAGATTCACAAGTGTGGTTTAAACAGAATGAGTAGTGAGAAGTTTCTTCTGAGAATTCACAATTGCTTTATTGAATTAACCACAGCCCTCAGATTACAATCATGAAATGCAGTTAGCATTATAGTTGACCAAAACCCTGTCCCATCAGAGGCTTAAACCCCCCGTCTTCTAACTTAATAGTTATCACCCCTGGTTGGTTTTTGTAGTATTGTAGGTCCTTCAGAGTTATACAGCAGAGGCCCTTCAGCCCATTGTGTCCACACTGGTCATCAAGCCCATATCTACTCTAATCCCATTTCCTAGCACTTGGCCTTGTATGCTATGGTGTTTCAAGTATTCATCTAAAATACTTTGTTGAGGGTTCCTGCTCTACCACGCTTTTTTTTCAGGCAGCGAGTTCCAGATAGCAACCCACCCTCCCCAACCCCACCCCAATGAGAATTTTTTTCTCCATCCTCTAAACCTCCTGCCCCTTACCTTCAATCTATGCCCCCTGGTTGTTGACACCTCCACTTAAGGGGAAAAGTTTCTTCATATCTGCCCTATCTATGTCCCTCAATTTTGTACACCTCTATCAGGTCCTCCCTCAGCCTTCTCTGCTCCAAGGGAAAAAACCCCAGCCTATCTAGTCTCTCTTCATAGCTGAAACAGTCCAGCCCAGGCAACATCCTGGTGAATCTCCTCTGCACCCTCTCCAGTGCAATCGCATCCTTCCTATAGTGTGGCGACCAGAACTGCGCACACTACTCCAGCTGTGGCCTAACCAGCATTTTATACAGATCCAACATAACCTCCCTGCTTGTATATTCTATGCCTCAAATAATAAAGGCAAGTATCCCATATGCCTTAACCACCTTATCTACCTGTGCTACTGCCTTCAAGGATCTATGGACATGTACATCAAGGTCCCCCTGAACCTCTGTACTTCCTAGAGTCCTACCATTCATTGTGTACTCCCTTGTTAACCTGACCAAAATGCATCACCTCACACATCTTGGGATTAAATTCTATTTGCTGCTGTTCTGCCCATCTGACCAGCCCATCTGTAATCTAAGGCTTTCCTCCTCATCACACCACCAATTTGCATTTCATCTGCAAAATTATTCATCAGATGTCCTACATTCATGTCTAGATCATTAATGTACACTACAAACAGCAAGGGATCCAGCACCAAACCCTGCGTTACTCCACTGGACACAGGCTTTCAGTCTCAAAAACAACCTTTGACCATCACCCTCTGCCTCCTGCCACTAAGCCAATTATGGATCAAATTTGCCAAATGGCCCTGGATCCCATGGGCTCTTAACTTGACCATTCTCCTGTGCAGGACTTTGTCAAAAGCCTTACTGAAGTCCATGTAGACAAATGTACTACCCTCATCTGCAGACCTAGGGCAGAATTTTCAGTTTGACGTGCAGGGGGCAGGCCTTAAATCGGTGATTTTTTTAGGTACCCGTGTGATCTTCGGGTCGGTGCATGGGCGCAACAGGCAGGTGGGTAAGACCTTTTTTAATGAAACTCATCCACAGGCGGGATAAGAGGGCTCAGCGCAGTTATCAATCTGCTTTGTGGAGTGTTTATTGGAGAAAGTATTTTAAACTTGCCTGTGTGATCTGCAGCAGTTCAGAATGCATTCCAGCAGCTTTCTATGCACTTTGAACTTTAAGGTCAGCACTTTTCAGTCAGGAATCTTCAGCAGACCTGCAGCTTTCCAGAGGCCTCCCCTTAGCCTGGGTATGGGTTCTGACACATCCACTGGAGGCAACTCCTCCTGAGGAGGAAGGGAGGGCTAGAAGGAGGCCAGGAGTGGACAATCAGCCTCCAGGAGAGCCACCTTTGGGAGGACAGGTGCAGGCACAAGAGGCACAGGGTCAAGAGGTAGTCTAAGGTGGAAGGGGATGCAGAAGACACCACTATCCTGCTGCCAGGGTAGACAGGTGGTGAAGCAGCTACTTCCATATAACTGAGGTGCAGTGCCAAAGGAGGCTCCATCTCTCAAGGGAATGGTCAACCACATCAGTCAAGTTGGCCCTGAGATCTCTGCTAACTGTGGGTGGACACCCCATGCCAGTGGCTCTGAAGGTCACAGTTGCCCTCCACTTCTATACATCTGGCTCCTTCCAGGGCTCGGTGGATGATCTTTGTGGTGTCTCCCAATCAGCTGTCCAGATTTGTCAAGCAGGTTACAGACGCTCTGTTCAGGTGTGGATTGTACTTCATCCACTTCCGCTACGGCCAGACAGTGAGCCAGAGGGTTCGTGGCCATTGCTGGCTTCCCCCGTGTCCAGGGTGCTATAGACTGTACACGTGGCCATCAAGGCTCCAGCAGGTGAGCCCAGTGCCTTCGTCAACAGGAAGGGCTTCCACTCCATGAACGTGCAGATAGTGTGTGATCACAGGATGCAGATTCTACAAGTCTGTGCAAGGTACCCAGGCAGCTCCCACGACGCCTACATCCTCAGACACTCCCAGGTGCCGGGACTCTTCAGTGCTCCGGCTCGACTGGATGGTTGGTTGCTGGGTGATGAGGGCTATCCCCTCAGGTGGTTCATGACGCCTCTTCACCATCCAATATCAGCTGAGCAGTACAATAGGAGCCACGCCTCCAAGGGCTGTGGTGGAGAGCCGTCGGTTTTCTCAAGATGCGCTTCTGATGCCTGGACCGCTCAGGAGGTGCACTCCAGTACCCCCCAGATCGTGTCTCGGTGATGGTGGGTGCGTGCTGTGCTCTGCACAATCTTGCGCTGGAAAGGGGGGACGCAGTGGATGAAGAGGTTGACGCAGTGTCTGCACACGATGAGTCCAGCACTGAGGATGAACAAGCATGGGAATGCTGAGGGGCTAAACACTGACCCGGGACTACACCAAGGAGGCAGGGACACCTGGGAGGCTTTAATTCAACAAACTCCTTCAGCTCGTTCCACACAAATGGATCAGGAGGACCAGCCTTGCCTGGTGCTTCCATACTCAGCATTTCAAGTGCAAAATCTGCCAGGTCATCAGGAACTAAGGGCTTTAGACATAAATTCCAATGTCCAAACAAACACCTGCAGAACAAACGAGCCACCCTCAGCCATGGGAACACATCTGGTTTTTATTTTAGACATCAGATGTTCACTCAATTCCAAAATAATACCTTAAGCAACCAAAAAAATTATAAGGAGCCAATCTTGGGTCAACCCAAGCACCAGTGAGAAACCCGTGGTGTGCCTAAGGTGCTTTATGCTTTCATTTATGGGTGCTACGTCTTGATGCCGCCCCATCGCTCAGTGGCTTCTGAGACAGCCTGCTGACTCTGCTGTCCTGTTGGCCTCTGACCTTGGCAGTCATCTGGCCCTTAGCGCCTGTGCTGGGCCTGCCTGGGAGGGATCTGCCAGTTCCACAGCTGGCATCTCCCAGATGTTGCAGCCTCACCAGATGAAGCGGTCAGAGGGCTGGAGCAGCTGGTGCCCTCATCCAGAGCACAGGAGCCCACAGATACGACAGGCAGCTGCTGTGCCCATGTGAGGTTGCCTTGGACCTCCCAGCTCACTGTCAATGGATGGGCAACGAGCTGGGAAGCTTGAAGTCTATGCCATTTCCCACGCTGGCACTGACCAGCTGTGGCCACTGGCACTTGAGGGCTTGCAGGTCTGAGCATAACCCCAGGAGGACCTGATTGTTCTCCTGGAGGTGCCTCTCCATGAGAGTTGCCAATCTCTCCAAGGAGGAAACATAACGCTCAGCCATGAGGCTCACTGCATCGGTGCTCCACATGGTCTCCTCCACCACAGACACCAAGAGAAGCACAGCCTCGTGTATCACTCCCAGATGCTCCTACACACCGGCTGCATTTCATGCAGCTGCTGCATCGCAGACCACTCGAGGCGGCACATCATGCTCCGACCGAGGATGTGCCCAGACCCCTGTAGTCCTCCGACAGCTGGCGCCATCGGCACTCTCTGCCAGCTCCTCCAGTGAATGTGAACTGCCCTCTCCACTGTGCCCTGGGACACTAGCCGATGTTGCAATACCCACCAAGGTGCTAGTATCTGAGCTGGTGCTTGCCTCACAGAAATGGTGTGACAGGTGACACTTGCCCCTTCTCACACCTGAGGGGGGACATCTGCAGCTCCTCCTAGCGGCCATGCTCTGATGCTGAAACCAACCACAACGACAGTGGGTCAGTTAGTGTGCACAGTGACATACTTCATCCCTTTCCCCCTGGCTCATTATGTGCTCAACCTTCCAGAACCTATGGACACTAACATTGGGGTGGGTAATAGTTAGGAGTATAGCCTTACATGACAGGCAGATAGATGGGCTGGTCAAATGGGATGATGAATGCCAAATGGAATGTAATGTGGATAAGTGAGGTGATGCACTTGGGCAGGACAAACAAGGCACGGGAATACATGATGAATGGTAGGACCGTGGGAAGTAACGAGGATCGGGGGACCTTGCTGAGCATGTTGAGCAATCCTTTGAGGTAGCGGGACAGGTACATAAGTTGTTTGAGAAGGTAAATGCCATAATTACCCTTATTAGCTGAGGCATGGAATATAGGAGCAGGGAGGTAATGTCCCATGTGCAGAAAATGCTGCCTAGGCCACAGCTATAGTTCTGTGTGCAGTTCTGAAATACATTTCTCCGTGATAGCAATACTCTCAAGGCTCCTTGCGTTAAAATACATGCCATCCAGCCTCGCCATGCTCCTTGTGCCTGAACTTGACTATATACGCTCTGCCTTCCAAACTGACTTGGTTTTCCTTCTATACTTCTCTATACATCACCCACTACTATACCTCCTCTGCATATCCCACCCCCTTGCCAAGTTAACTTAAACACCTAGCAAGCCCCCAGCAAGGATGTTGGTCCTGTTCCAGTTTGGGTCCGACCTTCTGCAGAAACTGGCCCAGTGATCCAGGAATCTGAAGTCCTCCCTCCTGCACAAACACTTCAGCCCTGCTTTCATCTCTATCCCCCTATTCCTAAACTCACCAGCACATGGCAGTGGGAGTAATCCAGAGATTACAACCTCCTCTGAGGCCTTGCTTTTCAATCTGCTACCTAGCGCTCTCAAGGCTTGTTGCAGGACCTCATCCCTCACTCTACCTATGTCGATGGTACCAATGTGAACCATGATCTCTGGCTGTTCACCCTCCCCCTTCAGAATACCCTGCAGCCTCTGACATCCTTGACCCTGGCACCAGGGAGGCAACATATCCTGGAGTCTCCTGCAGCTGCAGAGATGCCTGTCTATTCCCCTTCCTATTGAATCCCCTATCATTATAGCCCTGCCACTCCTCTTCCCCTCTTGTGCAGCAGAGCCACCTGTGGTGCCATCGACTTGGCTCCTGCTGCTTTCCCCTGAAGTCTTCATTCCCCAACAGTATCCAAAACAGTATAGCTGTTAGGGGGATGACCACAGGGGACTCCTGTACTACCTGCCTTCCTCTACTCTGGTGGTCACCATCCCCTTTCTACCTGTTAAGTCTTTACCTGTGGTGTGGCAGCCTTTTCTCTCCTCCCCTGGGTGGTAGGATATGCCACCTGCACTGACCACCTCAACCCACACTCCCAGGCATTCATCTGAGAAACAGGGCAGAGCGCCCACCCAAATTGCCCTCAAACCTTGCATGACTTCCAGGTACTGAGGCCATGACAGCACACCAGGACTCATCAGCCTCCCCTACAACTGGCAGCCTTCGGGGAGCTGCCTTTATAAACACTCCGCTGGGTCACCATTAGACCTGGCACCCAACACGTTCCCACCCCCTGTGCGTGTAATACACATCCAGTGGTCACGTTTCACATTGGGCAGGTCTTAGTTAGCCACCCAGCGTGAACTTGGCTGGGAGCGGGTTTCACATCTGCTTCGGCCGCACTGATTTCAGGGGCACAGAGGGTTGAATTCAGGCCAGTCTGGTGTGATATCCTAGAACCCTGTACACAGCTTATTTGAGTGAGTGGCTGTCCAAGAAAAGTGGCCTTTAAATGTGGTGTCAGGATCCTCAAACCCATGAGGGAATGGTAACTGGCCCCTGCCCCAGGATTTGGTGTGTTCCTCAGGCACATGTAATCTGAACAGTGCAAGATTGTGTGGTCTGTCATCTTGCCCCACAGCAAGAACTAGACTCCAGGAATATTCTGGCCGTTGTAATGTAGGATTTGGTTAGTAAAGAGCACTTTACGGGGTTGATGGAGCTGGGTTTGTTGCCATTTGTGGTTCTTGGGTTGATGCCAGCTGGTCTGTGATTTTTAATCCTTTTGTCTTTAGCGGTGTGATTAAAACTGTCTCGCTCGGCCATCTCTCTCGAGAGGACAATTCCACCTGGTCAGCAATCTGCCTACTCAGGATCATTTCAGTCACCTTCCCACCACCTGGAGTTGGGGATGATAACATTTCACAAGTGGCGATGAGCAAAAGCCAGACATCTGACAACATCCAACCTCCTCCTCCAGCCGTGTGTTCTTGTCTCTGACCCTCAACAACCTAGAATCTTCCTTCCCAATGAGCAGGATTGGGGGTTTTGAATGAGTCTGGGGTGAAGAATTCAGCCTTTAGTCTGATTCCAGACCTTTGATTTCTAGTTATTCAATCTAGTGTGTCTCCACCCTTGGAGAAGGCTCAGTTCTGGTGGATTTCAAGGCCCTTGATTTTTTAACTTTGAGCCTGTTCTGCCATTCAATTAGATCCTGGCTGATCTGTACCTAACTCCATTCGCTCTGTAAACCTAATAGCCTTGACTAACAATCTGTTGTGAAAGTTTTCACTTGAGCCTCAACCTTGACAGCTTTTTGGGTTGAGTTTCCGTTCACCTTCATGTGAAGTGCTCCCTGACACCGGCCTGGCTCTTGTATACAATCCTTCTCAGGATGTGGGCATCACTGGCTAAACCAACATTTATTGCCTACCCCTAAATCAATGACCAGACGAAATGGCTTCTCTTTACCTAACATATTAATGCCTTCAGTCATCCTAAACACCTCAAATTGATCACCAGAAGGGAGGAAAAGAAGTAGAAACTGGGAAATAAGAGCACTGGTCTGAACTGTGATTTTTTTTGCCTTCTGGGTTGTTGCTCTTTGAGGGAATTCTGGCATGGTTTGTAGATGTGCACAATTTAACCCCGACATTCTGGTGAAACTGATATCAGGCCCACAGAGTCCAGAAAAGATTTGAATCTCCTGACCAGTTCCTTCCTGTGTATTTCCAATGACATTTATTGATGAACACCACTTCATCGGTGACTCGTCGCTAGATGAGGCCAAGTGGTGGATCTGGTCCCTGGTGAAAGATGGCATGGTTTGAAGATCAGGGCTAATCTACCCTCGTTCATTCATGGCACCTCCTTCAAAGAAGGTTGACTGATAATCACCCCTCTGTCCTCTACTACCCCTCAAATACCACCATAAGACCTAGGAGTAGAAATTAGGCCATTGGCCCCATCGAGTCTGCTCCGCCATTCAATCATGGCTGATATGTTTCTCAACCCCATTCTCCCGCCTTCTCCCCGTAACCTTTAATCCCCTTACCAATCAAGATCCTATCTATCTCGGTCTTAAATACAGTCAATGACCTGGCCTCCACAGCCTTCTGTGGCAATGAATTCCATAGATTCATCACTCTCCAGCTAAAGAAGTTTCTCCTCATCTCTTCTGAAAGGTCTTCCCTTTACTCTGATGCTGTGCCCTCAGGTCCTAGTCTCTCCTAATGGAAACATCTTCCCCACGTCCACTCTATCCAGGCCTTTCAGTATTCTGTAAGTTTCAATCAGATGCCCCCCTCATCCTTCTAAATTGCATAGAGTATAGACCCACAGTCCTCAAACGTTCCTTATATGTGAAGCCTTTCATTCCTGGGATCATTCTTGTGAACCTCCTCTGGACCCTCTCCAGGGCCAGCACATCCTTCCTGAGATACGGTGCCCAAAATTGCTCACAATATTCTAAATGTGGTCTGACCAGAGCCTTATAAAGCCTCAGCAGCACATCTCTGCTTTTATATTCTCGTCCTCATGAAATAAATGCCAACATTGCACTTGCCTTCCTAACTACCAACTCAACCTGCAAGTTAACCTTAAGAGAATCCTGGACTAGGACTCCCAAGTCCCTTTGCACTGCAGATTTCTGAATTCTCTCCCCATTTAGAAAATGGTCTGTCTCTATTCTCCCTACCAAAGTGCATGACGTCTCACTTCCCCACGTTGTATTCCATCTGCCACTTCTTTGTCCATTCTCCTAACCTGTCTAAATCCCTCTGCAGCCTCCCCGCCTCCTCAATACTATCTGTCCCTCCACCAATCCTTGTATCATCTGCAAACTTTACCAGAATGCCCTCAGTTCCTTCATCTAGATCATTAATGTATAAATTGAAAAGTTGTGGTCCCAACACTGACCCTTGCGTAAGGACCCCCTTATCCCCACTCTCTGCCTCCTGCCAGACAGCCAATCTTCTATCCATGCTAGTACCTTGCCTCTATCACCATGGGCTCTATCTTACTGAGCAGCCTCCTGTGCGGCACCTTGTCAAAGGCCTTCTGGAAGTCCAAGTAGATAACATCCATATGCTCTCCTTTGTCTAACTTGCTCGTTACCTCCTCCAAAGAATTCTAACAGATTTGTCAGGCATGACCTCCCCTTGATAAAACCATGCTGACTTTGCCCTATTTTACCACGTGCTTCCAAGTATTCTGAAATCTCATCCTTAATAGTGGACTCTAAAATCTTACCAACGACCGGCCTATAATTTCCCGTCTTTTGCCTCACTCCCTTCTTAAACGGGGGGGTTGCATTAGCGATTTTCCAGTCCTCTGGGACCCTCCCTGACTCGAGTGATTCCTGAAAGATCACCACTAATGCCTCCACTATCTCTTCAGCTATCTCCTTCAGAACTCTGGGGTGTAATCCATCTGGTCCAGGTGATTTATCCACCTTCAGGCCTTTCAGTTTTCCTAGCACCTTCTCCTTGGTAATGGCCACTATACTCACCTCTGCCCCCCGACTCTCTTGAACTTTGGGGATGTTACTCGTGTCTTCCATGTGAAGACTGACACAAAGTACCTATTCAGTTCCTCCGCCATTTCTTTGTTCCCCACTACTACTTCTCCAGTGTCATTTTCCAGCAGCCCAATGTCCACTTTTGCCCCTCTCTTACCCTGTATATATCTAAAAATACTCTTGCAATCTTCTTTTATATTACTGGCTAGTTTACCCTCATATTTAATCTTCTCTCTCCTTATTTCTTTTTTAGTTGTCCTCTGTTGGTTATTGTAGGCTTCCCAATCCCCTGGTTTCCCACTGCTCTTCGCCGCATTGTATGCTTTCTCTTTAGCTTTTATGCTGTCCCTGACTTCCCTTGTCAGCCATGGTTGCCTCGTCTTCCCTTCTTCGTCCAAGGGATGAATTTGTCTCCCAAATTACTCCCAGAAACTCCTGCCATTGCTGTTCCACTGTCTTTCCTGCTAGGCTCAACTCCCAGTCAATTCTGGCCAGCTCCTCCCTCATGCCTCTGTAGTTGCCTTTATTCAACTGTAATACCGTTACATCTGATTCCAGCTTTTCCCCCTCAAATTGCAGGGTAAATTCTATCATATTATGGTCACTTCCTCCTAAGGATTCATTCACTTTAAGCTCCCTTATCAAATCTGCCTCATTACAGATCACTAAATCTAGAATTGCCTGTTCTCTAGTGGGCTCCACCACAAGCTGCTCCAAAAAGCCATCTCGTAGACATTCCACAAATTCCTTTTCTTGGGATCCATTACCAACCTGATTTTCCCAGTCTACCTGCGTATTGAAATGCCCCATGATCACTGTAACCTTGCCTTTCTTACATGCCTTTTCTATCTCCTGGTGTATCTTGTGCCCCACATCCTGACTACTGTTTGGAGGCCTGTATATAACTCCCATTATGGTTTTTTTTACCTTTGTGGTTCCTCAACTCTACCCACGCAGATTCTACATCATCTGACCCTACGTCGTTCCTTGCTATCGATTTATTTCATTTCTTACTAACAAAGCAACCCCAATCCCTCTGCCAACCTGCCTATCTTTTCGATAGGACGTATATCCTTGGATATTTAGCTACCAGTCCTGATCCCCTTGCAGCCATGTCTCCGTGATGCCCACCACATCATACCTGCCAATTTCAATCTGCGCCACAAGTTCATTTACCTTATTTCGTATACTGCGTGCATTCAGATACAACACCTTCAGTCCTGTATTTCCCATCCCCTTTCTCATTGTTGTCCCTTTATCTGATGTGTTTGAAGTTAGATTCCGAGCCCTTTCCAAACACTCTGTCCTATTTTGTGTTCTGGAGACTTTAATAGTCTCTCCTGGGCTCTCCTTTCTTTCCAGTTTTTTCATAATTTTCCATGAAGTTGAATCCACCCCCCACACGCTAACCTGCTGCTTTGTTTCCCATTAGTCATACTTCTTGGAGTTTTACCCTCTCTCTCCCCCCCCGCCACTTTCTAGTTTAAAGTCCTGTTGATCACACTATTTACCCTTTTTGCTAGAACATTGGTCCCAGATCGGTTCAGGTGGAGACCGTCACAACGGTACAGATCCCTCCTGTTCCAATACTGATGCCAGTGCCCCACGAAATGGAACCCCTCTTTCCCGCACCACTCCTTTAGCCACGTGTTTACTTCCCTTATTCTCGCGTCCCTATGCTGATTTGCACGTGGCTGGGGTAGTAATCCAGAGATTATAACCCTTGAGGACTTGTTCTTTAATTTAGTTCCTTGTTCCTGATAATCCCAAAACAGGTCCTCTTTCCTAGTCTTACCTATGTTATTTGTCCCAACGTGGACCACAACAACTGGATCCTCCCTCTCCAATATCCTTTCAAGCCGGTCAGAGATGCCCTGAATATATTTCCTGATTATGAAGTGACAAAATATGTTCACCCGTGCAACCACTTGGGATCAAAAATTCGTAACTTCTCTAGGCCTACTGCTTCTTCAAGGTGCTGCCCTGACATCCGCAGCAGGAGTGGAGACAGTTTGTGCAAGGGTTGGCCCTGTTGCCTCAGATGACTTGGGCATGGGTCCTCTGGACAGCTGAGGCATTGAGGGCCCCGGCTTGCTTTGAGTGTCCTCCTCTGGGCTAGCTGCTCCTTCTGCAGTGACAGAGGACAAGGTTAAGGGGGTCACAGGCAAAGTGCACTCCCAGAGGGAGAGGACTGCCTCTGGGATTACTGAGTGGATAACACAGCAGTGTCCAGCTGCTGCTTCTCCTCCCTTCAAGTGCCAAGAGCCCTGGCCTGACTCCTTGAGGGGAAGAAGTACCTGGAGGAATGTTGAGGTGCTCCGTTTCCCTCTTGCGTTGCCACTGTTGTTACTGCGATGGAGTGCACGTCTGTGTGCATCTGTGTTCGGCTGGACCTGTGGCTCGATGGCATCTGCCATCCTTCTCATGTGCACATGTGGGCACCACTTCAGAGAGCAGGCGAATGCCCTCCTCCGATTTGTGAGCCACTCTGCTGAGGGCTTCCAGCAGCTCTGCATGATGTTCCCCCGCCTTCTGCTGACTCTCCACGATGAGTTGGAAGGCCCAATCTAGAGTCTTCTCATCTGACTTGGACCTCACAGATGCCTCATCTCCAGCAGTTCTCCAAGTGCTGGGGAGCTTGGCTGAACCTGCCTCCTCCTGTTGTGGACACGTGTCTGTGTAGTGACCACCAGATTGTGAACCCGAGCCTGCTTTAGATCTAGGTCCCACCGAGGTGTGTGTCTCTGCGCTGGTGCAGGGTGTGGGTAAATGCTGTGACGGGTCTTCCAGGCTGCTTATTTCCAGCTCTTCAATGGCTCTTGGCTGGAGGTGAGGACCTGGATGGAGCTGAGGAACTGGCTGGCTGAGGGTGTCAGTTGCTTGGCAGAGCTCCCTGTGAACCAAACATCAGGCAACTGCATCCAGTTCATTCTCAGTTATCAAATTTATCCTGCTTCTGTCTGACATGTTCTGTCAAACTTTGCTTCCAATAATTCTGCCTTTTTCATTCTTTCATGTGATGTGGTCAACACTAGCTAGGGCAATATTTATTGCCCACCCTTAAATGCCCTTGAAGGTGGTGTAGGTACACGCACAGTTCTGTTAGGGAGGGAGTTCCAGGATTTTGATCCAGTGACAGTGAAGGGGTGATGATATATTTTAAGATAGGATGTGTTGAGTGGGTTGGAGGGGAACCTGCAGGTGTTCCCGTGTGTCGGCTGCTGTTGTCCATTCTAGATGGTAGTGGTCATGGGTTTGGAAGGTTTTGTGGAAGAAGAGTCTTGGTGAGCTGCTGCAGTGCATCTTGTAAGCAGTGGTGGAGGGAGTGAATGTTGAAGGTGGTGGATGGGGTGCCAATCAAGCAGGCTGCTTTGTCCTGGATACTGAGAGTTTGTGTTGGAGCTGTGCTCACCCAGGCAAGTGGTGAGTGTTACACCACATTCCTGACTTATACCTTGTAGATGGTGGACAGGATTTGTGGATCAGGAGGTGAGTTACTCAAAGCAGATTCCAAGCTTTTCACCTCCTTGTGGCCACACTATTTATTTATGGCCGGTTCATTTTCTGGTCAATGGTAACCCCCCAGAATAGTGGGGGATTCAGTGATGGTAATGCCATTTGAATGTCGAGGGGAGATGGTTAGATTCTCTCCTGTTGGAGATGATTATTGCCTGGCACTTGGGTGGTGCAAATGTTACTTGCCACTTATCCGCAGCCTGGATATTGTTCAGGTCTTGCTGCATTTGGACATGGACTGCTTCAGTATCTGAGACATGAATGATGCGCAACATCGCATGTCCACTTCTAACCTTCAGATGAAGGGAATGTCATTGAAGCAACTGAAGATGTTTGCAGCTCAGACACAACCCCAATGAACTCCTGCAGTGATGTTCTGGGGCTGAGATGATTGACCTCCAACAACCACAACCATCTTTGTGCTCGGTGTGACTCCAACGAGCAGAGTTCCCTCCAATTCCCATTGACTCCAGTTTTGCTAGGACTCCTTGATGCCACACTCGGTCAAATGCTACCTTGATGTCAAGGGCAGTCACTCAACTCGCCTCGAGTTGAGCTCTTTTGTCCATGTTTGAATCAAGGCTGTAAAGAATCTGAATCACAGTGCAGAAGAGGCCCTTTGGCCCATCGAGTCTGCACTGACATGAGAAACACCTGAGCTACCTACCTAATCCCATAACCTTGAATGTTATGACATGCCAAGTGCTCATCCAGGTACTTTTTAAAGGATGTGAGGCAACCCGCCTCCACCACCCTCGCAGGCAGTGCATTCCAGAGCATCACCATCCTCCTGGGTAAAACCTTTGCTCACACCCCCCTCCCCTGTCTGCCAAACCTCCTGCCCCTCACCTTGCACTTGTCCCCTCGTGACTGACCCTTCAACTCAGGGGCACAGCTGCTCCCTATCCACCCTGTCCATGACCCTCAATCTTCTACACCTCAATCAGGTCACCCCTCAGTCTTCTCTGCTCCAATGAAAACAACCCAAGTCTATCCAACCTCTCTTGATAACTTAAATGTTTCATCCCAGGAAACATCCTGGTAAATCTCCTCTGCACCCCCTCAATCACATCCTTCCTATAATGTGGCGACCAGAACTGCACACAGTACTCTAACTGTGGCCTCACCAACTCCAACATGACCTCCCTACTTTTGTAATCTATGCCTCAATTGATAAAGGCAAGTGTCCCATATGCCTTTTTCACCACCCCACTAACATGCCCCTCCACCTTCAGAGATCTATGAACACATACGCCAAGGTCCCTTTGTTCCTCAGAACTTCCTAGTGTCATGCCATTCATTGAATACTTCCTTGTCAAATTACCCCTTTCAAAGTGTATCACCTCACACTTTTCAGGATTAAATTCCATCTGCCACTTATCTGCCCATTTGACCATCCCGTTTATATCTTCCTGTAGCCCAAGATACTCAACCTCACTGTTAACCACCTGGCCTATCTTTGTGTCATCTGCAAACTTACTAATCCTACCCCCCACATAATCATCTATGTTTACATAAATGACTAACAATAGGGGACCCAGCACAGATCCCTGTGGTACGCCACTGGACATTGGCTTCCAGTCACTAGAGCATCCTTCTGTCATCACCCTCTGTTTCCTACAACCATGTTTCTGTGATGGCTACTATATCATAATTCCGTGTCAATCCTCACCCTTAACTCACCTGTTTGACCTGTAATACTCCTGGCATTAAAGTAGAGGCCATCCAGCCTTGCCTTCCTCACTTGAAACTTAATGCAGCTGTCCTCCCTGTAACTTGATTGTTTTACTGTATTATGATGTGTCCCTATTCTGCTAACATTGTGTCCCCTCCACCTGCCGAATTAGTTTAAACTCCTCCCAACAGCACTAGCAAACCCGCCCACAAGGATGTTAGTCCCGCTCTGGTTCAGATGTAGACCGTCCTGCTTGTACAGGTCCCACCTTCCCCAGAAACCGTCCCAGTGATCCAGGATTCTAAAACCCTCCCTCCTGCACCAACTCTTAAGCCACATATTCATCTGCGCTATTCTCCTATTTCTGAGCTCGGTAGCATGTGGCACTGGGAGTAATCCAGAGATTACAACCTGAGAGGTCTTGCTTTTTAGTCTACTGCCTAACTCCCTGAATTCTTGATGCAAGACCTCATCCCTCTTTCTACCTGTCATTGGTACCAACATGTACCATGACCTCTGCCTTATCACCCTCCCCCTTCAGGATGTCCTGCAGCTGTTCAGTGACATCCCGGACCCTGGCACCAGGGAGGCAACACACCATCCTGGAGTCACGTTGACGGCCACAGTAGCGCCTATCTGTTCCCCTGACTATAGAATCCCCTATTACTGTTGCTCTTCCTCCCCTCCTGTACAGACAGGCTGCTTGTGGTGCCAGAAGCTTGGCCCTGTCCGCACTCCCTGGAGGAACCAGCGCCCTCATCAACCTCCAAAATGGAATACCGATTTGCAAGCGGGACCCCAGGGGACTCCTGAATGACCTGCCTGTTTCTCTTGGACTGCCTGGTGGTCACCCATTCCCTTCAAGTCCCTACAGCTGCGATGTGACTACCTCTCTAAACGTGCTATCCACGATGCTCTCAGACTCGCGGATGCTCCACAGTCTCCCCAGCCGCCGTTCCAGCTCTGAAACCCGAGCTTCCAGGGGCTGCAGCTGGACACACTTCCTGCACACATGCTGGTCCCGGACACTGGAAATGTCCCCGGCTTCCCACATGGAGCACGAGGAGCACACCACGGCTTTGAGCTCTCCTGCCATGTCTTAACCCTTAAAATTAAAAGTTTTAAATCAATTACTCTAGGCCCTTTGTCCTGAGCCACACCCACCCCGAGAAATATTGGTTTTAATATTTATATTTTTTCATATAAGCTCCTCCCAGAGGGAGAGAAAGGTGGAAATAACCTCCCCCTCTGAGATGTTAATGCAGAGGAGGGAGAGGGGTAGAGGACAGGGAGACATAGGAGGGTAAGTGTCGGGTGCCTTGATGGGAGATGGATAGTGGGTGGGAGCCTTTATGATCTTCCGGTCGGGGGAGGGTGATGTCTTCACCAGGCAGCTGGTACTGCCTGGCACACAGGAGTGAGGCCTGTTCCCCTTCACCAGGCAGCACCAGCTACCTGGGTTTAGGCCTAGTGGGGAGTGGTGATGGTATGGGGGAATGTGGGGGGGAGGTGGTAAGATTTTACAGAATACAGCAGCAGTCAGTATCCAGCAGCAGGAACACAGCCCAGAGCAGCCAGCTCTCCTGACACTCAGGCTGCAACTGCTGCAGCAGCTCAGAGCAATGGGGAATTATTTGTCCAGCCTGGGCACAGGCGTTAATCACTTGTACACACTTCAATATTGTCAATAAACTCCCAAACATGTCTCCCTGCCTGTGGCTCCATGTTCTGATGAACACTGTTCGTGTCACTCAGATGTGAAACCTTTCAGCACAAGGTAAAGGCGGGTGTCTCAGTCCAGGGCCTCTTCCCTGTGCTCTGTGCAGCCTTCAGACCAGTGATGGTCCAGCCTCTCACTCCCTGGACACATTACTGATGTCTGTACCTCGGCGGTGCTGGTCATTGCTGCCAGAATGTATTGGGCTGGTGACAGAGTTCCCTCATACTGTGTGTGCCCCCAGCACCAGCATCTGTGACCAGTGATGCTGTGCACCAGCTCCTGAAGGGCTGAGGTGCTGAAGACGGACACAGCATCAGATGCGTCTAAAGTTACATGCGAGAGCCTCATCCCCTATGTCATCACCACCGAGGACTCTCACCCTCATCCCGGTCAGCGTCCTCCTCATCGGAGGAGACGTGCAGCTCCTCCATCTCCTCCTCAGCCAGCTCCTGTAGGGGGTGGTGTGTGTGTCAGCTTCACCTCTGACTTCTGAGCGGTTCGAATCGCTCCCACTCCCTGGGTTCTAGACCTTGAGCTTATTTGGGGGTTGTGACAAAGTGCAGCAGACACTGGTTTTGGTGCAAGAAAAAAACTGGGTTTATTGAAGTCACAAATGAATTTATAACATTAGGATTACACTGAGATTATACAGACCTACAAAGTACACTTAGTTAAGAATGGGGAACACACGGCATAACAAGGGAAAATCACGCTACTAATCCCCTTCCCCTTGTCCCACCCCTAAAACCTAACTAAATTGAACTAGGAGAGGTCAGGGGTCATGCTCACCAACCAGGGTTCCTTGACAGTTTGAAATCCAGCCAGGTAAGCCGGTTGCAGTTTTGGGGTACGCTCTTTGTGTCCTCTGGGGCCTGCCATCCCCACATGGTCCTGTCTGTGGAATCTGCGAAGGTTCTTCAGTTGGGTGGAGGGTGCGGTTGTGGGTGGTCGATCTTCGTGGAGGCTGCGGTTGTGGCCTTGTTGTCTTCGGTTGAGCCTGCCACCCCGTGCCCCTCGCCGTGATGTTGCCTGCGGGCCTGCAAACCTCCAGATCTCCTCCCTCCGCTTGGCTCGCCTGCCCCCTGTTTAAACTCTGCTTCAACCACTCCAAAACTGCTCACCCTCCTGTGTCAGCTTCACCTTCATAACTGACTGCCCAGTTATACTGTTTTTTTGAATTTCTTATCTGAAACCAAATCAAGGTTAGTTCTTTGTCTGATTTGGACTTCTGGTGATTGTTGTCTTGTTGTTTTTAATGGGCTCGCATGATGTTTATCGTTGTCTTCCTGTCCCCGTAACTAGTCTTGTTATGAAAGATATTGTATATGTGGAGTATTGATTGGTTCGCATAATTGCATTGATTGCTGTCTTCCTGCCTCAGTAGTTAGTAGCGATTATTTCTGCATGATTTTGACGGGCTTTAGTTTCGTTTAAGATGAAGTCTTTCTCTGGGTTGATTGTTTTAAAGGGAAGAATGCGTATTCTGTCTCTTCTCGTTGTCTTGTTACAGGCAACAATCCACACTGCACTCAACAAGCCCGGGCATGTCCAGTCCCAGGCCTTCATGGGCTGCCTCCTGTCTGCAGGGTTCTACACTAAACTCAGCAGTTGTGTCTCTGCCATAAAAGTCCCAAAGTCATATCCTTGTTGATGATATGAAAAATGTGGCAATTTTGAGAACCCTTCACTCCTCTCCCCGTTGCAGCGCCAGGTTGTAAAGGGTACAGCAGACAACGACTATGCGTGACACTCGTGGACCCCTGCAATACAGTCCACACAGACCAGTCCAGGCACCGGAACCGCATCTTCAGCATCCCGATGGTCTGCTCCACCAAGTTGTGAGCTGCAGCATTAGCCTCATTATACCGTCGCTCTGCTGCAGCCTGAGGCCGCCACATGGGTGTCATCAGCCACGGCCTCTGTGGGTGTCCCTTCTCCACAAGGAGCCAACCCTGCAGCCTCTGTGGACCCTGGAAGACAGCAGGGATCTGCGAGCGACTCAGGATGTCGGCATCGTGCACACTCCCTGGAAACCGTGCTCATACCTGCAGGATGTGTTTCTGGTGGTTGTACACCAGCTGCACGTTCAGTGAGTGGAAGCCCTTGCGGTTGATGAAGTTCACTGAGTGTAGCAATGGAGACTTGAGCACCACATGGGTGCAGTCAATCGCACCCTGCACCTGTGGGAATCCCGAGATCCAGGCGAATCCAATGGCCCTTGCATCCTGGCTGTCCCTGTCCCGGGCAAAATGCACAAAGTTGTGTGCCATGGAGAAGATGGCATCCGTGACCTCATGGATGCATTTGCGGTTGGCAGATTGTGAAATCCCACAGAGGTCACCTGTGGAGCCCTGAAAGGACCGTTGAAATGTCCCCTTGGCACCAGGTCCCTGGACATGCGCAGTCGTCAGCAACACCGGTTCTCAGTCATCTGCAGGAATGGCAGGCGGGGTCTATAGACCCTGGGTGTCGCTAGGCACTGACCAGCCACGGCTCACTGTCGCTCCTGGGCAGTGTGTGGGGGAGTCCCTGCTGCCCCTTCATGAGGTTGCTGCTCCTGCCTTTGTACGGCCAGGAGCCTCAGTCACTCTCTCCTCCATCTTCTACAGTCTCTCTAGGCCATCAGGCACACAGCTAGGTCACCAGGATCCATGATCCTGATGTGGAGCATGAAAAAGAGAGAGATGCAGTTATCATGGCAGCACTTAGCGTCTTTCCTGGCCCGTGTGACCGCCCCTTAATTCTTCCGGAGAGTGCTGCTCACCCCCAGATGGCCAGAGATGAGTGCGCTGCATGGCTGCCCTATCAGCCTGCAACATGGGGGGCACTGGTCCAAACCAGGATGCTGAGATTACAAGGGGCAGTGAGCGTCTCCAGCAGTGACTGCTACAAGGCCAGTGTTGGTGAGGAGATTGTACAACGTGTGCAGTCCAACTGCTCCACGCTCCAATAAAGTGGTGGCGGACTCGAAGTCTGTGTTGGGGGGTGAAGGGGAGGGGTAAGGTTTGGAGCGCTTGGTGACCCTTTGGTACCTCTGCGATGTTTGTGTGAGTGGGCAGGCTAGGAGCCTGACCCCAATCATATCCCTGTGGCTGTGCCTGATCTGTCTCAGTTACAGAGACATGGTCAGTTTATACAAGTGTCCCTAATGCACGGCCACTCCCCTCACTTACCCTGCCCCCCACCTCGATTGCCTGTGCGCGGGATGCAGCACCAGGGCAGCACTGAACACCCCTCCCACCCTCCGCAGTCACCTCCGGGGCCAGGCCTCAGTTGCCCCCCCTCTGCCCTGAGGCCTGTAAACAACAGGCGAGCTGTGGAGGACGCTGCTGTTCACTCCCCTCCGTTCCCCCAAAGTGAAGGCCGCCAAGTGCACGTTGCCTGTGTGTTGTTGTGAAACAGGTCGGAGTTGCTTTCCCGCTGATGTGGATGGACGATACAGCGGGGTTCCAACAGCCTGGCGGGATGGCACTTTAATCATATGCTAATGTATTACAATTAGCTCCTCGCCGACCGATGGCGGGAAACGCGGCCCCGCCATCAGCGGGCTGAGCGGAAGATTGTGAGCTGCCTTCACACCATCGTGAAGTGGGTCCCGCCATATTTTCCCCGCATGCCCAACTATCACACCCACCCCCAGCGGGCCCGAAAAATTCCACCCGTGGTCTCACCAGTGCCCTGGATAACTGAAGCATAACATCCTTACTTTTCTGTTCAATTCCTCTTGTAATATGAAGGCTAATGGGATGTTATCCTTTAATGACTTTCTGTACCTGCACTAGAACACCCAGATCCCTCTGCATCTCGGAATTCTGCCGCTGTTCTCTAAGTAATACTCTGCTTTTTTTATTCTTCCTGCCAAAGTGAAAAACTTCCCATTTTCCCACATTATATTCCTGAATCTGCCAGATTTTTGCCCAGCACTGACCCCTGCAGGACTCCACTCATCACATTCTGCCAATCAGCAAAAGATCCATTTGTGCTCTGGGAGATTTATTGTCCATGTCGACTTCACTCCGGACCAGGGTAGTGCCGGGTTGGAGCCAGACGGGTTTTGAGGAACGGAGTTGACTGTGTTCAAGTCCAGGGCAGAGTCTCGGTTGAGGAATTCTTCCAAATGTTCTCTCCGGGGAGCACTGACTGCCTCCCTGTCCTTGGGTCATGTTTCAGTGATTGAGCTCACCCTCGCTCTCGCACAACTCCATCTACCCACCTCAGTTCTGTAAACCTTAATAATCGGCCCTAACAAAAACCTCCGTTCCACTGACCTCAAATTGGATGGTTTGTTTAAGGGGGGGAGGGATGGATGTTCCAGATTTCCAACACCCTTTGTGTGAAGAAGTGTTTCCCGATATCACTCCTGAATTGACCTGGCTCTCATTTTAAGGCTCTGTCTCCCCCCTTTGTCCTGTACAGGCCCCTCAGGAGAAATAGTTTCTCTATAATTTCTTGCATAATTTATAGAAATATCATTCCTGAAACAAATACAATGGTGTGACATTCTAAGTAGCAACCTCAGTGTTCGTTTACTTGAAATTTAATCTTTGGTCTTGAGGAAAGAAGGTTAACAAAATTCTCTCCCCCTCAAGAGCATAACACAGCCAACTTCTTCATCAGACTCTGGCTCTCTGCAACCAAACAGTGATCATGCAGGTAAAGAGGCAATACTGATAGACACACACAATGATTTTGAAGGCAGAAATAAGGACAGGTGGTGGTGGTTTGGCAGCTGCTGGGTGAATACAGGAAACAACATCTCAAAATATGACAGTGACAGCCACTACTGTCTTTTTCATTCTGTGAAGGTTCTGGAGAAGGAGAAATAATGACTATTTTAATCATCATAAACACATCCATTAGATCATCTGCTTAATAAATTGTGTGAATATTCAAAATATTGACGTGGTTCTTCCGGAGAGTCTTGGCCAGGAATGTGGCTAAAATCTCCTCGGGTGTTGTTGGGTGTCTGAGTTGCTCCTGTTAATGATAGAGTTGGTCTGCAGATGCTTCTTGGGTGGAAAGATTAAGTTTATTTACAGTATACTCAGCAGCATCTACACGCGTGCCTTCAACTCCAACTCTATCTCCACACTGACTGCTGAGGTAGCCCGCGCTACTCTCCTATTGGTTACAGATCATGTGATCTTAAGGTATTATTCTTAAAGCCCATAATTAAACCCATAATTACTGCACAGGGTTAATGAAATAAAACTGAAGCCTGCATTGGAGCCATGTGATATCTCCATTGTGTATCACACCCACAGGGGGGAGACCAGGGCCTCACTTTGTCCCTTGGCCTGTGCATGCGATCGGCGGGCACGGAAGTGGATATAAACTCCGCTTCAGCACCAGACTGGCAGCTAAAAGCAACTGCTCGCTGGCTGGGCCGGTGAACAGCCGTCTGAGAGGGACAGCACTGCTGGGAGTGTGGAGAGTGCTGGGAACAGGGCAGGTGCCTGCATGGAGCTAACTGCGGGCGGGGGGATGGTTTTAAAAGGACAGAGAGAAGGATGCAGTGAAGGTGGTGGGGAGCAGTTTTCGGAGCGAGGGCCGTGACAGGAGCCACTTGTGTCAGGAACTGAGTCCATGTTGTCCAGAGGTTGGAGCAGGAATGGAAATGGCCGCAGTCAAACAGCCCCTCGTTTTTCAGATAACTGCTTGCGGACGCTCGGTCAGGCAGTAAGTGATCACCGCGACCACGTGACAGCGAGAGGAGGCCTCGAGAAATCGTGGTGACTGAGGAGTGTCCCACTCTCCTGCCCAGACGGGGCCCTCGCTGCCTCCGGTGACCAGAGGATGCCCTGGCCGAGGTGTCAGGGTTCCCGTTCCCTCCTTTAACTGGCTCTTGGACTTCAGGATTTATAAAGAACAAAATGTCACAGATGGTGTTCGCCAAAGCCTCTCGAGCCAAAGCCTCAAAGCTCCACTCCTTCACTGGGCCGCTCACAGATTTCCTGGGGATAAGGCATTCGGTGAGGCCAGAAGACCAATGGAGGATGATGAAATTGTTCATAAAACAGAAGGTTTCTGGAGACAGGCAGTGCCAATCAGGAGGAATACAGCAGCAGTCAGTATCCAGCAGCAGGAACACAGCCCAGAGCAGCCAGCTCTCCTCACTCTCAGGCTGCAACTGAAGCAGCAACAAACAGCAGCTCAGAGCAATGGAGAATTATTTGTCCAGCCTGGCAGGTGTCTCAGTCCAGGGCCTCTTCCCTGTGCTCTGTGCAGCCTTCAGACCACAGTGATGGTCCAGCCTCTCACTCCCTGGAAACATTACTGATGCCTGTACCTCGGCGGTGCTGGTCATTGCTGCCAGAATGTATTGGGCTGGTGCCACAGAGTTCCCTCATACTCTGTGTGCCCCCAGCACCAGCATCTGTGACCAGTGATGCTGTGCACCAGCTCCTGAAGGGCTGAGGTGCTGAAGGCGGACACAGCATCAGATGCATCTAAAGTTTCATTACTGCGTCTCTGAGATGGCCCTGATCATGGAGCGCAAGCGAGCTGCCCTCGGCCAAACAAGAGTCAGACATTCTCAGAGGCTGTGTGAAGATCTATGGAGTGTCCTCACTGCATGTTGTCGTCATACCCATCAGCACCCTCTTCATCAGAGGAGACCTGCAACTCCTTCATCTCCCCATGAGCCTTATACCGTCGCTCTGCTGCAGCCTGAGGCCGCCACACGGGTGTCATCACCCACGGCCTCTGTGGATGTCCCTTGTCCCCCAAGGAGCCAACCCTGCAGCCTCTGTGGACCCTGGAAGACTGCAGGGATCTGCGAGCGACTCAGGATGTCGGCATCGTGCACACTGCCTGGAAACCGTGCTCATACCTGCAGGATGTGTTTCTGGTGGTTGTACACCAGCTGCACGTTCAGTGAGTGGAAGCCCTTGCGGTTGATGAAGTTCACTGACTGTAGCGATGGAGACCTGAGCACCACATGGGTGCAGTCAATCGCACCCTGCACCTGTGGGAATCCCGAGATCCGGGCGAATCCAATGGCCCTGGCCGAGGTGTCAGGGTTCCCGTTCCCTCCTTTAACTGGTTCTTGGACTTCAGGATTTATAAAGAACAAAATGTCACAGACGGTGTTTGTGTCAACCAAGATTTTGATGTTTCACTGAACCCAGTGATGTCCCGAATAACACAGGAAAACAACAAAATTAAAACAACAGGTCCACAGTACAAAACCTCCTGTGTCTGGAATTGACACCCCAGTTCCCAGCTAACCCAACACAGTCACCACGACCCGGTTAAACTCTCAAAATACAGGTTAAAAACACTGTCTTGTCCCAAAACCCTCAGACCAATATCACTACGATTTGTCTGAAAGCATTTACAATCCCCAACACGCCTGGTCTGTTCCGGTGTTAATTGTAGGTCCTGGGTCAAGGTGACCAGTCCTGAACCGCTTCCCGACTGCAGCAGACACTCTATAAAAAGAGCACATCAATGATTCAACTCAGACACATCAAAACTTATTTCCTGCTGTTCCGATGTCCAGTAGTTAGCACTCGGTTTATTCCACGTGTAGTCCCAATGAATGTGATGGAATAATGCTGGTTGAAACAATACAGGGTTTTCCCATGGGATATCTGGGATACGAGATATCTGGGAAATCTCGGTCTGGGATATCCCAGACCAACATGATCAGTTCAGTGTATGAACATTTCTCCTGCTGTTTGAGGTAACACAGTAACAGCACCTGGCTCCAGGGTTGATGAGAGTTTGAATGACCCTATTCCTGGTGCAATAATCACTCTGGTAGAGTCACAGTTTTTTAACTAACTGTCCGAATTAACCCCTTGCTGCCCAGCCCTGTGCTGTTGGCTGCGGCTGGGACTTTGTATTTTATAGTTCCAAAGAAAAGGTCAAAACATGTCTGTGGGATTGGATTTCTTTTTATTCCTTAAATTTCCCAGTTGAAGGGGATTCCGATCCTACATCTCCTCCATTTTTAATGATGTCTTTATCCCTTAGACGAGATATTTCACTGACAAATCTTCCACCATGATGCGGTATTGTAGTTTCTGGCCAAATCTTACATTTAAATCCATCGCCCCAAATCCCCTTTTAAATAATCCTTCCAATTTCACCCTTTACGCTTTACCTTTTAGATACAACACCATAATCAACTGTACAATTACTAACACGAGATGCAATTCAGATCCAAGAGGGGGACTTTGATATTGAGGCCAATATCCCACCAAGGTGGGGTCGTTATCTCCCTGATCCCGTCTCTCATTTTCCTATTCTCCTGTTGGACAGTATAATAATGTTTCTGTGAATGTTCCTCAGCTTTCAGCAGGTTTGTCAAACACTCGGGTAGTGGTGGGATATCATACCCAAAATAGGATATGTTTTCCTGAAGGTTTGATAAATGCTCTCTCACCGTGGGATTTATTGGGTTGTGATCCAAGATAGACAATCGTCCTCTCCTGGGCTATTTGCAGCTCAGTTCGGTGTCTGAAGCAGGTCTGGCCATAAACTGGGTGACAGGTATCATTGTGCTAATGGTGACATAGTAGGTCCCGTACCCTCATATGCAACCTGTGCAGGACATGGTTCTGAGCCGTAACCTCCATTGTGCAGTCGACAGGCTGTACGCCTTCAGTCCAAGTTATTCAGGTGATATGGACACAACACTATGGGCAGAAATGTTCACACAGCGGGCGGACATGTACCCAACCCGCTCGACCGTGCTGATGTCAACCCGCACGCTCTCCATGTCTCACTAGGCGGGTGAGGGAGACTGAGGCCCGGCCGCCATTAATTAAGAGGCCAGTTAAGGCCTTTGACACAACAATTGTCTCCGAGTTTACGTAGTGCGTGTGAATTTCCGGCCATCACACGGGCAAAACGGGCAGGTCACAATTAGCAAAAGCTCATCCACGGGCGGGATAAGAACCATTGTCAGTGTGAGTTGTGAAGAGTGTTGGAGATGGTGCTGCTGCTGGTCGGTTTTTGTGAACTGGACACCTTCATCTCACTTCAGGGCTGCATTCTGATCATTTCTAGGCTTCATTTCCGGACTCATTGTCTTCCAGATCCCTGGAGGATTCAGACCGTGTGGGTCCTTCCAGGTATCAGACAGCCTTCCATAACCCTGGGAATGGGGATTGTGGTCTCTGCTGGTGCCACCTCCTGGTCTGAGGAAGAGAGGGGCAGAAGGGAGAGGAGGCCGGGTGTCCCAATGCAGCTTCCAGGGGAGGGGCCTGTGGGAGGAGAGATGCAGGCACAAGGGGCACAGGACCAGCAGGTAGTCCAGGGTGGAAGGGGCTGCAGAAGACACCACTATCCAGCTGCCATGGTTTACAGGGGCTCTCCCCTCCCAGCTCACCGGCAGCCGAGATGGCGGTAGCTGCCAGCAACACCTCCCCTGGTGGGGAGTAAGATGGAGCGGTGACGGGGGGAGGAGGGGCGGTGCCAACCACGGCCGCTTGGTTGGAGTTGGCAGCCTCGGAGGTGGGGGCAAGACTTCCTCACATGCCCCACCCCCTTACAGTCCTGGCACCGCACACCATCCACGGTCCAAAATACCCGGTAGGCGGTTCCCTCAATCTATAGACAAGGCACCCCCCAGGCACTCCTCCCGGGCCAAGCGGATGAAAACCTGGCGTCGGAAGGAGTAGACGTGGTGGACGGCCGCGTCCTTGCGGCCCAGCGGGATCGGCACAACCCCGGACCTGACCCCCCCCAGTTGATGGACGTGGGGGAGGGGGAGCTCACTGGGGATAAAGGGCGGGACGTTGGAAATGATGAGTCTCTGGGCGGTGGTCTTAAGGGGATCCCCCACCAGAAAGGTCCCCCCCGACAGTGAGCCCCTTTTCCAGGGTCAGGTGCACCGCCTGCTCGGACCTCAGGAAAATGGCGGCTTTACCGTACATCGTCGAGGTGGCGACTGTGGCTGAGGGGCCGATGACTCCAGCCATAGTCCCAACGCAGGCCTCAATGGTCATCTCGGGGTGGGTGGAGCTCTTCACCCCCAGGGCCCTCGTGAGGAGGTGGAAAGGTGACGGGGCTGCAGGAGCCACAGGAGCTGCTGCCGCCGCGTAGGTCTTTTTGGGGGGTCCCTCCACCGGTGACAGCATCACCCCTACATTAGCTCCTAAAGGCCCGGCTACAGGTGATGGTAAAGCAGCCATAGGGGCTGAGTCACACCCACCCTGAGAAATATTGGTGTTAATATTAATGTTCTTTTTAAATAAATCTCCTCCCCGAGGGAGAGGGGGAGAAAGGTGTAAATAACCTCCCCCTCGGAGATGTTGATGGAGAGGGGTAGAGGACAGGGAGACACAGCAGGGAGAGGAGGGAGAGGGGTAGAGGACCGGGAGACACAGGAGGGAAAGGGGAAAGTGTCGGGTGTCTTGATGGAAGACGGACAGTGGGTGGGGGTCTCTATGATCTTCCGGTGGGGGGAGGGCGATGTCTTCACCAGGCAGCTGGTACTGCCTGGCACACGAGTGAGGCCTGTTCCTCTTCACCAGGCAGCACCAGCTACCTGGGTTTAGGCCTAGTGGGGAGTGGTGATGGTATGGGGGCGGGGGGGGAAGAGAGGGGTGGTGGTAAGATTTTACACAGACAGGAACACCCCCTTTTTCTTCCCCAAGTCTCTAGGACAGTCCTCTGCCCTCCCCCTCCAAAACACAGTTCTTATTCAGCTCCCACCTGAACAAATAAATGTCCAGACCCCCACCTAGGATGTTATATTATTCAGTCCTGGCCTCCCTGTCCTGTAGCACCAGCAACAGCAGCTCTTCCTCTCCCTCTCTCTCTCCTTCCCCCTGTTGGCCCCACAGGCCCTCCAGGTTCCAACTCCCCCAGGCAATGGAGGAGGATGAGGAAATTGATGAAGTTTCGAAGGCTTCTTGAGGCAGGTAAACAGGCAGTAAACAACTGGAGGAATCCAACTGCAGTAGTTGACTCAGTGAGCAAGCAGGAACACAGCAGCATCCAACTCTCCTCTCTATAGGAGGAATACAGCAGCAACAGCAGAGCAGCCGAAGCAGGAACACAGCAGCAGCTCCCGACTCTCCTCACTCTCTGGCTGCAACTGAAGCAGGAAACCAGCCACAGCTCAGAGCAATGGAGAATTATTTGTCCAGCCTGGGGACAGGCGTTAATCACTTGTACACACTGTTCACTATTGTCAATAAACTCCCAAACATGTCTCCCTGCCTGTGGCTCCATGTTCTGATGAACACTGTTCGTGTCACTCAGATGTGAAACCTTTCAGCACAAGGTAAAGGCAGGTGTCTCAGTCCAGGGCCTCTTCCCTGTGCTCTGTGCAGCCTTCAGACCACAGTGATGGTCCAGCCTCTCACTCCCTGGAAACATTACTGATACCTGTACCTCGGCGGTGCTGGTCATTGCTGCCAGAATGTATTGGGCTGGTGCCACAGAGTTCCCTCATACTGTGTGTGCCCCCAGCACCAGCATCTGTGACCAGTGATGCCGAGCACCAGCTCCTGAAGGACTGAGGTGCTGAAGATGGACACAGCATCAGATGCGTCTAAAGTTTAATGGCTGCGTCTCTGAGATGGCCCTGATCATGGAGCGCACGCGAGCTGCCCTCGGCCAGACAGGAGTCAGACATTCTCAGAGGCTGTGTGAAGATCTATGGAGTGTCCTCACTGCATGTCGTCATCATCCTCCCCAAATCTGGCAGCTATGAGGGCATCCTGAGCGCGCCTGCCTCATCTAGCCAGTGCGAGAGCCTCATCCCCGATGTCATCACCACCGAGGACTCTCACCCTCATCCCTGTCAGCGTCCTCCTCATCGGAGGAGACGTGCAGCTCCTCCATCTCCTCCTCAGACAGCTCCTGTAGGGGGTGGTGTGTGTGTGTGTCAGCTTCACCTCTGACTTCTGAGCGGTTCGAATCGCTCCCACTCCCTGGGTTCTAGACCTTGGACTTATTTGGGGGTTGTGACAAAGTGCAGCAGACACTGGTTTTGGTGCAAGAAAAACTGAGTTTATTGAAGTCACAAATGAATTTATAACATTAGGATTACACTGAGACTATACAGGCCTACAAAGTACACTTAGTTAAGAATGGGGAACACACGGCATAACAAGGGAAAATCACGCTACTAATCCCCTTCCCCTTGTCCCACCCCCAAAACCTAACTAAATTGAACTAGGAGAGGTCAGGGGTCATGCTCACCAACCAGGGTTCCTTGACAGTTTGAAATCCAGCCAGGTAAGCCGGTTGCAGTTTTGGGGTACGCTCTTTGTGTCCTCTGGGACCTGCCATCCCCACGTGGTCCTGGTCTGTGGAATCTGCGAAGGTTCTTCAGTTGGGTGGAAGGTGCGGTTGTGGGTGGTCGATCTTCGTGGAGGCTGCGGTTGTGGCCTTGTTGTCTTCGGTTGAGCCTGTTACCCCGTGCCCCTCGCCGTGATGTTGCCTGCGGGCCTGCAAACCTCCAGATCTCCTCCCTCCGCTTGGCTCACCTACCCCCTGTTTAAACTCTGCTTCAACCACTCCAAAACTGCTCACCCTCCTGTGTCAGCTTCACCTTCATAACTGACTGCCCAGTTATACTGTTTTTTCGAATTTCTTATCTGAAACTAAATCAAGGTTAGTTCTTTGTCTGATTTGGGCTTCTTCTGGTGATTGTTGTCTCGTTGTTTTTAATGGGCTCACATGATGTTTATCGCTGTCTTCCTGTCCCCGTAACTAGTCTTGAACTGAAAGATATTGTATATGTGGAGTATTGATAAGTTTGCATAATTGCATTGATTGCTGTCTTCCTGCCTTAGTAGTTAGTAGCGATTATTTGTGCAAGACTTTGATGGGTTTAGTTTCGTGTAAGATGAAGTCTTTCTCTGGGTTGATTGTTTTAAAGGGAACAATGCGTATTCTGTCTCCTCTCGTTGTCTTGTTACAGGCAACAATCCACACTGCACTCAACAAGCCCGGACATGTCCAGTCCCAGGCCTTCATGGGCTGCCTCCTGTCTGCAGGGTTCTACACTTAACTCAGCAGTTGTGTCCTCTGCCATAAAAGTCCAGAAGTCATATCCTTGTTCATGATATGAAAAATGTGGCAATTTTGAGAACCCTTCACTCCTCTCCCCGTTGCAGTGCCAGGTTGTAAAGGGTACAGCAGACAACGACGATGTGTGACACACTCTGTGGACAGTATTGCAGGGCTCCACCAGACCGGTCCAGTCACCGGAACCTCATCTTCAGCATCCCGATGGTCTGCTCCACCAAGTTGTGAGCTGCTGCATGAGCCTCATTATATCGTCGCTCTGCTGCAGCCTGAGGCCGCCATACGGGTGTCATCACCCACGGCCTCTGTGGGTGTCCCGTGACCCCAAGGAGCCAACCCTGCAGCCTCTGTGGACCCTGGAAGACTGCAGGGATCTGCGAGCGTCTCAGGATGTAGGCATCATGCACACTCCCTGGAAACCATGCTCATACCTGAAGAATGTGTTTCTGGTGGTTGTACACCAACTGCACGTTCAGTGAGTGGAAGCCCTTGCGGTTGATGAAGTTCACTGAGTGTAGCGATGGAGACCTGAGCTCCACATGGGTGCAGTCAATCGCACCCTGCACCTGTGGGAATCCCGAGATCCAGGCGAATCCAATGGCCCTTGCATCCTGGCTGTCCCGGTCCCGGGCAAAATGCACAATGTTGTGTGCCATGGAGATGATGGCATCCGTGACCTCATGGATGCATTTGCGGGTGGCAGATTGTGAAATCCCACAGAGGTTGCTGCTCCTGCCTTTGCACGGCCAGGAGCCTCAGTCACTCTATCCTCCGTCTTCTACAGTCTCTCTAGGCCATCAGGCACACAGCTAGGTCACCAGGATCCAGGATCCTGACGTGGAGCATGAAAAAGAGAGATTCAGTTATAATGGCAGCACTTAGCATCTTTCCTGGCCCTTGTGACCGCCCCTTAATGTTTCCCGGAGAGTGCTGCTCACCCCCAGATGGCCAGAGATGAGTGCGCTGCATGGCTGCCCTATCAGCCTGCAATATGGGGGACACTGGTCCAAACCAGGATGCTGAGATTACAAGGGGCAGTGAGCGTCTCCAGCAGTGACTGCTACATGGCCAGTGTTGGTGAGGAGATTGTACAACGTGTGCAGTCCAACTGCTCCACGGTCCAATAAAGTGGTGGTGGACTCGAAGTCTGTGCCGGGGGGTGAAGGGGAGGGGTAAGGTTTGGAGCGCTTGGTGACCCTTTGGTGCCTCTGCGATGTTTGTGTGAGTGGGCAGGCTAGGAGCCTGACCCCAATCATATCCCCGTGGCTGCGCCTGATCTGTCTCAGTTACAGAGACATGGTCAGTTTATACAGGGTGTCCCTAATGCACAGCCACTCCCCTCACTTACCCTGC
The DNA here is from genome assembly GCF_964194155.1 of Cetorhinus maximus. Taxonomy (NCBI): domain Eukaryota; kingdom Metazoa; phylum Chordata; class Chondrichthyes; order Lamniformes; family Cetorhinidae; genus Cetorhinus; species Cetorhinus maximus. The sequence continues at coordinate 8,532,608 of NC_135881.1, forward strand.
CCCCCCCACCTCGATTGCCTGTGCGCGGGAACGAAAACAACCCAAGTCTATCCAACCTCTCTTCATAACTTAAATGTTTCATCCCAGGCAACATCCTGGTGAATCTCCTCTGCACCCCCTCCAGTGCAATCACATCCTTCCTATAATGTGGCGACCAGAACTGCACACAGTACTCCAGCTGTGGCCTCACCAAGGTTCTATACAACTCCAACATGACCTCCCTACTTTGGTAATCTATGCCTCGATTGATAAAGGCAAGTGTCCCATATGCCTTTCTCACCACCACATTAACATGCCCCTCCGCCTTCAGAGATCTATGGACACACACGTCAAGGTCCCTTTGTTCCTCAGAACTTCCTAGTGTTCATTGAATACTTCCTTGTCAAATTACCCCTTTCAAAGTGTATCACCTCACACTTTTCAGGGTTAAATTCCATCTGCCACTTATCTGCACATTTGACCATCCCATCTATATCTTCCTGTAGCCCAAGAAACTCAACCTCACTGTTAACCACCTGACCAATCATTGTGTCATCTGCAAACTTACTAATCCTACCCCCCAACATAGTCATCTATGTTTACATAAATGACTAACAATAGGGGACCCAGCACAGATCCCTGTGGTATGCCACTGGACACTGGCTTCTAGTCACTAGAGCATCCTTCTGTCATCACCCTCTGTCTCCTACAACCATGTCTCTGTGATGGCCACTATATCATAATTCCGTGTCAATTCTCACCCTTAACTCACCTGTTTTACCTGTAATACTCTTGACATTAAAGTAGAGGCCATCCAGCCTTGCCTTACTCTCTTGAAACTTAATGCAGCTGTACTCCCTCTGACTTGATTGTTTTACTGTATTATGATGTGTCCCCTCCCCCTGCTGAATTAGTTTGAACTCCTCCCAACAGCACTAGCAAACCCGCCCGCAAGGATGTTTGTCCAGCTCTGGTTCAGATGTAGGCCGTCCCACTTGTACAGGTCCTACCTTCTCCAGAAAAGGTCCCAGTGATCCAGGAATCTAAAACCCTCCCTCCTGCACCAACTCTTAAGCCACATATTCATCTGTGCTATTCTCCTATTTCTGTGCTCACTAGCACGTGGCACTGGGAGTAATCCAGAGATTACAACATGAGAGGTCTTGCTTTTTAGTCTACTGCCTAACTCCCTGAATTCTTGATGCAAAACCTCATCCCTCTTTCTACCGATGTCACCAACATGTACCATGACCTCAGCCTTATTACCCTCCCCCTTCAGGATGCCCTGCAGCTGTTCAGTGACATCCTGGACCCTGGCACCAGGGAGGCAACACACTATCCTGGAGTCACGTTGATGGCCACAGTAGCACCTTTCTGTTCCCCTGACTATAGAATCCCCTATTGCTATTGCCCTTCCTCCCTCCCCCCCACCCCCCTTCCAGTACAGACAGGCTGCTTGTGGTGCCAGAAGCTTGGCTCTGTCCGCACTCCCTGGAGGAACCAGCGCCCTCCAAAATGGAATACCGATTTGTGAGTGGGACCCCAGGGGACTCCTGAACTACCTGCCTGTTTCTCTTGGACTGCCTGGTGGTCACCCATTCCCTTCCTTCCTCAAGTCCCTTCACCTGCGGTGTGACCACCTCTCTAAATGTGCTATCCACGATGCTCTCAGACTCACGGATGCTCCACAGTCTCCCCAGCCTCCGTTCCAGCTCTGAAACCTGAGCTTCCAGGAGCTGCAGCTGGACGCACTTCCTGCACACACGCTGGTCCCGGGCACTGGAAATGTTCCTGGCTTCCCACATGGAGCAGGAGCACACACGGCTTTGAGCTCTCCTGCCATGACTCATCCCTTTAAATTAAACCTTTTAAATCAATCACTCCAGGGCCCTTCTTTCCTGATCCTCGTTACTGTAGAATATACAAACCATAAACCACAAAAAGACTTTAAACTATAAGCGATTAAAGTAGTAAATACTTATCCAACCTGACCCACTACTTATCAGTCACTTCTCTCCCATGTAGCCTCTACTGCTGCAGCAGGACAAGACCACTCTCTGAAGATTTAAGAAGTTGGATAGTAAAGTAAAAATGCAAAGAGCATCTCTTCCCCTATGCACCAAATTGCCAATACCCACACTCACTGTCTCACTCAGGATGAGGTCTCTCCCCTGCTCGTGTGCAAGACAAGGGATCTGTCATTGGCCCAGCAGCGTAAGGAGCTGCTGACGGACCCTGTGCCTTTTTTCCAAAGAGTAGAAGGGGGAGCCACGGTCCAGGTCCGTGAGGAACCGGATCCGTGACCTCACAAACGCGCCCCGGGACCCGACGAGTTGCAGGTCCCGCAGCGCGCCCTTCTTCTCATCGTACACCGACCGCAGGGCCGGGTCAGCATCGGGCTGACGGAGACCTGCCTCCAGGTCGAGCACCTCCTTCTCCAATTCCTCGACCCTGGATTTCCGCCTCTTTGTCGACCCCTTCGCGTACTCCTGACAGAAAACTCGGACATGAGTCTTGCCCACGTCCCACCTGAGCCTCAAGGAGGGGAAGCCTCCCCGCTTCCTTCTCCAGCCGGCCCAGAAACGACGGAACGAGTCCAGGAACCGCTCGTCCTCCAGCAGCAGGTTGTTAAAGGGCCAGTACGCGGACCCCGTCCGAGCGCAGAACGGAGCTAGCTCCGCCCACACCAGACGGTGGTCCGTGCACGGCACCTGCTGCACGGAAGCCGCCGGAACGCAGGACACGTACGCCTTCGAAACGTAAAGACGGTCGAGTCTGGACGCTCCGACTCCAGGTGACACAAAGGTGAAAACGCTGGAATCAGGATGGAGATTTCACCAGACGTCCACCAAGTCGAAGGACCCGACCAGGTCCCGTTACTCACACCGAGCGAGCGGTGCTGGGAACCGTGACGGTCCCGGGCCTCGAGGGTGCAATTAAACCCCCCCCCCGAGGACAATGCACTCGCCCGTGTCGATGGAGCCCAGATGAGTGGACACTTCCTCAAAGAGTCTCGCTTGCTGCCGCGCGCCCAGGGGAGCGACACATTCACACAGTGAAGCGCCGCCCCCCCCAGGCGCACAGTCAGGTGCAGCAACCGGCCTGGCACCGGCTCCTTCACCCCCAAGATCTCTCTAGAAAATCCTGGAGTTCACGTGGGGGGGATGAGGGGAGAGTCAGCGGGGGGCACCAGGGAATCCACCACCTCACCCGATAATGACAAGAGGTCGTCCCAGGTGCTCACCACCGAAACTCCGTCCTCCTCCGGGTCGTCACCTCCGGCTTCCAACCCCTCCCCCACATTGAGTACGGGAGCTGGTCCGGAGCTGCCAGTCGGCTCCATCTCCACCTCGATCCCACCCCCAGGATCAAGGCCAGAGGGGTCCTCTCTGGTCTCCGCTGTGGGTTTTGGCTCAGAGGGCAGCATCTCAGATCCCCGCTTCCCCGCCCCCCCCAGGCACCGGGTCGTCCGGGGAGGTCAGAAGAAGCTCCTGACCTAAGACAAGGACGCCCGGTGCTAAAGGTTGGGAGGGAGCAGGAAGGCCCCCTTCACCATCACCACCCAATGACCCGGTTGTTGGGGCTAAAAAGGGGATGCTGCAGTCCCCCGATGGGCCAGATGATAGCTCTGGGGGTATTAAGTGAGTGTGTGAGGGGCACTTCCTCAGCGACCCCCGAGGGGCCCTGCTCGGGACTGCAGCACGGTGATGGGGGGAACGGGTTTGGGTTCCTCCCAGAGGGCAGAGCGAGGACTTCCTGGGCGGAGACACCACCTCCTCTTCACCAGGGGTGGGGACACACCCAACCTCTTCACCAGGGGTGGGGACACACCCAACCTCTTCAGCCGGGGTCATCGTCTCCTCTTCCTCCATCGTTTCGGTTGGTCCACCCTTTTTTAGCAAAACCACCGGCTCGGGGTCGCCTGTCTCACCCCCACCGGCCCCAGCACGCGGCGCACACAAAGCCAGGGCCAGATGTTATTACCCCCGGGCCGGTGTCTTCGGGGGCTGGTGGTCCTGGGGAGTCTCGGGGGCCGCCCCCAGGTTGTGGGTCTTCCTCCGCGCCTTCTCACAGTGCGGGGGTCTCTTTCTCCCCACCACCCCCCCCTCCGCCTCACCGGCAGCCGAGATGGCGGTAGCTGCCGGCAGCACCTCATGGGCCGATGACTCCAGCCATAGTCCTCACGCAGGCCTCAATGGTCATCTCGGGGTGGATGGAGCTCTTCACCCCCAGGGCCCTCGTGAGGAGGTGGAAAGGTGACGGGGCTGCAGGAGCCACAGGAGCTGCTGCCCCCACGTAGGTCTTTTTGGGGGGTCCCTCCACCCGTGACAGCATCGCCCCCACATTAGCCCCTGAAGGCCCGGCTACAGGTGATGGTAAAGCAGCCATAGGGGCTGAGTCACACCCACCCTGAGAAATATTGGTCTTAATATTAATGTTCTTTTTAATTAAATCTCCTCCCCGAGGGAGAAAGGTGGATTGACCTCCCCCTCTGAGATGTTAATGGAGAGGAGGGAGAGGGGTAGAGGACAGGGAGACACAGGAGGGAGAGGGGTAGAGGACAGGGAGACACAGGAAGGAGAGGAGGGAGAGGGGTAGAGGACAGGGAGTCACAGGAAGGAGAGGAGGGAGAGGGGTAGAGAACAGGGAGACACAGGAAGGAGAGGAGGGAGAGGGGTAGAGAACAGGGAGACACAGGAAGGAGAGGAGGGAGAGGGGTAGAGGACAGGGAGACACAGGAAGGAGAGGAGGGAGAGGGGTAGAGGACAGGGAGACACAGGAGGGAACGGGGAAAGTGTAGGTGGGTGTCTTGGTGGATGGGGACCTTGATGATCTTCCGGTAGGGTGAGGGTGATGTCTTCACCAGGCGGCTGGTACTGCCTGGCACACAGGAGTGAGGCCTGTTCCTCTTCACCAGGCAGCACCAGCTACCTGGGTTTAGGCCTAGTGGGGAGTGGTGATGGTATGGGGGGCCGAGGGGGAGAGGGGGGGTGGTAAGATTTTACACAGGCACACACACCCACCCTTTTTCTCCCCCAAATCTCTAGGGCAGTCCTCTGCCCTCCCCCTACCATTTTTTTCCAGCCCCCACCTGAACGAATAAATGTCCAGACACCCACCTAGGATGTTTATTACACAGTCCTGGCCTCCCTGTCCTGTAGCAGCAGCTGTTCCCCTCCCTCTCTCACCTTCCCTCTGGTCTCTCAGACGGCCCTCCAGGCTCCAACTCCCCCAGGCACTGGAGGATGAAGGATGATGAAATTGTTGAATATACAGAAGGCTTCTTGAGGCAGGCAGGCAGTCCAAAACAGGATGAACTCCAGCAGTAGTTCAGCAGACAGGAGCACACAGGCAGAGCACCCGACTCTCCTTACTCTCTGGCTCCAACTGAAGCAGGAAACGAGCCACAGCTCAGAGCAATGGAGAATTATTTGTCCAGCCTGGGCACAGGCGTTAATCACTTGTACACACTGTTCACTATTGTCAATAAACTCCCAAACATGTCTCCCTGCCTGTGGCTCCATGTTCTGATGAACACTGTTCGTGTCACTCAGATGTGAAACCTTTCTGCACAAGGTAAAGGCAGGTGTCTCAGTCCAGGGCCTCTTCCCTGTGCTCTGTGCAGCCTTCAGACCACAGTGATGGTCCAGCCTCTCACTCCCTGGACACATTACTGATGCCTGCACCTCAGGGCATGTCATTGCTGCCAGAATGTCACGTTATAAACCAGACTGGAGTTCACAGATATGATGTGAGGATCTATCGGGTCTCCTCACTAATGTCATTGTCATCCTCCACAAACCTAGCAGCGGAGGGCCTCCTGAGCGCACCTGCCTCATCTAGCCAGTGCAAGGGCCTCATCCCAGTCATCATCACCTCAGAGGACCTCCTCATCCTTATCCCTGTCGGTGTCATCCTCATCAGAGGTGACCTCCAGCTCCTCCATCTCCTCCCCTTTGCAGCGCCAGGTTGTAAAGGGCACAGCAATGATGATGTGTGATACCCTCTGTGCATGATATTTCTGGGCTCTACCAGACCGGTCCAGGCATGGGAACTGCATTTTCAGCATCCCGATGGTCTGCTCCACCAAGTTACGAGCGGCAGCATGAGCCTCATTATACCGTCGCTCTGCTGCAGCCTGAGGCCGCTACACGGGTGTCATCAGCCACGGCCTGTGCGGCTGTGATTGAGGATGTAGGAGTCGTGCACGCTCCGGTGTCCTCAGGAGTTGCGATTCAAGCTGGGTGGGCCTTAATCGGTCCTCCCGCATAAAATGGCGCTGACCTGATCCAGCACTCCAGCTGTGGCCTCACCAAGGTTCTACTCAACTCCAACATAACCTGCCTACTTTTGTAATCCATGCCTCGATTGATAACAGCAAGTGTCCCAGATGCCTTTCTCACCACCACACTAACATGCCCCTCCGCCTTCAGAGATCTATGGACACGCCAAGGTCCCTTTGTTCCTCAGAACTTCCTAGTGTCATGCCGTTCATTGAATACTTCCTTGTCAAATTACTCCTTCCAAAGTGTATCACCTCACACTTCTCAGGGTTAAATTCCATCTGCCACTTAACTGCCCATTTGACCATCCCATCTATATTTTCCTACAGCCCAAGACACTCAAATTCACTGTTAACCACCTGGCCAATCTTTATATCAGCCGAAAACTTACTAATCCTAGCCCCGACATAGTCATCTATGTCGTTTATATAAATGACGAACAATAGGGGACCCAGCACAGATCCCTGTGGTACGCCACTGGACACTGGCTTCCAGTCACTAAAGCATCCTTCTGTCATCACCCTCTGTCTCCTACAACTAAGCCAATTTTGAATCCACCTTATCAAATTACTCTGTATCCCATGTGTATTTACCTTCTTTATAAGTCTCCCATGTGGGACCTTTTCAAAGGCTTTGCTGAAATCCATATAAACTATATCAACTGCACTACCCCCATCTACACACCTGGTCCCCTGGTCACCTCAAAAATTCAATCAGATTTGTTAGGCATGATCATGCTGACTATCCCTGATCAAACCTTGCCTCTCCCAGTGGAACATAAGAACATAACATAAGAACTAGGAGCAGGAGTAGGCAATTCAACCCCTCGGGCCTGCCCTGCCATTCATTACGATCATGGCTGATCTCATTTTGGCCTCAACTCCAATTTCCCGTCCATTCCCCATAACCTTTCAACCCATTACTAATTAAAAATCTATATCTCCTCAAATTTATTCAGTGTGCTGGCATCCACTGCACTCTGAGGTAGTGAATTCCACAGATTCATGACCCTTTTGAGAAAAGTAATTCCTCCCCATCTCCTCTGATTTAAATCTACCACCCCTTAGCCTAAAACTATGGCCTCTCATTCTAGAATGCCCCACGAGGGGAAATGCTCCACGTCTATTTTGTCTCTCTTTTAGCATCTTATATACCTCAATTAGATCACCTCTCATCCTTCTAAACTCTAGCGAGTATAGGCCTAAACTGCTCAATCTCTCCTCATAAGACGAGCCCCGTATCTCCAGAATCAATCTAGTAAACCTAGGAGATCGATTCTCTCCTTCGGAATTTTTGCCAATAGTTTCCCTACCACTGACGTGAGACTCACTGGCCTGTAGTTCCCTGGCTTCTCTCTCCAACCCTTCTTAAACAGCGGAACCACATTAGCTGTTCTCCAGTCCTCTTGCACCTCCCCCATGGCCAGAGAGGAATTAAAAATTTGGGTCAGAGCCCCTGCGATCTCCTCCCTTGTGTCCTTCAGCAGTCTGGGACAGAAATCATCCAGACCTGGAGATTTGTCCACTTGTAAGCCTGCCTACACTTCCAATACCATGTCACTCCCTCTATCAATTTGCTCAAGAACCTCGCAGTCTCTCTCCCTGAGTTCCATACCTTCATCCACATTCTCTTGGGTGGATGAAGACAGATGTGAAGTATCCGTTCAACACTCTACCGATGTCCTCTGGCTCCACCCATAGATTGCCCCCTTGGTCCCTAATGGACCCAATTCTTTCCCTGGTTATCCTCTTCCCATTGATATACTTGTAGACTATTTTGAGATTTTCCCAACTTTTACCAGCCAGAGCTTTCTCATATCCCCTCTTTGCTCTCTTAATTGATTTAAGCTCCACCCTGCACTTTCTGTGCTCCACTGATGCCTCTGCTGATTTGCTCCCCTTGTACCTGCTAAAAGCCTCTCTTTTCCTTCTCATCGTAACCTGAATATCTCTGGTCATCCATGGTTCTCTGGGCTTGTTTCTCCTTCCTATCACCCAGAGGGAACATGTTGAGCCAGTACCCTCCCCATTTCCTTTTTGAATGTCCCCCCCACTGTTCCTCTGGAGATTTCCCCACAAGTAACTGTTCCCAGTCTAACTTGGCCAGATCCTTCCTTATTTTAATAAAATCTGCTCTCCCCAATCCAAAACATTTTTTTTGGAACTTGTCTATTTCTTTGTCCATAACAAGCTTAAATTGTACCATGTTGTGGTCGCGATCACTAAAATGCTCCCCCACCACCACCTCAGCCACTTGTCCAGCTTCATTCCCCAGAATTAGGTCCAGCACTGCACCTGTCCCTTGTTGGACCCTCTACATATTGACCTAAAAAGTTCTCCTGTGTACACTTCGAGAAATCCACTCCATCCAAGCCCTTAACACTGTCTATCCCAATTAATGTTGGGAAAGTTGAAATCATCGAACATAATTACCCTATCGTTATTGTTTTTATACACCTCCACAAATTGTGCACATATTTGCTCTTCAATTTCCCGCTGACTCTCTGGGAGTCTATCATCACCCAACAATGTGGTTGCCCCTTTTTTATTCCTAAGCTCGACCCACAAAGCTTCATTCGATGCCCTCTCCAAGATATCATCTCTCCTTAATGCTGTAACTGACTTCTTAATTAATAATGCAATGCCTCCTCTTCTTCTACCCCCTCCCCTGTCTCGCCTGAAAATTCTATATCCCGGAATGTTGAGCTGCCAATCCTGCCCTTCCTTCAACCATGTCTCAGTGATGGCTACTATATGCCAATTCCATGTATTAATCCTCACTCTTAACTTATCTGTTTTACCTGTAATACTCCTGGCATTAAGGTAGAGGCCATCTAGCCATGCCTTACTCTTGAAACTTAGTGCAGCTGTACTCCATTTGACTTAATTGTTTTATTGTATTATGATGTGCCCCTATTCTGCTAACTTTGTGTCCTCTCCCCCTGCCGAATTAGTTTAAACTCCTTCCAACAGCACTAGCAAACCCGCCTGTAAAGATGTTAGTTCCGCTCTGGTTCAGATGTAGACTGGTCCCGCTTGTACAGGTCCCACCTCTCCCAGAAACGGTCCCAGTGATCCAGGAATCTCAAACTCTCCCTCCTGCACCAATTCTTAAGCCACGTATTCATCTGTGCTACTCTTCTATTTCTGAGCTCGCCAGCACGTGGCACTGGGAATAATCCAGAGATTGAAACCTGAGAGGTCCTGCTTTTCAGTCTACTGCCTAACTCCCTGAATTCTTGATGCAAGACCTCATCCCTCTTTCTACCTATGTCATTGGTACCAACATGTACCATGACCTCTGCCTTATCACCCTCCCCCTTCAGGATGTCCTGCAGCTTTTCAGTGACATCCCGGACCCTGGCGCCAGGGAGGCAACACACCATCCTGAAGTCACGTTGAAGGCCACAGTTGTCTATCTATTCCCCTGACTATAGAATCCCCTATTACTATTGCTCTTCCTCCCCTCCTGTACAGACAGGCTGCTTGGATGTAATTAAAGTGGGGTGAGGCGGCTCTGGAGCCCTGATATGTCCCACTCTGGTTGGGGTGGTCTGGGGCACAAAGAGTCCATGTACAATTTGCACTAATTACCGCTCGTCTCATTTTCAGGAGAAGAATGTTCATAACGCGGCAGAGCGTGTGAGGACTGGCGACGGCCAGGCACAGATCACCATTCTTAGCTGGTTCGAGAGGAGGCCCTGGATTTGGAGAGGTGCCATGTGCCCAGTTCCACTGGTGTCGGTGAGGCTGGGGTGCCACGGCCAGATATTTATGCCTAGTGAAGTCAGCATTGTTCTCCCAATAGTGCTGAATGTTAATTGATTTAATTTTGCAACATGGCTTGACCATTGCTTATGGAAGGATGAGCGCATGATGATCTGGGGGACAGGGATGCACTTTGTCAATTGTCTCCATGTTATCTGATCCACTGTCCTTGTTCTTCCTTTCAGCATCATTGGAATAGGGCTAGGAGGAGGAGCAGAGGCCCTCTCACACCTGAAGGGCCTGAAGCCTCACCAGCGTCACACCATCTCTGCGAAGCAGCCGGCAGTGCAGATACTAGCACCTCAGTAGGAATTCGAACATCGGCTAGTGTCCCAGGGCACAGTGGCGAGGGCACTTCAGTCGCTGGAGGAGCTGGCAGAGAGTGCCCATGGCGCCAGCAGTCGGAGGACTGCAGGGTACCAGGCACATGCTCAGTCGGTGCCAGAGTCATCCGGGACACAGCAGGGGCAGGAAATGCGGCCGGATGTGCGGGAGCATCTGGGGGAGATACATGAGGTTATGCTTGTCTTAGTCTCCGTGATGGAGGAGTCCACGCAGATGATCGCCGAAGCAATGAGACACATGTCCGAGCGCCATGCGTCCTGCACGGAGAGTGTGGCGACTCTCGTGGAGAGGCTCCTCCAGGAGACCCGTCAGGGCTTCCTGGGGATGCAGTCTGACCAGCAAGCCCTCACATTGGCATTGACCTCAGCCGGTCATTGCCGGTGTGGGCTTCAAGCTTCCCAGCTCATCGCCCATCCATCGACAGTGAGCAGGGAGGTCCGGAGCAGCTGCCTGTCGTCTCTGTGGGCTCCTCTCACAGCACTCTGGAGTAATGAACTCTCTTCTTATCCTTCTACCTCTTGCCTTAAATTTATGCCCCCTAGTTATTGACCCCTCTACTAATAGGGTGAAGAGGAAGTCACTTTTTCTATCTATAAACCTCCTATCAGGTCCCCCCTCGATCTTTGCTGCTGCTCCAAGGAAAGCAACCCCAGCCTATCTAATCTTTCCTCATGGCTCAGATCCTCCATCCCAGGCAGCATCCTGGTGAATCTCCTGTGCACCCTCTCCAGTGCAATCACATCCTTCCTATAATGTGGGGATCACTACTGCACACACTACTCCAGCTGCGGCCTAACCAGCCTTTTATACTGTTCCAGCCTAGCCTCAGCTAATGAAGGCAAGTATCCCATATGCCTTAACCACCTTATCTACCAACCCTGCTATTTAAATACACTCACACAAGTGCCTTATCCCAGTCTTTACGTGGCTGGTCCACATGTTGTAGACCTTTAGCGTTCCACAGCTGGGGAGCCACTGGCCACACCGATGTTAGGTTGAGGACAGGGGCTGCGATTTTCCGGTCCCGTTTGCGGGTGGGGCGGCACTTGCGGAAGATCCCGCCCAGGGGTTGGGGATATACAACATGATCCAAGATCGGATCATTGGGCCATGCCACCAGGGGCAGGTGTGGGTCATCACCAGGACAATGCTGAGCAATTCAAAAAATCTTAACACATTTCATCTGTCACTAAAAATTTGCGAAATTGAGCGTTAAGGATATCACAAGTCTAGATATTTGTTGGGTAAAGGACTCCTATTTCTACATGTTCAAGAACTACATAAGGCTGTTATTCAGTTCAAGCCATTTCCCTCTTGCACCTAAAACAAAACCAAGGAATTTGGGCTCAAGACCCCCTGTCAATTCCATAATCTCTGCTTCTAGATGTTTATTTCTGTCTTTTCCTCCCATGCCTTCTCGAGCGCTATTATCATCCTCGTTAAGGATCGTTACATCAGCCAAAGCGACCTTAGTTCCTTTCCGGAAAATGTCAGGTTTCCATAACAATCCGTCTTTAGCTGTAAGCCTTGGCTCCGGGTATGATGACCAGCCTTACTTGGCGACATACCTTATGGTGGCGCTTAATTCTCACATTCTTTACAAACAGGCAATATCCAGAAATACGGGCAAGGGATTCATTAGGGGCCTCACACCTCCTGCAACTTTTGATCATGTATGGCCGGCCTTGAGTTAAGGTCGATCGTGCGGGATACAAGTTTCTCCGTAATAAAATATTGATAAGACGGGATGATTTGATATAATAAGCAGACTTAATCCAAGTATTTGAAATCTTGTCATTTTTGTAATATGAAATACCAGCTCCTTGGCTTGGAAGCCTAGACCATTTTGCAAATTCCCATTCCCTCCCAGCCACGTAACTGGACGTCGGTTTTCGTCTGACCTGGATCTGGCTGCTTGGGACTTCCAAGGTAGATTTGGTAGGGTCTTTCTCTTCCCGGGTACGGCCATGTTTCTCTTGTCAGAAATCGTCCATTTCCTTGAGGACTTTAAGTTCTTGCGCTCTTCTAACCTTGTCACTGTCTCTCTCACCCCAGAATTCGAAAGACGCTTGTATCACCACATCCATAGATCTTTCGAGTGCAGCTTGTTTATAAATAATCACAACTGGAATTTGAACTTGGAGCTTGGGCGTGCCAAGCCCACCATTCCTGTTACTAGAGTACAGGAGGCCATCGGTTACATGGGAAGGGAGATGTAGGAACTGTTTCATGGCATTTTTGATAATTTAATCCAGTTTAACAAGTGTGTTCTGCAACACCTCACGATCAAGTGGAAATGCACTCTGGGGACGATAGGTGTCTTCAAGATCTCGATTCCTTGTATTGGTCGAAGGGTAGCTGCCCGTAAGCTTTCTATCGAGACCTTAAGCTTCTCCTCCCAGTCACCTCTGTCACACCACACCTGTCCGGGGATTTATCCGGGCAACCAGGTATTTCTCAACCTCTCCTGGGGGATAAAGGGTATGGATTCAGTCCTCTGCTTCCATTTTTTTGCTGTGGTTATATAAAAAGATCTTCCCCTTGTATGTGAAGTGGAAACCTTTCATTTTTGAAACATTCATTTTTAGTCCCGTATTATTGCAAGTTGACTGGGCTAGCTTAAGGTTCTGTTTCACCCCAGCGTGAGTCGCTTAGAAGGGCAATGCAGAGCAGTTGACTTTCTTGCCACCCAGGAGCAAAGAGACACCTGAGTTGGCATTCTCCGAGGAGCATAGCAGTGGGTCCAGTACTATGTTGAATAGAATTGGTGATAATGAGTCACCTTGCTTGACTCTCCTAGCAATTTTTATTGCAGAGGTCTTAAATCTGTTTCCTTCAACCACCATAGTGTTGTCAGAGTACAGATCTTCAACCAACGAAATGAAATCTGCGGATAGACTCATTCTGTGTAATGCTTTAACAAGTAGTTTATGTCCAGAGTCGAAAGCTTTGGCAAGACCAACAAAGACAACTGCAAGGTCCTTCCGGTTGTTTTTAGAGTCTATTGTGTTTTCAAAGATGGCGATGTTTTCACTGCATCCAGGAGTTGTTGCCAAGAAGCCCTCCTGCCTGGGATTAATTTCAACCTTCTCACTCGGCTGTTTTGCCATGATCTTCGTAAAGAGGCGGAGCAGCATCGGACCTATGGTGGTAGGGTGCCAGTTGTCAATGTCTCTCGAGCGCTCTGGGTCCTCAGACTTCGGAATTAGGACCATTCGACTCTTAAGGATGTCTGAGATTACACTTGATTTCAACCATAAAGAGAAGAGTCGAGGAAGCCTCGTGGCATCTTGTTAATATCCTGGATAGCTTCCAGGTTCACTCCATCTGGGTTTGTTGCACTTTAGATCCCCTGGATTGCAGCACTCACTTCCTTTTCCTCTATTGGCTTCATCAGTGACCTGTCATCCTTCCGACCAGAGTATTTAGCAAATTTACTGAGATTTGCTTTATTGCTGGGTGTTGATAATTTATGAAAATTCTGCTCCAGCTCTTCCCTGGTGAGAGAGCATGAAGGTATGGATAGCGTCCCCGTGATCTGTCTAGCAAGTTGATGCCTGTTGAATTTGTAGAGTAGCTGGATTACTCTAAATAATGCTTTCTTGGTTGTGCGTCTTTTCCTTGCACAGGTGTTACCCTAACACTTTTTTTTTTCTTTCCTTAACCTTCCTTCCTGACCTCTCAGGGATCCTTTAGCTTTACATGCGAGTCTGTCCCTGTCCATCAGCATTTCAGTGATGTTTTCCACTAGCCCAATACCTAGAGCCTTATTTTTATGGTTGTCAGACATGTCCATCAGTTCTTCGGCCTGGGCGAGTTGGTCATCGACATACCGATGCCTCAGGATGATGGCCGGGACGTAGAGCTTTCCCATTGGGGTTGCTGTATTCCCCCTCTAGCCCGACTTCAGGGACATCTTCCGTGAGATTATCTGCTGTTGTTTCTGGGCCGACACCCGGATGCGCCGCAAAACACTAGGTTTATCTGAGATTTGTTTAGCAGTCTTTGTCTTGAGTGTGCTTGCTATTTCCTTGTTGATCCTGTATCCTGCAAGTTTCAGTTCTAACTCTTGAAGGGGATTAATTTCTTCCTTGGACCACTTCTGAGCCCTCCTTCCTGTTGTAGATTTAGGTTTTTGAGCTTCCTGGCATTTCTCGTTTCGCAGTTTGGCGTGCCTATGCCTCACATATTGGCCGAGTCCAGACTTAAGTCGTAAACCTCATCTTGCACTCACTGCATTGGTAAGCCCCCATCGCCATGCCACTGCACTTTGGGTAGTGGGTAAGCAATTGCGTGGTATTCTCTGCTTTTATTACAGCGTGCGCATCTACTTTGCATGTCCTTGACCTGGTGCTTTCCAGCCATATGTATGTTAAATAGGCCGACTGTCAGGGGGAGGGTGTTGCAGAGTTTGTAGAACAGCCCATCAGTGGGGTAATGCATCACCACCGCCTGAGTTGATATTCGATCTTGTGTTGGCTCGATTATGACCCCTTCAATGTAGGCAGTCGTCTTGAGATGTTTCACCACCCGTTATATCATCAACCTTATTGGCCGTAGTCTCCATTCCCATGTTCGAAATCTGATGTTTTTTGTTATAGGTTTGTGCTGTCACAAGAATCGCATTATCCGGTGGGTGGGGTGGGGGGGTGCAGGCTGTCTGGACTCCTCTATAACATCGATGTTGTCAACGTCCATCGGGGTAGCTGATCTTTCTGGTCTGGCTCCTGGACACCATTCCCAATAGGGTAGGTAATTTTGTTTGTTGGGTCTCAGGTCCTCCTCATTCAAGGTCGAGGAGGGTTTTGTGGCTGGCCTGATGGGAACAAGGCTGGCACTTATGGGGCATAGACATTTGGCACAGTACACTGATACTGGCACTGCAGGAATGTTTATCCAGGACACTTCCCAACTGGGCTTCTCTAAACCATCTGGGTTCTCCATTTTTGAGGACTGATACCGTCGCGAGACTAGGTATCCAATTTCCGCAGATCAACAGCTGTTTCGTGTTTTTCCACAGTCATTTAGCCAGCGGGGAGACACATCTTGTCGCTGTGGTTGGCCAAAACACACACAAGCACCACAGAAGTAACTGGCCAGAATTGACTCTCCGTAGAGACCCAATTTATAACGCACAAATTTTGTAACACCCAATCTGAGTATTTACATGGCTCGTCCACATTGTGACTTAATCCAGGAGTGACCACAAGGGAAATGTCGCTGATGGTAACAGAGTTGGGGTAAAAGCAACTGGCCTTGAACCTCTGTCGACCAAGTGTGGAAATTCATCACCAAAGGTACTAGCAACTAGGTAGCCAATCGCATAGATCGTGGTCCGAAGACCTACCCTGAATACATTGTGATATGAGTTGCCGCTTTTATTAATTTACTACATTAGCACAGGAAAAGCCGATTTAAGTTAACACATTGATAATTAACAGCATGCACCCACCACCAAAATAATGCTAGAGGTAAACGCCAAAACCATGAAGCTAGATTAACCCAGTCAACAGTCCATTTTAACAATATCCACTCTACCCGCCCACCGGGAATCAGGAGTTGGACTTCCCACTCTGGGGGCAGAATTTTCTGGCTGACATGCGGATGGCGGAGCCCACACGTCAGCACAAATGTCGCGCGAGCGTCCCGACGTCAGTGCGCGGCATCATGATATCTAGCTGGGCGCGCACTATGAAGCACGACGCGCACCCGCCATTAATTAAAGGCCTTGTTAAGGCTCTTAACTCGGCAATTGAAGCCGATTTTGAGGAGCCCGTGCGATCTTCGCCTCGGCGCACGGGCCCAACGGGCAGGCGGGTAACTGATTTTTTAACAAACCTCATCCACGGGCTCAGAGGGGTTGTTCATGTTTTTTCTGAAGTATTTAATGCAGAAAGTGTTTTAAACTTGCCTGTGTGATTGTTAACAGTTCAGATCGATTTCCAATAGCTTTCTCTGTACTTTGAAGTTTCAGCTCAGCACTCTGCAGACAGTAATCTTTATCGGGCCTGCAGCTTTCCGGAGGCCTCCATTTAGCCTGGGTATGGGTTCTGACATCTCCACTGGAGGCAGCTCCTCTGAGGAGGAAGGGAGGGATAGAACGAGGAGGAGGCCAGGAGTGGACAATTAGCCTCCCAGGGAGCCACCTTTGGGAGGCCAGGTGCAGGCACAAGGGTGCAGGGCCAAGAGGTTGTCCAAGGTGGAAGGGGCTGCAGAAGATGCCACTATCCTGCTGCCAGGGTATACAGGCGGCGAAGCAGCTACCTCAATATGACTGAGGTGCAGTGCCGAAGGAGGCTCTGACTGTCAAAGGAGACAGTCAACCATATGTCAGATGATTGGCCCTGAGATCTCCCCTAACCGTGTGGGTGGACACCCCATACCAGCGGCTCTGAAGGTCACAGCTGCCCTCCACCCACCGAGCCTTGGAAGGAGCCAGATGCATAAAAGTGATCTTTGCGGTGTCTCCCAATCAGCTGTCCACACTTGTGTCAAGCAGGTTACAGACGCTCTGTTCAGACAGGCATTGACCTTCATCCACTTCCGCTGGCACCAGGCAAGTCAGACACAGTGAGCTAGAGGCTTCGCGGCCATTGCTGGCTTCCCCCGTGTCCAGGGTGCTATAGACGGTACACACGTGGCCATCAAGGTGCCAGCAGGTGAGCCTGGTGCCTTTGTCAACAGGAAGGGCTTCCACTCCATGAACGCGCAGATAGTGTGTGATCACAGGATGCAGATTCTGCAAGTTTGTGCAACTTGGCAGCTCCCACGACGCCTACATCCTCAGACATTCCCAGGTGCCGGGGCTCTTCAGTGCTCCGGCTCGGCTGGATGGTTGGCTGCTGGGTGACAAGGGCTATCCCCTCAGGTGGCTCATGATGCCTCTCCGCCATCCAAGAACAAAAGCTATGCAGCTACAATAGGAGCCACAGCTCCACAAGGGCTGTGCTGGAGAGAGCCATCGGTCTTCTCAAGATGCGCTTCAGTTGCCTGGACCGTTCAGGGACGCACTCCAGTACCCCCCAGATCGTATCTCTGTGATAGTGGTAGCATGCTGCGCTCTGCACAATCTTGCACTGGAAAGGGGGGGATGCAGTTGACGATGAAGACCTTGACACAGTGGATGAGGCTGCACATGATGAATCCAGCAGTGGCTCAGAGGGTGAGGAAGCACAGGGCAATGATGAGGGGCAGCACGCTGACCCACTACTACACCAAGGAGGCAGGGACACCCGGGACACTTTAATCCAAAGAACCTTCAGCTAGCTCCACACACATGGATCAGCAGGACCAGCATTGCCTGGCACACGTGGCACACAGTTGCAGCTGATGAGGTGGAAGATGTAGCCCCTAAGGGCTCAGTACAGAAACATCAATGTCCACTCAAACACTCATGAGATGTCTGTGAAACATACAAATGCAGCACAAAGGAAACACCCTCAGCCATGGTCAGAAAAGTGGACTTTATTGCCACCAAAATAAAACACAAAGGTTGCTCTGACGCACATAATGATATATTCCCTAATCTAGGGCCAACACAAAAGCACCAGTGACAAACCCATGGAGTGCCTAACGTGCCTTATGCTTACGTTTGCGGGAGCTACGTCTAGGTGCCGCCCCATCGCTCGGAGTGGCTTGTGAGACAGCCTGCTGACTCTGCTGTCCAGTTGGTCTTGATGACCTTGGCGGGCGTCCTCTGGCCCGTGGAGCCTGTGCTGGCCCTGCCTGGGAAGGAGTGGCCAGTTCCTGAACTGCCACCTCCCCAGTTGTCGCAGCCTCAACAGATGCAACGGTCACTGGCAGAGGGGCGGAGGAGCTGCTGCTCTCATACAGAGCGCCGAGAGGAGCTCACAGCGACGACAGGCAGCTGCTGCGCCGACATGAGGTCACATTGCACCTCCCTGCTCACTGCAGATGGATGGGCACCGAGCTGGGACACTTGGTGCCCAGAACATCTCCCACGTTGCCAATGACTACCTGTGTCCATTAGTGCTGTGAGGGTTTGCAGGTCAGAGCGTAACCTAATAAGAAGACTCTCAATCCGCTGGAAGCCCCTCTCCAGAGTCGCCAATCCCTCAATGGAGGAAGCCTGAAGCTCTGTCCTGAGGTTCATGCCTTCACTGACACTGCCTGGATTCCTCCACCACAGTGACCAACTGAAGCACACCCTCATGCAACCCTGCCAGATGCTCCCGCGATTCCTGCCACTGGTCCTGCAGCTGCTGCATGGCTGACGTCTCCAGAAACACAGCATCACTGCTGGACTCAGCATATGCCTGGTGCCCTGCAGTCCTCTGGCTGCTGGCACCATCAGCACTTTCTGTCCGTGCCATCTCCTCCAGCAATTGTGAAGTGCCCTCTCCACTGTGACCCGGGGCACTAGCCAACGTCATAATCCCCACCGATGTGGTAGTCGCTGCGCTGGTGACTGGCTCACTGAAAGGATGTGACACAAGTTGCAAGTGTTGGCCCTCAGGTGTGGAGGGGGGGCTCTGGACGTGTTGGGGGCAACGTTGAAATTAACAAGGACAGTGCATCAGTTAGCGTTCAGTCAGTAACACCTTTCATCCCTTCCCACTCCCGCCCCCAGCCTCATAAGTCACTCACCCTTCAAGAACCTAAGAAGATGAACATTGGTGGAGTGGTAAATAGTGAAGAGGCGGCCCAAATATTACATGCGCATAGACAGGCTGGTCAGATGGCCTAAGGAATGCCACATGGAATGTTATGTGGATAAGTGTGCCGTTAAGCACTTGGGCAAGACAAGCAAGGTACGGGAATACATAAGTAATGGTAGGACCGTGGAAAGTCACGACAATTACAGGGACCTTGCTGGACGGACCCATTAAGATAGCAGAATAGGAATGTAAGGCGTTTAACAAGGTCGAAGCCAAACTTGCCTTTATTAGCCGAGGAATAGAATGTAGGACAAGGGAGGTCATGTTGCAAGTGCAGAAAACATTGTCGAGGCCACAGCTACACTTCTGTGTTCAGTTGTGACCTGCGCTTCATGGGAGAGATGGCATTGGAGTGGGGAGAGTGCAGAGGTTCCTGACCTGGATGCATGCTGGCCCGGAGAGTTGGAGTGATGAGGAAACATTGCAAACACTTGCAACATTTGCCGTGGAGCACAGGAGATTGACAGGTCACATTATTGACCTTCATACCGTTATGAGGGGCATAGAACGGGTGGACAGAAGGCAACGGGGATGACTAACGTGGTGGCATTTATTTAAGTTGAGTGCCATGAGGTTGACAGGTGAGGTGCTGAGGACCTTTTGGACAGAGTAATGTGGGATGCAGTGGCTGAAAGGGTGGTGGAGGTACAAACCCTCCTAAGATGCAATAAGTTAAGAAGATAACACGGCTGCTCCCAACCCCCTCCCCCAACAGACACCTTGGACTCATTTGGCATCCATCACTTTGAATAACACACAGGTCTTAGCGCCCATGGCAAGGAGGCGCAACTAGGTGTGGCGCCGAGGCCAGCAGATGGCTCTTGGCCATGACACCTTGAGGCTTCCCTTCCACCATCTCATCACCATCAATAAGACATGTGTTGGAGTTCTCTGAAGTCTCCCCCCACGTCTGGGTCGTTACTGCATTGGGCATTTGGCGCACGCTGGGTGGGCGAACAGATAGTGACCATGCTTACATCAGCCTTAGTGGTTGAGGAGAAGATGGGTTCTCCCTGCAGCATATGTTGGTGTTTGTCACATTTGAGTAGTCTGGGGGCAACCTGCAGGGGAGGCAGCTAGACACATACCAAGGCTAAGGCTACCTGCTGGGTAAAATGGCCAAGGCTGACTTTGGTACTCACCCTTCCAGAGCGCAACAAATCATTGAAGCGCTTGCGGCACCGGGTTCCGGTGCGCTGCACAGCATCTTGAGAGGTAACAGCCTCCGCCACCTCCTGCCATGTCTGCCTGGTCACGTGGGGGACCCTCCTCCTCCCATCCTCCGGAAACAAGACCTCCCGATGGTTGGACACCTCTTCCAGGAGGACAGCAAGGCAGGTATCGGAGAACCGAGGGGCACAGTGACCCCCCTGCTGGTCTACCCTGCAGCCTGCCCCCCTCCTCCTCCTCTGCCCTCACCTCGTGGTGCCCGGTCGCTGGCCATGGTCAACAGCCTAAAGGAGGCTGCCTGGCCGCTCTTTATACAGATTGCCGGTTCCCCACTGGAAGCGGCGGTCTGAACACGCAGGCCGCCGATTTAATTTTCCCGATGAGCACCGGAGTCTGAAACATTCTGGGCGGGCCTTAATTGGCCTGCCGATGCAAAATGGCAGCGTGACCCGTTTCGGTGGTGGGGATCGACTCCCCGCCGATTCGGTCGGGCCCACCCGCCCGACAAACGCAAAATTCAGCCCTGGAGGTATACAATACCCATCTCTTATGTACATCCGGTCTTCCGTCTTGGGTCTTGTAGCATCAAACCAGGTGGGCTCTGGGCGATCCTCTGATCACCTTGTCTCTGAAAATTTATAAGAGTTCCAAAGTCAGAGATCATTGGTCTTGAGACAAGCTGGGTGAAGGACTTATACTGCTGAATTCCAACGAATCGCGTGAGGCTGTTGTTCCTTTCGAGCCACATTCCTCTTGCTCCCATAATGAAACCCAAGAAGTTGACGGACGTACCCCCGGTCAGTGCTCTTATTTCATCATTCAGGTGTTGGTGGTACTTCTCTTTCTCTGCCCAAGCTTTCTCCAACAGGTTATTGTTCTCGAAGCATACTGTAACATTGACAACCGCCACTGCTCCATCTTTAATGAATACCAAATCTGGTTTCCAAAGTGTCCAGTCCTTCGTGAAGAGACTCTGTTCTAAGTGGGATGTCCAGCCGAATTTTGAGACAAACGGCTGCAGGTGGTCCAGGGCTTTGTCTCTTGATTCTTGCATCCTTTACGTACAATTAGCAGAGATTGTGAGGCAGTGATTCAAATGGGGTCTCATCTTCTACGAGATTTAACTGTGCCCAACAAGATCCACCATGACACAGGGACACCCCTACAGAGGTTGCACTGTAACAGTATACTATTAATGAGTTTGGCTTGTTTTGAGATTGAAACATGTTTTGAGCCAGGAGTTGGAGGTGTAGTCATTACCATAATATTTGATGCCTGATCCTTGACTTTGAAGTTTGGTCCACTTTAGGTACACTACCTCCCTCCAAGCCGCATATCTGTTCACTGGTTTGGGTCTGGACATTTGGGTAATGTCTGCCCAGTCCATGTCAATGATATATATCCTCTTGGCTCTTTTCACCTTAGCTCCCTCTCTCTCCGTACTTCTGTCTGAGGGTGTCCTCGATCTCCTGGAGCATTTTAAGGTTCCTCAAGGAGTCAGTTGATTTGTTATTGGTAACACTGTATTCGAATGAGGCTTGAGTCACCACGTCTGGCCAGCTCTCCAACGCCTCTAACTTGCGAATAATAGCCAAAAGGATCTGAACTTCAAGCTTTAGCACGGCTAGCCCTCTGTTTCTGTTACTGCTGTATAGTACTCCGTCTGTAACGTGTAGCGGAAGGTGGAGGATTTCTTTTGCGTATTTGATGGTCTGGTTGAACTTGACCAATGTGTTCTGAGATTCCTCAGCGAGAATCAAATGGAAGTATATTCTCAGAATCATGTGAGTTTTTAGGATTTCAATCCTCTGGTTAGGTCGAAGTGCTGCCGCCTTCAAACTCTCGATCCATGAATCAAGTTTGGGCCCCACTGCTCCTCAGCTACCCACTCCCAAGGGTTGATTCTTGCTCCCAGGTATTCCTCTGCGTCGCCAGGTGTTATATACAAGATGGGGCCGTCTCGCAACTGCCAGTTCACCATAAAGTTGTAGCCAGGTGGGTGAGTGTGTGGTGAAAACCAGAGAAGCCGTTATTATAATGAGCTGGCGATAATTATTATAACTTAACTGATTTCGATGGTGTCCGTTTAAGTGACAGAGATGGCTGAGAGACCAGAAGACTTGAATCTGCTGAATGCAGTTATTACCAGGATTATTGAAGAGGCCCTTCCAGATGGAGAGAATGTCTCAAAGGAAGCTCGTAGCGCAATATCCCGAGCAGCAAGTGTCTTCGTTCTTTACGCAAGCTCGTGCGCAAATAACTTTGCAATGAAGAGCAAGAGGAAAACACTGAGTGCCTCCTGATGCGCTTGCAGCAATGGAAGAGATGGAGTTTGATCGCTTCATAACCCCACTGAAAGATGCATTGGGAGCTTACAAGCGAGAGCAGAAAGGAAAGAAAGAAGCTTCAGAACAGAAGAAGGATAAGAAGCCTGAGAGTGAGGAACATGGCAAGAGCAAGGAAGATGAGAATAAGGAAGACACTGAAGTGGTGAAAATGGTGGAAGATGATCAAAAGGAGATAGAAAACGAGGAAGAGGATGTAGAAAATTGAGATGGCTGCGAATGCTGTGCAGGGGCTGAGAATGATGCTGTGTTGGAGTTTGGGCACGATCACATGGATTACCCCTATACGCTTCCACAGGCCTGTTTAAGGACTTTGTGCCATTGAGTTGGCATCACAAGGAGGCAGTGGTGGAGCTGCACTGTGCTATTTGTTTTTTGTATAGTTGGGTGAAATTGAAACCTTTTCTAATTTGTTAATCATTTGTCATCTCTTTGTAAAATTGAAATTTTGAATAAGGCATTCAAAAAGACAAAAAAAATTCTACAGGAAGATCTTAGCTTGTGTATGAGGTGGAAGCCCTTGGTCTTCCCGGAATTCACTTCTAGGCCTGTACTCTGACAGAAGTCCTGGTCGATGGCCAAGCTCTTGATCGTACCTGCGTGGGAGTCGCTGAGCAGAGCAATGTCATGGGTGAATGCCAGTGCTGAGCAATTGATCTTCCCTCCCTGAAGGGGCAACTGGATGCCCAACTTTGCCTCCTATGAGGAACAGATCAAAGGGTCCACAGTGATGTTAAACAGAATTGGGGGATAGCAGGTCCTTGCTTCACCCCTCTCTCGATATTGATTGGGTTGGCCTGACTGCCTTTGCCCTCTATAACTCTGCTGGTTTCAGAGTATAAGTCTGTAATCAGTGAGGTGAATCTCTTCGACAGCCCCAAACCATCACAGGTCATGAAACATTTTATGCCTGACTGAATCAAACGCTTTTGCCAAATCGACAAAGACAACGGCCAGCTCTTTTCTGTTATGTTTAGCCCCTTTCACGTTTTGCAATATGGCTTCATTTTCGTTACAGCCTGGGGACGCCACCAGAAACCCATTCTGCCGAGGGTTGATCTGTACTGCCTCACTCAATCATCTAGCAATGATTTTGATAAAGAGCTGCAGTAGGATTGGGCCGATTGTGATTGGTTCTCCGTTATTCAGCTTCTCGGCGTTGTCTGATTTAGGAAGGAGAACTGTGCAACTCTTTTTCAGAACTCTCGGGATGGAACCTGACTTAAGCCAGAGGGAGAGACGAGTCGTGGGAGGAGCCTGTCTTGTATACTACCTGTGTATCCATGATGTCAACTGCCTTCAATCGCAACCTCTACTACTTCCCTTCGTATGGGTTCATTCAAAGAATCATATTCTCTCCTTCCTTTGTATTGTGCAAACTTGTTGAGGTTTGCTTTATTATTCAGATTTGAGAGTTTACTGGTGAAACTCTGATCAAGTTCAGCTTTGCTGAGTGAACATTCCAGGGTGAACGGCACAGCCATGATTTGCTGTGCTCTTTTCCCTTTATCTGTTTTGTAAATGTCCTGAGTGGCCTTGACTCTGGCTTTCTTAGCTGCCCGTTTTCTTCTTTGAGTCCTTGCTTCAGTCTTTGCAGTGGATCTCTCTCTTTCCTGGACCTCCTGCCAGTTTTCTCTCTTCTGCCTTCAGTTATTAGAGTCTCTGTTGTACTTTCGACGAGGCCGATACCCAGGGCTCTCGTCTACGGGTCATTTTGTACTGCCATTAATTCTTCAGCCAATTTCAGCTCACGATGCAGATCCCGGTGCCTAGGGATACTGGCTGGGGGTCGCACCTCTCGTACTATTTGGGGCCTATTGCCCACCTCTCCCTCTTCGTCTTGCCCCTCGTGTGGCGTCTCCATGCCCCAAGCAACCTTGGGGCTAGTCACTTTGTGACGATGGTGCATTTACCAGGTTCTGCAGAGCAGATCTTTTCTTTGTAGCAATCTACTTACTGGTTTTGGTTGTAATGCGGACTGCTATTTGCTTTATATCGGAGCAGCCTTCGTACCACTTCATTAAACCTCGGAGGTCCGTTTCCTCTTTGGTCCACTTGTAATCCTTCCGACTGGGATTTTTCTGTGACATAAGCGTTGCCAGTCATTTTGCATTACCTACTTAGGTGTGTCTGAGATGCTCATGCTGGCTAAGACCGATCTGTGATGTAAATTGCAGTTTGCAGTTTTCACATGTGAAGATCTTTCCAGATACAGGTGGCCTTCCACTGTTCCATTTGCAGTATTGACATGTGATGGAGTGGTACTCGCCAGATGTCTTGCACTTGGAACATATTGTACGTATGCGCTTTATTTGGTGTCTTTTGGCCATATGCTTGTCAAACTCGCTTACTCCAGGGAGTAGAAATTGCAGTTATTGCAGAGTAGTCCAATGGGGTATTGGATTACCAGCCTCACTCTGTATGTTTGTCATCACTGAGTTGTAATACCACAGGCTCAATATAAGTTGGTAAAATTTCTGTCTCATCAGGGGGCCCTTCAACCCCCTTTATTATTCAAAGTTTCCATTCCCTGGAACTTCCTGTATAAGGTCTGCGTGTTAATAACTTCCGGGTCTTCCCTGTCACTTGGAGGGCTTGACACCGAGACCTTATCACGGTGCTCGTTGTTCACTGCTGGAGATTCCAACTCCTCCAGTCTGGCTTGCTTATCTGGTTCCCAGTAGGGTAGGTGGTAATGTCTGTACGGGCCTCAGTTCTATCACGGCGGTCTGAGTCAGGGTAGACTTTTTCTCCAGTCCGTCAACGATGGAGCTAGTACTTGCGTAGCAATTGCAATTGGCTATAGTCGGCTTAGCTGTGGGGATGATTTTATCCGGGTCGCTTCCCAACTGGGCCGCTCTGACCCACGAGGACCAACCATTTTTATACGACAAAGCTGATCTCTGCAGATCACAACTATCTCAGAGCTCTTTCAAAGGTCGTTTAGCCAACGAAACCTTGTCTATCTGTGCCAAATTGGGTAACTGGTGTCATTACCAGCGGGAGCCAACGAGGCATGACTGAGTGAATGGTGAGAACACCAAACCATCACAGATCGTGTAACTATCCAGGCGGAGACTCGGGCGAGTCATAGTTACACCCTGTGGATATGCACACCAAGGTCCCTCTGATCTTCAGTATTTTCCAGGGTCTTACCATTTATACCATTTCTTTTTTGGCGGACTTTCTCCTCCACACACCGCCCCTCCCCACCCTCTTCAGTGGTCTTGGTGGGTGTGAGTTCCTGAGGACCGAGCAGGCAGTGCATCTGGCTCTGGCGAAGGAACTCTTAGAGGCGGGGCAATGCTTCCATGCATGGCATTGCACACCGTACGCCGACCGGAAGACCTTGTATCCAATCCCCTTATGCTCTACAAGGAACCCGCCCTCCAGTACCTCTCCCCAGGCCAGGTTTATAAACACCTGGCGCCAGGAGTGTACATGGCATAGGCCAGCCTGCCTCAGGCCAAGCATGACCCTGGACCTGACCACTCCAAGATGGTGGAAGTGGGGGAGGAGGAACTCACCAAGTATAAAGGGCAGGGACATTAGAGAGGACAATTCTGTGCGGTAGCCTGAAATAGGTCCACCGACAGGAATGACCTGCTCAAGGTGAGTCCCTTGGCCAGGGCCAGGTGCACTGTCTGCTCAGTCCTTAGGGAAAAGACAGCCTTGCTGTACACGTGGGAGGTGGCAACGATGGCTGAGGGACTGACAACCCAGCCATGGCTTTCACGCATTCCTCTGGTCATGTTGGGATGGGTGTAGCTCTTTACCTTGGGGTCCTTTTGGTTAGATGCTTGAAAGGTGATGGGGCCCAGGAGCAGCAGGGACTGAGGAGGCAGCCACCCCTGCATAGGACTTGAGGGCCCCACCACTGGCAAAGACTGTGTTGCCATAACACTGAGCCCACCCTTGTTTTTGGTTGGAATAGTTTGGGTGGGGAGACTAAAGATGTTAATGAAGCCTCCCCACCAGGAGAGGGAGGGAGGAAGCTCACACAAGCTTGATGGGTGCGTTGTAATGTTCTTTTCCAGGGGCAAGGGGAGGGATGGTACCTTCACCCAGGTTAGCTAAGGCCTCCCAGGCACAGTCCTCCAGTGATGATTAAGAGAGTTATGTTGGATCAAATCTTCACCTAGGCAGCTCCAGCTGACCTAGGCCAGGCAATGAGGGGAAAAAAAAAAATTCTTTCGAGTTATCAACAGTCACAGATTGAAACTCTTTTCAGTACAATCACAGTTCTTGGTTTCCGGGAGTGAGACATGAACCCACAACCCTCTGATTCAAAGGCGAGGGTGCTATGAACTGAGCCACAGCTGACACCTCGGCAATGAGGGGAATGTGCAGGCTTTTTAATGAGCTTTTAATTAGGTCTCTTTACAGTACACGTGCGCACACACCCTCAGCTTGTTGAGGTGGTCTCTGTCTTCATCTCCTTGCCAGTAGCAACAACGAGGTCAATATGCAGGGCTCTTAAACTATGATTCGGTCCCTCTGCAATATACACACCCTAAGCTTGCTGAAGTAGTGTCTCTCTCCCTCCCCTCGCAAATAGCAACAGTCCACAAGCACAGCACCCACCTCTGGATGTAAGCAAGTCCTTTGTGCTTTTTTTTTAATATCTTCTCCCTCTCTTGCAATAATGGTAATTAGTCCTGTAGCTGCTGTCTCTAGGTATGGGGAGACATTCGTGTAGCAATCTTATCCTTGATGGTAGTCTGTTCTCTCCCTCCACACCACCCCACCCTCCTTCACCTCCTATTGATGGTTCCAGGCCCTGGGCTTCAGGGGTATTCCTGGAACCTTTCTGTAAAGAAAAAAATTAAAACTACCCTTCTGCAGATGGGAGTTAAATTGAAAAAGGTTTTCACAAGCCACCGATGGATTGAAGTCACAGGCAGTGTCGGGCAGAACTGAAGAGATTGCAACTTCTCTCTCCTCCCTCTTTCTGGAGCCACAGTGAGTTGTTCAGTCTTGCAGCTCTCCTCCCACACAACCCAGTATTACACTTTTTAAAAAAAAATAAACAATTGGCCAGCAAAATAAACTAATGAACAGGGCCCCAACAAAAATCAATGGAGAGATATTTTGGTTTGATTAGATATCATTCCTGGGGCTGACTATACACTCCAGCCCTTGTTGTTGCCACTGGTCATGGAAGGCCTCAAGCGTACCAGAACTGCGTGCTCCCTCTCCAGGGTCACCCAGCCGCAAGCATTGCCACGGTAGAGAGGCAGACAGTCGGGTTGGCTGACCCACTCGACTGTCTGGGCCTGTTAACAGCCACCTTGACCAGGCCCAGGAGCAGGCTTACAAGGAGGTTATCCTCCCTCCTCATCCCCTCCCTCCACATCAGGAGCGTGGGCCTGAAGTGCAACCTAAAGTTGAGGAACAGCCCCTTCAAGTAAATGAAAAGGGGCTGCAACATCTGACAATCTACATGTATGTGGAACAGACTCCCCTTAGCTGCAGAAAACACATGTGGCCTGGGAGTCCATGAACCACCTTAACCACCTATTGCATGGCACTGCTGCATGCAACACCTTCCACACCAGGTCCCTGTTGGTGAAAGGAAGGGCTCCAACGTAAAGAGCACTCCACTGGCGACTTCCCCCCAAGGGGCACGGCCGGATAGAGCGCCACTTCGCCAGCCACCTGAACCCATACTGATGGAGGTGAAGATTCCTGAGCAGCAGCTGTCTCTTTATATACATTAATACCTCTTCATAAGCACGTATAAAATGTTAGTGGAATTGTTTTTATAAATAGAGGCTTAGTCTGTATTTATTGGATTAAAGCCAGCTAGTCTGGGTACTGTGATGTATAGTAGTTTTGAGATGTTAAGCAATAAGGAAGTTAAGGTAAAAACTACATATGCATTTTGTTGACTAAACCATTCAAAGACTGGGGGTGAAATCTTGGACTACATATAACTCCAGATCCACAGTAACATGGTTGAGTCTTAACTGCCTGAGCAAGCCACTCAAGGGCAATTGGAGATGGACAACAAATGCTGGCTTGCCTGTGAGACCCACATCACATGAGAAAAAATAAAATGCACGTTGTTATAAGAACATAAGAAATAGGAACAGGAGTAGACCATTCGGCCCCTCAAGCCTGCTCCACCATTCAATAAGATCATGGCTGATCATGTGTTTCGATTTCCACGTTCCCATCTAACCCCGACAACCTCAGATTCTTGTTAGGCAAGGGAATCGATCTACCTCTGCCCAAAAATATTCATGACCCCGCCTCCACCACCGTCTTGAGGCAGAGTGTTCCAAAGTTGCACAACCCTCAAAATTTCTCCTCATCTCTGTCCTAAAAGGGTAACAGTGCCCCCTAGTTCTGGCTCGCCCACAAGAGGAAACATCCTTTCCACGTCCACCTTGTCAAAGCTGTTCAGGATCTTGTATACTTCACTCTTCTAAACTCCAGTGGAAACAAGCCCAGTCTGTCCAACCTTTCCTCATAAGACAACCCACTCATTCCAGGTATCAATCTCGTAACCATCTTCTGAACCACCTCCAATGCATTTACATCCTTCCTTAAATAACGAGACCAAAACTGCTCACAGTATTTGAGGTGTGGTCTCACCAATGCCCTGTAGAACTGAAGCATAACATCCTTACTTTGATGTTCAATCCCTCTTGTAATAAAGGATAGCATTCCATTAGCTGCCTTAATTACTTGCTGTACCTGCATACTAACTTTGTGACTCATGTACTAGAACACCTAGATCCCTCTGCACCTCAGAATTATGCAGCCATTCTCCATTTAAGTAGTACTCTGCTTTTTTGTTCTTCCTGCCAAAGTGAACAACTTCACATTTTCCCACTCCATTAAACTCCATTTGCCAGATCTTTGCCCACTCACTCAGCCTATCCATATCCATCTGCAACCTCCATGTCCTCTTCACAACATATTTTCCTACCTATCTTTATGTCTATTGCAAATTTAGCTACCATGTCTTCACTCCCTTCATCTAAGTCATTGATGTAAATTGTAAGAAGTTGAGGCCCCAGCACAGACCCCTGTGGGACTCCACTCATCACATCCTGCCAATCGGAAAAAGACCCATTTATGCATACTCTCTGCTTTCTGCCAGCCAATCTTCTATCCATGCTAATATGTTACCCACTACACCATGAACTTTTATTTTTCTTGATAAAGTGCCACATCAAAGGTTATCAAATGCCTTCTGGAAATCCAAGTACAGTACATCTACAGGCTCCCCTTTATCCACTGCGCATGTTACTCCTTCAAAAACCTCTAATAAATTGGTTAAATATGATTTTCCTTTCACAAAACCTTGGTGGCTCTTTCCAATTGCCTTGAGCTCTTCTAAGTGGCCAGCTATAACCTCCTTAATGATCGATTCTAACAACTTCTCCATGACAGATGTCAGGTTAACTGGCTTGTAGTTTTCTGCCTCCCTCCCTTCTTGAATAGAATATATTTGCTACTTTCCAATCTGATGGAATCTTTCCAGAATCTAGCGAATTTTGGAAAATTAACACCAGTGCATCAATTACCTCATTAGCCACCTCTTTCAAGACCCTAGGACGTGGTCCATCGGGACCTGGAGACTCACCAGCCTCAGTTTGCTCAGTACCATTTCCCTAGTGAATTCAATTTCACCAAGTTCCTTTCTCCCGTTCACCTCCTGACTTGCAGCTATTACTGGAATGTTTTTCGTATCCTCTATAGTGAACACAGAAGCACAATATTTGTTAATTTCTTCCACATTTCCTTATCTACTATTAACACCCACCCCTAACTCTCTAGAGGACAAACACTCACTTTCCTTTGTAAATATCTGTAGAAACTCTTGCTATCTGTTTTTACATTTCTAGGTGGCTTCCTCTCATAGTCTAATTTCTTTCTCTTGATTAACCTTTTAGTCATTCACTGCCATTCTTTATATTCTGTCCAATCATCTGTCCAGCCCACTCATCTTTACTGAGTTGTATGCTTTTTCCTTGAGTTTGATGCTTCCCTTGTTGTTGTTGTAAATATAACCCAAAGGGGAAAAGCGCGCAGGCGCAGAGGGGAGACAACGCTGCCCAGGACCGCGCAGCCGCCGTTCAGCTGTTCCCAGGCCCGGCCGGTTACCATGGAGACGGAGTGACAACTGGGCCCACACCCCCCAGTCGTTGTTCCTCCAGTTCTTCCTCCCCTATCATAACACAGTCCAATTCCAAACAAGAACCCTCCCCACTCCAGTCCAAAACACATGCCTCCAAAAGATGGGAAGTTCTTCTCCCACCTGGTCCACTCCCTTCCCTCCTCTCTCTTCAATGTAGGCCCAAAAAGCCTCAGGCCTCGAGCTGCAGGCCTCCCCTCTTGCAGGTGTCGTGCAGCAGCAGCACCACAACAGGCAGCCCAGGTCTTGAATGGGCCTCAGGCCTCAGTTACAGGCACACTTCGCGCAGCAGCAAAACTGAAGGTCACACTGGAAAGGCAGCCAGAAGCCACAGCCAGAGCCCGGAGTCAGTAGTTAGCAGCCAGCAGTCTGTAGCCAGAATCCAGCAGCACAGCAACCAACTCTCCCTGCGGAGAATTATTTGTCCAGCCTGGGAACAGGCGTTAATCACTTGTACACGCTGTTCATTATTGTCAATAAACTCCCAAACATGTCTCCCTGCCTGTGGCTCCATGTTCTGATGAACACTGTTCCTGTCACTCAGATGTGAAACCTTTCTGCACAAGGTAAAGGCAGGTGTCTCAGTCCAGGGCCTCTTCCCTGTGCTCTGTGCAGCCTTCAGACCACAGTGATGGTCCAGCCTCTCACTCCCTGGAAACTTTACTGATGCATGTACCTCAGCGGTACTGGCCATTGCTGCCAGAATGTATTGGGCTGGTGCTACAGAGTTCCCTCATACTGTGTGTGCCCCCAGCACCAGCATCTGTGACCAGTGATGCTGTGCATCAGCTCCTGAAGGGCTGAGATGCTGAAGGCGGACACAGCCCCCCACCTCGATTGCCTGTGCGCGGGATGCAGCGCCAGGGCAGCACTGAACACCCCTCCCACCCTCAGCAGTCACCTCCGGGGCCAGGCCTCAGTTGCCCCCCCTCTGCCCTGAGGCCTGTAAACAACAGGCGAGCTGTGGGGGACGCTGCTGTTCACTCCCCTCCGTTCCTCCAAAGTGAAGGCCGCCAAGTGCACGTTGCCTGTGTGCTGTTGTGAAACAGGTCGGTGTTGCTTTCCCGCTGACGTGGATGGACGATACAGCGGGGTTCCAACAGCCTGGCAGGATGGCACTTTAATTATATGCTAATGTATTACAATTAGCTCCCCGCCGACCGATGGCGGGAAACGCGGCCCCGCCATCAGCGGGCTGAGCGGAAGATTGTGAGCTGCCTTCACACCGTCGGGAAGTGGGTCCCGCCATATTTTCCCCACATGCCCGACTATCACACCCACCACCAGCGGGCTGGAAAAATTCCACCCGAGGCTTAATAGTTTGATACCTGGAATGAGTGGGTTTGTCTTATGAGGAAAGGTTGGACAGACTGGGCTTGTTTCCACTGGAGTTTAGAAGAGTGAGGGGTGATTTGACTGAAGTATACAAGATCCTGAATGGCCTTGACAAGGTGGACATGGAAAGGATGTTTCCTCTTGTGGGTGTGTCCAGAACTAGGGGGCACTGTTTAAAAATTAGCGGTCACCCTTTTAGGACAGAGAAGAGAATTTTTTTCTGAGGGTTGTGCGACTTTGGAATTCTCTGCCTCAGAAGGTGGTGGAGGGGGGGCCATTGAATATTTTTAAGGCAGAGGTAGATTGATTCCCTTGCCTAACAAGAATCTAAGGTTATCGGGGTTAGATGGGAATGTGGAAATCGAAACAAACAGATCAGCCATGATCTTATTAAATGGCGGAGCAGGCTCGAGGGGCTGAATGGCCTACTCCTGTTCCTATTTCATATGTTCGTATGGGGCGTTGGAGCAGGAGTAGGCCAGTTTAACTTTGGTGGTGGGGAACTTTCTAGAAACAATAATTTGAGATGAAATTAATAGTCACATGGACAAATGCAGGTTAATTAACAAAAGCCAGCAGGATTTCTTAAGGGAATATGTTTAACTAACTTGCTAGAGTTTTTTGAAGTGGTAACTGTTGATGTGGACTTCCAGAAGATATTTGATACCGTGCCACACAACAGACTTGTGAGCAAAGTCCCAGCTCATAGAATAAAAGGGACAGTAGCAACGTGGATACGGAATTGTCTGAGTGACAGGAAACAGCGAGTATTGGTTAATGGAAGCTGCAGGGGTATGGACCGGGTGCAGGAAGGTGGGATTAGAAAGGGCACCTGGGTGTCCTCAGGCTGGCATGGACAGGATGGGCCGAATGGCCTCCTACTGTGCTGTAACTTTTCTATGGTTCTATGGATGTTTTTCAGGCTGGAAGGAAGGTTTGAAGTGGAGTTCCCCAGGGGTCAGTGTTGGGACCCTTGCTTT
Source organism: Cetorhinus maximus (assembly GCF_964194155.1). Taxonomy (NCBI): domain Eukaryota; kingdom Metazoa; phylum Chordata; class Chondrichthyes; order Lamniformes; family Cetorhinidae; genus Cetorhinus; species Cetorhinus maximus. The sequence goes on from NC_135881.1 coordinate 8,565,640, forward strand.
TTCTGATAAATATTAACTTAGACTTGGTGTACAGGGCACAATTTCAAATTCTGCAGATGATACAAGACTTGGAAGGATTGTGAACGGTGAAGAGGACAGTGTAGAACTTCAAAGGGGACATAGTGAGTTGGTGGAGTGGGTGGATAAGAGGTAGATGAAATTCAATGTGCAGAAATGTGAAGTGATTCATTTTGGTAGGAAGAACATGGAGAGACAATATAAAATGAAGGGTACAACTCTAAAGGGGGTGCAGGAGCAGAGGGACCTGGGTGCACATCTGCATAAATTATTGAAGGTGGCAGGACTGGTTGAGCACATGGTTAATAAAGTATCTAGTCTGCCAGACAAGAGCAAGGTTCTGGTGAACTTGTTTAAGTCACTAGTTCAACCTCAGCTGGAGTGTTGTGTCCAGTTCTGGACGCTGCATCTTAGAAAGGATGGGAAGGCTTGGGGAGAGTGCAGAAAAGATTCATGGGAATGATGTTCCTCACGGCGAGGTCAGGGGGAGATGCCAAAGTGCGGTCCAGCAAGCCCTCAATGGCAGAACAGGAGAACGGAGAGAGTCTCTCACTGGCTCTAAAGGTGGCTGTGGTCCCAGTCATCGTGGCTCAACATCACCAAAATCGGAACAAGATTGTGTGGACAATGACCGTGCCGAGGTTAACCGAAGCCAATGCAGGCTTCTACCAGGGTCTGTGAGAACCCGAGTAGGCGTCATCCTTGAATCGAAGGACAGCCGTTGGTGACTGTCGTCAAGTTGGATGGGACTGTCCCCATCTAGTTCCAGTCGTATATTTAATGGTAGCCACTTGCTATGGGCTTCTCTTTCCACATGAACCATTACCTCTGATGTCTCTCCCCCAAGGATGTATCCTTAGCCCCCCCCCCCCCCACCTCCTATTTCTCATCTACACGCTGCCCCCTTCACATCAATGTTCACATAGACATTGATGGCCACCCAGCTCTGCCTCACTAGCACCACTTTGACTCCTCTGCTGTTGCTAAATTATCAGACTGCTTATCCGACATCCAATACCACAGGGGCAGAAATTTCCCACTATTGAACATTGGGAAAACTGATGCCGTTGTTTTTGGTCCCTGCTCGGAACCTCGCTTGGTAACGACCCACTCCGCCACACTCTCCTAGCAACAGTCTGGGATTAAACCAGTCTGTTCACATCCTCGCTGACAAATCTGACCCCAAGATGAGTTTCTGACTAGATGCTTGTGCCATCTTTAAGACAGGCTCCTTTAACATCGCTCGATTTCCCTCGTCTCAGCTCATCTGCTGCTGGAACTCCATCCGTGCCTTTGTTACTCCGAGGCTGAACTGTTCCACCACACCATGAGGGATGCGGAGGCTTAGTGGTATTGTCACTGGATTGGTCATTCAGAGGGTAATGCCCTGGGGACCCGGGTTCAATAACAATCTGGGAGGACCACGAAACCATTGTCGATTGTCCTAAAAACCCATCTGGTTCACTAATGTCCTTTAGGGAAGGAAATCTGCTGTCCTTACCTGGTCTGGCTGACTCCTCCAAACAAGGGCAATTAGGGACGGGCAATAAATGCTGGCCTAGCCAGTGATGCCAACATCCCATGAATGAATAATAAAAAAAACACACTCGTGGCTCGTCTCCCACATTCTACCCTCTGTAAATTTGAGGTTAAATTTCTGCTGTCCTGTCTTAACTCGGAGCAGGTTCCTTTCTCCCTCCCTCCCTCCCATGCTCACCGACCTACACTGGCTTACAAGGTCAACCAAAACGTTCATCCTCATTTTCAAAACCTTCTATATCCTCATTCCTCCAGCCCACAACCCTCCAAGATATCAACGCTCCTCCAACTCTGGCCTCTTGGAGCATCCCTGAGTTTAAATTGCTCCAGAACAACAGATTGGGGAGATTGAAAACATCGCGACAAGAAAGGCGGTCGGGAGATTGAAAACAGCGCGAGAGGAGAGGCGATTGGAAACGGCGCGAGAGGAGAGGAGATTGGGAGGTTGAAAATAAAAGGAGGGGAAGTTGAAGAGCGGCCAGTGTGTGAGCGGCCCAGTGAAGGAGTGGAGGTTTGAGGCTTTGGCTCGAGAGGCTTCGGCGAGCAGAGGCTGAGGACGAGCTTGCTCCCAGTGGGGTAAGGCCGGGTAAGTTCCTTTAATTAAATTAGGAGTAGGTAATGGAGGCAGCAGTTAGGGCAGTCGAGTGCTCCGAATGCAGCATGTGGGAAGTCTGGGACAGCACAATTGTCGCTGGTGACCACACCTGCAAAAGATGCATCCAGCTGCAGCTCCTGACAAACCCAGTTAGGGAACTGGAGCTGGATGAACTTCGGATCATTCGGGAGGCAGAGGCAGTAATAGACAGGACTTTCAGGGAGACAGTCACCCCTAAAAGTCAGGAGGCAGGTAGCTGGGTGACTGCCAGGAGAGGGAAGGGGAATAGACAGAAAGAGCAGAGCACCCCTGTGGCCGTTCCCATCAACAATAGGTATACCGTTTTGGATACTGTTGGTGGGGACGACCTACCAGGGACAAGTTGTAGTGGTCGCCTCTCTGGCACCGAGGCTGGACCCTCAGCTCAGAAAGGTGGGAGGGAAAAGAGGAGAGCAGTAGTGATAGGGGATTCGATAGTTAGGGGGACAGATAGGAGGTTCTGTGGGAGAGATCGAGAATCCCGGATGGTCTGTTGCCTCCCTGGTGCCAGGGTCCGCGATATCTCGGATCGAGTTCTCAGTATTCTCAGGAGGGAGGGTGAGCAGCCAGATGTCTTGGTCCATGTAGGGACCAATGACGTGGATAGGAAGGAGGAGGAGCTCCTGCAAAGAGAGTTTAGGGAGTCAGGTGCAACGTTGAAGGACAGGACCTCCAGGGTTACGATCTCAGGAGTGCTACCCGTGCCACGTGCTAGTGAGGCTAGAAATAGGAGGATAATGCAGCTAAATACGTGGCTAAGGAGATGGTGCAGGAGGGAGGGCTTCATGTTTCTGGACAATTGGGCTCTGTTCCAGGGAAGGTGGGACCTGTTCCGACGGGACGGTTTGCACCTGAACTGGAGGGGGACTAACATCCTTGTGGGTAGGTTTGCTAGTGCTGCTCCGGGGCGTTTAAACTAGATTTGCAGGGGGACGGGAACCAGAGTGTTAGAGCAGATAGTGAGGTGGAGGAGGATAAAGGTCAAGCGAAGAATGCATGTATAGACAGAAATCAAAGGTTTGTACGTGATAGAAATGTTCTCAGGTGCATCTATTTCAATGCAAGGAGTATTGTCGGAAAGACAGATGAGCTTAGGGCGTGGATTGGCACGTGGGATTACAACATTATTGCTGTTAGTGAGACTTGGTTGCAGGAGGGGCAGGACTGGCAGCTAAACGTTCCGGGGTTCCGTTATTTCAGACGTGATAGAGGGGGAGGGATGAAAGGGGGAGGAGTGGGCATTACTAGTCAGGGAAAATATCACAGCTGTGCGTAGACAGGACAGCCCGTAGGGCTCGTCTACAGAGGCCATATGGGTGGAGCTGAGGAACGGGAAAGGTGTGACCACACTAATAGGGTTGTATTATAGACCGCCCAATAGTCAGGGAGAATTGGAGGAGCAAATCTGTAGAGAGATAGCAGACCGATGTAAGAAACAGAAAGTTGTGATAATAGGAGATTTTAACTTTCCACATATTGACTGGGACTCCCATACTGTAAAAGGGCTGGATGGCTTGGAGTTTGTCAAATGTGTTCAGGAAAGTTTTCTAAATCAATATATAGAGGTACCAACGAGAGAGGATGCAATACTTGATCTCCTATTAGGGAACCAGACAGGTCAGGTGACAGAAGTATGTGTAGGCAAACATTTTGGGTCCAGTGACCACAATGTCATTATTTTTAAGCTAATTATGGATAAGGATAGGTCTGGTCCTCGAGTTGAGATTCTAAATTGGAGAAAGGTCAATTTTGTGGAAATGAGAAAGGATCTAGGAAGAGTGGATTTGGACAAGTTGTTTTCTGGCAAGGATGTGTTCAGTAAGTGGAAGGCATTCAAAGGCGAAATTTTGAGAGTGCAGAATTTGCATGTTCCTGTCAGGATTAAAGGCAAAGTTAACAGGCATAGGGAACCTTGGTTTGCAAGGGATATTGGCGACCTGGTTAAGAAGAAGAGAGAGGTGTATAGCAGGTATAGGCAACAAGGAGCAAATGAGGTACTTGTAGAGTATAGAAAATGTAAGAAAATGCTAAAGAAGGAAATCAGGAAGGCAATAAGAAGACATGAGGTTGCTTTGGCAGATAATGTGAAGGTAAACCCAAAGGGTTTCTACAAGTATATTAAGAGTGAAAGGATAGAAAGGGACACAATTGGTCCCCTTGAAGATCAGAGTGGTCGTCTATGTGTGGAGCCTCACGAGATGGGGGAGATCTTAAACAGTTTTTTTGCATCAGTATTTACTCAGGAAACTGGCATAGTGTATAAGGAAGGAAGGGAAACAAGCAGTAGTGTCATGGAACATAGATATTAGAGGAGGAGGTGCTTGCTGCCTTACAGCGAATAAAGGTCGATAAATTCCCCGGGCCTGACATGATATTCCCTCGGACCTTGAGGGAGACTAGTGTAGAAATTGCAGGGGCCCTGGCAGAAATATTTAAAAAGTCCTTAGCCACGGGTGAGGTGCCGGAGAATTGGAGGGTAGCTCATGTTGTTCCGTTGTTTAAAAAAGGCTCCAAAAGTAAACCAGGTAATTACAGGCCAGTGAGCCTGACGTCAGTAGTAGGTAAATTATTGGAAGGTGATCTGAGAGATCGGATATATAATTATTTGTACAGCCAAGGGCTGCTTAAGGATAGTCAGCATGGCTTTGTGCGTGGTAGGTCGTGTTAAACGAACCTTGTAGAGTTTTTCGAGGAGGTTACCAAGAAAGTAGATGAAGGAAAGGCTGTGGATGTTGTCTACATGGACTTTAGTAAGGCCTTTGACAAGGTCCCACATGGGAGGTTACTTCAGAAGGTTCAGACACTTGGTATCCATGGAGAGGTTGTAAACTGGATTCGAAATTGGCTGTGTGGGAGAAGACAGAGAGTGGTAGTGGATGATTGCTTCTCAGACTGGAGGCCTGTGACTAGTGGTGTGCCTCAGGGATCTGTACTGGGACCATTGTTGTTTGTTGTCTATATCAATGATCTGGATGATAATGTGGTGAATTAGATCAGCAAGTTTGCTGATGACACTAAGATTGGAGGCGTTGTGGACAGCGAGGAAGGCTTTCAAAGCTTGCAGAGGGATCTGGACCAACTAGAAAAATGGGACAGAAAATGGCAGATGGAATTTAATGCAGAAAAGTGTGAGGTGTTGCATTTTGGAAGGACAAACCAAGGTAGGACATACACAGTAAATGGTAGGGCACTGAGGAGTGCGGAGGAACAAAGGGATCTGGGAGTTCAGATACATAATTCCCTGAAAGTGGCGTCACAGGTAGACAGGGTTGTTAGAAAGCTTTTGGCATACTGGCCTTCATAAATCAAAGTATTGACTATCGGAGTTGGGATGTTATGGTGAGCTTGTATAAGACATTGGTGAGGCCAACTTTGGAGTATTGTGTGCAGTTCTGGTCACCTAACTACAGGAAGGATATCCGTAAGATTGAGAGAGTGCAAAGAAGACTTGCTAGGATGTTGTCGGGTCTTCAGGAGTTGAGTTACAGGGAAAGATTCAACAGGTTAGGACTTTATTCCTTGGAGCGTAGAAGAATGAGGGGAGATTTGATAGAAGTTTACAAAATTATGAGGGGTATAGACAGAGTAAATGCGAGTAGGCTCTTTCCACTTAGATTAGGAGAGATAAACACGAGAGGACATGGCTTTAGGGTGACAGGGGAAAGGTTTAGGGGGAACTTCTTCACTCAGAGTGTTGAGAGTGTGGAACGAGCTGCCATCTGACGTGGTAAATGCGGGTTCACTCTTTAGTTTTAAGAATAAATTGGATAGATACATGGATGGGAGAGGTCTGGAGGGTTATGGACTGGGTGCAGGTCAATGGGACTAGCGGAATAATATTTCGGCACAGATTGTAAGGGCCAAATGGCCTATTTTTCTGTGCTGTAGTTTTCTATGGTTCTAACAGCAGCTGAGAGAGTCTTCTTTACACAGGCTGCAGATTAATCCTGATCCCTTCAATCTTCCCACATTGCAACGAGAGACCAGCTCCACCACTCTCTCATCTATTCCCAAAGTCCATGGGGATCATGTACCTCGTCAGTAAATCTGATCTATGTATAGTAGCTGCGAAGAGACAGAAATACACAGTAAGATACCAATTATAAAGATAGAATCATTGGAATTCCCGAATCGAAAGGCAATCTTTTATGGACTCCATTGCCCAGAGGTCACCTGTAGATTTACCAGAATGACACTGGGCACTAAACGGGGGAAATTATGAGATCAGGTGGGATAGACCAGGTTTTTATTTCCTTGGATGGGAGGTAACTGGAACGGTTATGATTTCTTAGTCGTAGTGGACTGTAACTCCACACGGTACTGCTGGGAATGACAGTGTGAATGTAGCTTGGATCAGGTCTTTATATTTGAGCTTTGGTTGGATTCTGACATTGGTCCTGCCGATGCCTAGGTCGGTGAAACAGCCCGTGGAAAACCAGTTTGGTTGGCAGTGGCCTGCGGACACCATTACGCCCACAGAGTCAGGGAGCAGGACAACGAAGAATAAAAATGGATGGGCTTTTGAAACTCAAACCTCCCAGGCGGGATCTGAACTGCACAAAAAAACCCCCCTTCTGATTGTACTGTGCCAACCGAAGATGTGAAATGTCGATGACGTCCTCGCTGGCAGAGAGCGGAAGCCGCACCCACCAGTTTAGCGGAGGCCATGCTAAGATCTACCAGGACTCCAACTGCTGAGCAGGATTCTGTAGGATCTTTTACAGAGTCCATTTAGGTTGCTGATCTCCCAATTTCAGAACCGGCTGAAGGGGATAAGCCAGGGATGGATACAAACAAGGAGCTGAATTACAGAAAGGAGAAGAGATGTATTTGGAACCATCCTTCGGATGAAGAGAACTTCAATTTTTATAATAATTTGAGACAGAGATTCCACCAGGGGACTTGTTCAGATTCTATTAGCCTGTTTAATTCATTGAACGCTGTTAAAGGTAACGAATCGAATAAAGGCTCTAATGTTACTAATTAAAGATCGGGGGTGGATGAGGTACGAGGGCGTGACAGTGCCCCCGGAGGAAGGAGGAGGAGGGGCACAATGATAATATCATGATCCATTATCCGAGTGATCACCTTACTTGCAGGTCCCACTTGGAAATTTAACACCTCAGTCAGTTCTTTTACAAAGATAAACATTTGATTAAAAGATTTTGAGTGATCTGTAGTAAACGTGGGAAGGAAGGTGACTCTCATTCCAGCGTCTATCGTTATGCTAAAGGTGGTGGTCAAAATGGGGGAGATCCAATGTAATATTTGTCGGATGATATTCCAGACCGTGCGGGTCTAGGACAGCAAGCAAGGCTTCGTCATGTTGAAGTACAGGTTGGAGAGAATGGATTAGGCCAAGGTTCCCCAGAAGATCACGGATAAGAAACCTAGATGGACAAAGGAGGAAATCTCTTATCTGCTTAGATTAGAAAAGGAATACAAGAGTCATTAATAGGATTAGCAAGACACTTTCAATCAAGGCCAATAAACACACTTTGGACACAAGGAGATGCATGAATTTGTTAAACTTATAAAAAGAGTGCAAAGTTAAACCCCACTTGAACAATTACAGAAGTTGGTGAACTGGTATTAGAGGCAGAAATTATAGAGCTCCAGGGTGATGATACTTCTCTTCATATCACTGAATTTGGCACTAGTGTGGAAAATGAATTGGAATAGGATCATATCTTTGATTAACTTAATGGAACAAGTATAATGAATGAGGAGTCAGGTGATTGGGACTGTTTGGTAAATGAAGAAACAAATTGGGAAGAATTGGATGTAAACAAATCAAAAGGTAAAGAAATCAAATTGTGGGTCAAGATATAAATGGCAAGGAACATTTCAGAATACAGCTGCAGGGAATAGACTGGCTCGGAAGGAGTCTGTTTTTAAATAGTCACAACAGTGTTTGGCAAGAAGAATCATTGGGAGGAAAGATCAAATTATATGTCCCTTAGGTGTTGGGAATTGGAGACCTATTTGGAGACAAAATAATCCACTCATAATAAAGCTGAAGTTGGAAAATTCTTTGCAAAAATACAAAATTAGAGTCAGTGAGATGGCGAAGCTGCCACTGTTCTTTATCCCAGGGAGAGAGGTCCTGTGGGAAGGAGAAAAGAGGACAGGAGTAAGTAGCATGTGTGTCTATGTCCTAGACTCACTCAGCAGAGCCTGGTCTCCAGTCGTCTGGGACTCTCTTGCCCCTGGACCAAGGCCTTGCTCCATGAAGCCCGTGTGGTAGCTGGTGTGAAACGGCCGCCCCACATTAAAGGAACTCACACAGGCATCTTCCATCCCCTTAAAATGAAGCTCGGGACCTGGAATGCAAGGGCCCTCATGGACAACCCCACCAGTGACAGACCGGGATGACGTACTGCTATCGTTACCCAGGAGCTCAGACATTTCGACATTGACGTCAGTGGCCTAAGTGAGACCCGGCGGGCTGGGGAAGGCCAGCTCAAGGACCCAGGTGGCGGTTACACCTTCTTCTGGAAAGGTAAAGCAGTGGAAGATCACCGTCTCCATGGGGTTGGTTTCAAAATTAAAGAACAAACTAGTTGGCCATCATAAAAGGTACCGCTTGTGGGATAAGTGAGCGTTTCATGACCCTTCGGCTCACCCTAGCCCAGAACCAATGCACTATAGTCCTCAGCGCATATGCCCCAGCACTGGATGCTGCAGACGAGTCCAAAGAGGAATTTTACTCCAGTCCCGAACAATCCATGGCCCTAATCCCAGCGGGCGATAAGCTGATCCTCCTCAGCGGCTTCAACATCAGAGTTGGGAAGGGTAGAAACCTCTGGGGAGATGTAATCGGCGGAGAGGGGATAGGGATCCAACACCAATGGTGCCCTGCTCCTGAGAAAATGCCTAGGACACGTCTCTCTGATGGAACAAGGTGTTGGTCATGACAAGACCAAGTACAAGGCCTCGTGGCAACACCCTCGCTCCAAGCGCTGGCAGCTGCTCGACTACTTCATTGTCCAAGTGAGGGTCCACAGGGACACGCATATCACCCACACCATGTCAGGAGCTGACGATTGCTGGACGGACCCCACCGCATAATTCACTCCGTCATCAACATCAACGCAGCCTCAAAGCAGCGACGGCAACAGAAACAATGTGGCAGGAAAATCAACACCGAGGCACTCGAGGAGCCTGATAAGAGAGCCCTATTCAGCCAGTGCCTCACTGCCAACCTGGTGACTCCCGGTGCCCCAGAGATGCTGAGTGTCCACAGCGCCTGGTCTGCCCTCATCAGCACCTGAGAAGAGACGCTTGGTCACTCGACCAGGAAACACCAAGACTGGTTTGATGAGAACGACCCAGAGATCCAGGAGCTGCTAAGCTGCAAGCGCAAGGCATTTCGGAACCTGAAACAACCCAACTCGAGAGCAAGTAAACAGCTCTACAGGCGGCTGTAGGCTGAGGTCCAGCAAAAAAAAAACCCACGACCTAAAGAACAGACGGTGAGTGGAGGAAGCACAGGAGATCCAACAGTTATCCAACAGCCATGATGGGTGAGGTTTCTTTACCGCAGTCAAGACCATCTACCGCCCAAGCAGCCAAGGCCCCACTCCACTGCTGGCCAAGAATGGAGAGGTGCTCATCAAGGACAGAGAGGCAGTCAGCGCCCGCTGGAAGGAGCACTTCCGAGATCTTCTTAACAGAGGCTCTGTCTTCAACGTGAGTGTCCTCGACTCCATCCCGCAGCACGTTACCCGCCACCATCTCAGCACAACTCCAACCCGGCACGAGGTAGAAAAGGCCATTCGACAGCTAAAGAGCAACAAGGCATCAGGAGTAGATGGAATCCCCGCGGAAGCACTAAAGCATGGCGGAAAAGCACTATTGGCCCAATTACAAGGCCTCATCTCCCTTATCTGGACAGAAGAGATCTCAGAGACGCCATAATGTTGACCATCTTCAAGAAAGGTGACAAGTCTGACTGAGGGAACTACAGAGGAATCTCTCAGCTGTCGGCCACAGCGAAGGTCATCACAAGAATCCTCCTCCCAGTGGCTGAAGAGCTCCTCCCAGAGTCACAATGTGGATTCCACCCACTAAGGGGCACAATGGACATGATCTTCACCGTGCGGCAACTGCAAGAGAAATGCAGAGAACAGCACCAACCCTTGTACATGGCCTTCGACCTCTGAAAAGCCTCCGACCATCAACCGCAAAGGATTATGGGGCATCCTCCTCCATTTCGGCTGCCCCCTGGTTTTCGTCACCATCCTCTGTCTGCTCCACGATGAGATGCAAGCCGTGATCCTGACCAACGGATCCACCACAGACCCGATCCACATTCGGACCGGGGACAAGCCAGGCTGTGTCATCGCCCCGACGCTCTTCTCGATCTTCCTTGCTGCAATGCTCCATCTCACCCTCAGCAAGCTCCCCGCTGGAGTGGAGATAAACGACAGGACACGCGGGAACCTGTTTACCCTCCACCGCCTGCAGGCCAGATCCAAAGTCGTCCCATCCTCTGTCATTGAGCTACAGTATTCAGACGACGCTTGTGTCTGCGCACACTCGGAGACCGAGCTCCAAGCCATCGTCAGCACCTTCACCGAGGTGATGTGGCTCAGAGACGTGGACTATGTACAGGGGGCACCTCAAAACTCTGGAGAGGTACCACCAGCGCTGCCTCCGCAAGATCCTGCAAACCCATTGGCAGGATAGGCGCACCAATGGCAGTGTTCTCACTCAGGCCAACATCCCCAGCATCGAAACATTGACCGAGCTGGATCAGCTCCGCCCGCCAGGCCACATCGTCCACATGCCTGACACGAGACTCCCGAAACAAGCCCTCTACTCGAAGCTTCGACACGGCAAGCGAGCCCCAGGAGGGCAGAGGAAACGCTTCAAGGACACCCTCAAAACCTCCGTGAAAAAGTGCAACATCCCCACCGACATCTGGGAATCCCTGGCCCATTCCACCCGAAATGGAGGGAAAGCATCCGGGGAGGAGCTGAACACCTCGAGTCTCATCACCAAGGACCAGCTGAAGCCAAGTGTCGACAGCGAAAGGAGCGCGTGGCAACCCGGGCACCTCACCCACCCCGGGCACCCCACCCACCCAATTGTTGTAAAAACCCATCTGGTTCACTAATGTCCTTTAGGGAAGGAAATCTGCCGCCCTTACCTGGTCTGGCCTCCATATGACTCCAGATCTGCAATAACGTGGTTGACTCTTAAATGCCCTCTGAACTAGGGATGTGAAATAAATGCTGGCCTAGACAGCAACGCCCACATCCCCTGAACAAATGATAAAAATAAAAATAGCAAGTGCCCCTCGCCTGCCCGAGAACAACAACAACACCGGCTCCGATACAATCAGTCAAATCATCCACAGTTAGTTTATTATATACACATCCCAGGATTCTGGCAAATCTCCGGATTCACATTTAAATGGTTCCTGATAATATTTAAATATTACTTAGAAGCGTTTTAACACAGATTGGAAGAGCTGGAAGTGTTCAGGAATATCAATAACTGTGGCCCTATTACCAGCGGTTCAGTTTTATTGTGCCTTTTTACAAAAATTATAGCAAGAAGATTGGCCAGTGCCACAACTAATCAGCCCCGGGTAAAGGGGCTTCATAACTGGGACCCCAGGTCGTAAGGAGATGACTAAACTGTTTGAACGGGGCAAAGCGAAATAAACTATTTGGCAGCGGTATCCGATTATCCTCCCAAAGCCTCATAAACTGTTCCTGAGGAGTTTACAGTGACTGGGACTGTGCAGCAGATTGATTGAAAATCTGTACATCATCGAGTACGCTGAGAGATTGACAGGTTTCTAAATGCCAATGACAAAGGGATATGGGGATTGTGTGGAGAAAAAGGCCTTGATCCTGTTGAATGGCGGAGCAGGCTCGATGGGCTGAATGGCCTTCTCTTATGTCCCAGTGTAACCACCACAAGGGAGACAAAACCAATTTTACTTCACAAAGGTGTTGTATTGGATACGTATTTGTACTCTGAATGGGAAAAGGTACAGGCACCGGGAGAATGGTCAATCTGTCCACTTTAGCACTGGCAGGTGACATTACCTTATGGACCGACTCTTACATCGGTTTGGCCTGGAATCTGGAGATCTTAGAATTATTTACAGAAAGGCTGGTTTGGAGATGAGCATTTTAAAGAGTGCAGGGTTCAACACGATTGCAAAGGACAAAACCTTTCATTATAATAGAGAAAACTTTCTTCTGGAACAGATGAGAATCAAATCACATTACACTAAGAAATTCCCTGGGATCGTGTAGCCCACCCACTCCTGAGTAGCCGGGGGTGCTGGGTTTGAAAGTGAAGAGACTGCAGTTCAGATCAGTGCTCTCATTTCCCAGTTTTTACTGGTGTTCCATTTTAAGGTAGACAAGGCCAGTTTGGACCAGTGTCCTCATTTCCCAGTTTTCACTGTTTCTTTGTTCAGGGAGCAGAAGGCAGAGAGAAGGCCACATATCACCCAAGATGAATCAGGCAGCAAGAACTACATTGAGCCAGTAAAGTTGCTGCCTAGCTTTGTTAAGGAACAAGGTAACACTGAACTCCCCTGAAGGGCATCGCCAGACTGATCCCTATTGGCTGAATGGTTAAAGTCCGGAAAGGAGAAATTAAACTCCAGTTCGGAGAGGCTACACTCACCCGGTATTAAACACCTCTGCCCGAGTTTTACCCTCGGCGGGCGTGCGCGATGGGCCTGCCTGGAACGGGTCAGGGAACAGGCTCCCGACCGCGATTTCACGCTGCCCGACCAATTAAGGCCCACCCAGCATTAAACGCATCTTCCCAGTGGTGGGGAACTGCCAGGCGGGGGCGGGAACCTGTCAGGCGCTGGGCCCAATGGAGACCCGGCGGGCGGTTTAAAAACAGCAGAGGCAGCTCCTTGAAGGCTGCCAGGGAATCATATATTCTGCGTTCTGGAGAGTGAAGCAAAGGCCTCAACAGCGGCTGGAGACACCGAGTGACAGGGCAGGTCGAGTGGGCACTAGGCCCCCTCTTTTTCCAGACGTGTGCCTCGCGGTGCTCTTGGAGGAGGTGTCTGCCAAGAGGGACACCGTCGTTCCCAGAGATGGCAGGAGGAGGCCACCCCACCAGACTAAAATAGCTTGAGAGGAGGTGGCAGCTGAGGTCAGCAACCGTGACATTGTGAGGTTCACATGGGTGCAGTGCCGCAAAAGATTCAATGACCTGCTGCGCTTGACAAGGGTGAGTACTATGTTGGTATGGACCAGTGCGGCCAAGTGTTAAGGGTGGGCCTTCCCCCCCCACCGTGGAGCTGAGGGGTGTTAGAGTCTGAGTGCCAACTGTCAATGACGCCGGAGCTGGCCAAGGGGGTGAGCCCTGTCTGCTGGGACTGAGTGCCTTGCGGCTCGAGGGCCATGACTCGGATGTGCCCTGCGAGGTGTTCCTCAGGTGGGGTTGGCCAGGCTGCAATGGCGCTGCAGGTAGAGAGGGGACTAATCCATGCTCCTCTGTCCTTTCAGGAGAAGACGACCCATAACAACACTGAAAGGTCGAGTACAGGCGGAGGTCCCCCAAACTTCCTAATCCTATCCAGATTCGAGCAGGACACCTTGGAGCTGGAGAGGCGCCATGCAGCTCGGTCAACTGGCCGCAGAGATGCTGGGGTGTCAGACGAAGGTAAGAATGCAGTGCACAGAGGTGAGAGTTTCAGATGGTGCAAACATTCTTGTGTAGTCTCATCACCGATGGGAGCCTCAAAACTGGATTCCCCATTGATCATTGAAAGACGATGGCACCATGATGCAGATTCTCCATTGTCTCACCAGGGTGCCTGGTATGTACAGTGACAGTGTGATGACTGAAACTAATGACATGACGCTTTTCTCCCTTAGATTCACCAGCACGCACTCAATCGCAGGACCCCGAAGAACCACCCCTGATGCCAGAGGACCACCAGACTCCACATGCACCTGCGCCACACCCGCTCTCTGAACCAGGCACCAGCACAGATACCAGCAGCTTGGTTGGCTAGAATGTTGGTGCACATTGGCGAGGGCACTTCACACTTGCTTCAGGCGCAGGCGGAGGCAGAGTGTGCCCAGGGCACTGGCAGCCGGAGGATGAGGAGACTCTGGAGTTGTCCATTAGGCAGATGCTGATGTCCAGCAGGATGTGTGGGAGAATCTGGCGGAGATCCATGAGGGTCTGCGTGTCATGGTTTCCATTGTGGAGGAGTGTGAGCACTGCATTCACCCTCATGGCCGAGCGCATTGCCTCCTCCATTGAGAGAGCAGCGATTCTCATGGAGAGGCAGCTCCAGGGACAGGATCAGGGGATCCTGGAGATGTCCTCGGACCTGCAAACCCTCACACAGGAAATGACCTCAGGTCAGTGCCAGATGGATGAGGCTCCCTGTATCCTGAGTGTGCTTCACCTTTTTGTTTGGTGCAGGGTATGCCAATACGAGGGGCATGGACAGGGTGGATAGGGAGCAGCTGTTACCCTTAGTTGAAAGGCCAGTCACAAGGGGACATAAGTTCAAGGTGAGGGGCAGAAGGCAGGAGGTTTAGGGGGGATGTGAGGAAAAGTTTTTTTTACCCAGAGGGTGGTGACGGTCTGGAATGCGCTGCCTGGGAGGGTGGTGGAGGCGGGTTGCCTCACATCCTTTAAAAAGTACCTGGATGAGCACTTGACACGTCATAACATTCAAGGCTGTGGGCCAAGTGCTGGTAAATGGAATTAGGTAGGTAGATCAGGTGTTTCTCACGTGTCAGTGCAGACTCGATGGGCCGAAGGGCCTCTTCTGCACTGTGTGATTCTATGTAATGCTGGGCGTGAGTGGCTCTAAACTTTATTGCACAGGCACTGAGTGGACTTTGGGTTCAAATGAAAGGGTCATTTCAGACATCCTGGATGGAGGGGGCAGCCCTGGCATGAGGTGAAAACAGATCTTTGGCAGCCTAGCTGAAGGAGCTTTGGATCAAGGTGTTCCTGGTGTCACTGCCTCCCTGAAGGATACAGAGGTCTACCTCCACACCTTCAGCGTTCTCCTCACCATGTTCCTCTTCTGACTCACTACTGGATTCATCCTCCGTGGCCTGTGGAGCTGCGTCAAGGATCCTCTTCCTCCAGTGGGACCCCCCTGCCAGTGCTAGATTGTGGAGAGTGCAACATGCAACTACTATCAGTGACACCCGCTCTGGGGGGTATTGTACTGCTCCCCCTGAATGGTCCAGGCGTCGGAAGCACATCTTGAGAAGACCTAAGATCCTCTCTATCACTGCCCTTGTGGAGACATGACTCCTATTCTAATGCTGCACTGCCTCTGTTCTTGGGTGCTGGAGAGGTGTCATAAGCCACCTTTTCAACAGATAGCCCTGGTCACCCAGCAGCCATCCATCCAATCGGGCTGGAGCACTGAAGACCCACGTGTACGTCAAGTGCAATCTCTTCCTGTTGACGAAGACACCCGGCTGACCCACTGGCGCCTTGATGGCCACATGTGTACAGTCTATAGCACCCTGGATGTGGGGGAACCCAGCAATCACTGTAAAGTCTCTGATTCACTCAGCCTGGCCTCATCCATACGGAAATGAATAATTGTCAGTACCGCCTGAACAGAGCTTCTGTCACCAGCTTGAGACAACTGTGGACAGCTGATTGGGAGACTCCACACAGATCCCCCACTGACCCCTGGAAAGAGCCAGAGGCATAGAAGATGAGGGCCACTGGCATGGGGTGTCCATCCACACAGTCGGAGCTGATCTCAGGGCCGATCATCTGACAAATGGAGGTCAGGGTCTCCCTGGAGAGATGGGCCCTCCTTTGGCATTGCACCTCGGACATATTGAGGTAGCTGCATCACTGCCTGTTAACCCTGGCAGCAGGATAGTGGCATCTTCTGCAGGCCCTCCTGCCTTGGACTACCTGCTGACCCTGCGCCCCTTGTGCCTGCGCCTCTCCTCCCACAGGACCCTCCCCTGGAAGCTGCATTGGGACACCCGGCCTCCTCTCCCTTCTGCCCCTCTCTTCCTCCTCAGAGGAGGTGGCACCAGCGGAGACCACAATCCCCATCGCCAGGGTAAGGGAAGGCTGTCTGATACCTGGAAGGGTCCACACGGTCTGAATCCTCCGGGGGCCTTGGAGACACCAATGAGTCCAGAAATGAAGCCCAGAAATGCTAAGAGTGAAGCTCAGAACAGAGATGAAGCTGTCAAGTTCCAATAAGCAACCAGCAGCAAACTCTCTCCTAAACTCCTCACTCCTCACACTGGCAATGCTGCTGACCCTTTTTATCCCGCCCTTGGATGAGGTTTTGTAAAACGTGGGCTGCCCACCTGCCCGTGACTAGTGTGAAATCGCAGGGGCAAAACGTACAACCTGAATCCATTGGGTTTTTAATGGCCATGAGTGGCCTTTTAATTGACGGCGGGCGCGGCTCTGACACCCGCGCGTGCCCGCCGACCTGAAGATTGTCCCGACTGTCACCCCGCACACTCGCTCGATGTCTTCTCGCGCAATTTTACCCCCAATCGGGGGTTGGGAGTGCGCCAGCCCGTGAGGTGTAAAATTCTGCTCCCACCATCGGCACTCACCCAATGTTAAAACAGGCCAAACATTACACACTGAAGTGTTTAAGGCTGTTCGACTTTAGTAGTTAGTTTTACATTGATAACTCCCGTACTGTGTCGATTTTATGGTTTAACTGCGATTAAGATCTCTAAAATTAGTGGTTTAGTTCTCAATCAGGTTGGTTGATTTTAGGTTAGATTTTTAACATCTGCAGTCAGGGGATAAACTAATTCGTGGTTGTATTATCCGGATGAGACCTTGGCCTGAATTTTGCAGTGTCCGTTGGGGTGCCCGGAACTCCCGATGTCCCATGAAACGGAGCGTGATGATATTGGCAGGGGTCATCACGCTGCTTCGCGGGTGGGGCGTGAATGTCGGCAGCCTGTCCAAGGTCAATTCAAAGGGGCAATTGAGGAAATTCAGTCGGCAGTGGGCTGCAATTTTAAGCAGCTGGTGTGTTTTTGTGGTCGGCGCACGGGCTGAATGGGCGGGCGGGGAACATGCAATTTGCACTCGGTCAATCCGGGGCAGGATCTGAGGCTGAGGATGAAGCGTTGGGTGTAGGAGTTTACATCCCCAGAGAGAGAGTCTGGACTGGGTAAATGTCTCTTTAAAAAGGATAGGAGCCTCCTTCCTTACAGGAGATATAAGCAACATGGCTCATAGAGAAAACAGACCGGCCACAGCACCGTGAAGCAGACACCTCAGCAATCCAGGTGAAAAATGGGGATTGTTACCAGGCCAGCCGGCCGGAGACAGGGTTTCTGCCCACAAGACCAAGCAGCGCATCCTGAAGGGGTTGAAGGCCATTGAGGCTTGCAAGGGAGAAGGGGCACCATTGCCCTGCTTAGTTAGATCCAGCTCTCTGAACATGGCGGAGCTGCAGTGCAGGAGGAGGATCTGCCTCTCGAGGTAGACCAGTGATTGACATCACCAGTGGGATGATAGGGCCTGAAATCACATCCAGTTGTGTTGGTGGGCAGCCAGTGCCTGTGGCGCTTAAAGTGACTGTCGCCCTCAATGTCGAGACTTCAGGTTCCTTCCAGGGTCTGGTTGGCGATCTCCGAGTGTCACAATCGACAGCACACTTCAGCATAAAACTTGTCACCAAAGCGCTCTTCAAACATTTCAGATGAGGATTTGCAGCAATTGCTGACTTCCCGAAGATTCAGGGAGCCATTGATTGAACCCATGTGGCGATCAAGATACCTGCTGTAGAGCCGGACGCCTTTGTGAACCGGGAAGGCTTCCACTCGCTCGCTGCCCGAGCTGGTGTGAGATCATCAGCAACAGATCCTCCAGGGTTGGCCAAGGGATCCCGGCAGTTTCCATGTCTCATTTTGCAAGGTTACGGGGTTGAGGCAGGGGAGTGGGACTAGGCAGAACGCTCTTTCAGAGATCCAGTGCAGACTCAATGGGCTGAATGGCCTCCTCCGGCACTGTAAAGATCCAGTGATTCATCCTCCCCGCACGCCTGGCTGGTGGGAGGAATGAAGAGTATCCTCTGAAAAGATGGCTGATGGCAGCAATAAGATATACAAGAACACCTACTGAAGAGAGGGACAGAGGCCAGGCCTCCACGAGGGCCATAACCGAGGGGGCAATAGGCCTCCCGAAGAGGAGGTTCCATTGCCTGGACCGGTCTGGTCTGGAGGACCTCCTCAATATCCTCCAGAGGGTGTGTTGCTCATTGTGGTCGTGTGCTGTGCCCTGCACAATCTGGTTCTCTCTCTCTCTCTCGGGGACACCAGATGGAGGGTGAAGACTGCGATGTGCAGCTGCAAACGTTTTGAGGAGAATTCCACAGATTCCGAGGAAAAACCTGCTCAGCCACGATCGGAAGGAGGGCCAGGGCTGGTAACCTTGACCCAGGGCCTACAATTAACACCGGAACAGACCGGCCGTGTTGTGGATTGTAAATGCTTTCAGACAAATGGTAGCGATATTGGCCTGAGGGTTTGTAAGGTTTGGGGGTGAGAGGGTGGTGTTTTTGCTGGTATTTTCTGAGTGTCTTTTTTTCAGCCGTATCGTGGTGATATTGGTCAGAGGGTTTTCAGATGGTTTTGGGACAAGACAGTGTTTTTAACCTGTATTTTGAGTGTTTAACCGGGTCGTGGTGACTGTGTGTTGGGTTAGCTGGGAACTGGGGTGTCAATTCCAGACACAGGAGGTTTTGTACTGTGGGTGGATTATTTTAATTTTGGGGTTTTCCAGTGTTATTTGAACTAAATCACAGAAGTGTCTGCATGAGGGACATCAGTGGGTACAATAAAAGATCAAACTCTTGGTTGAGCCAAACACCGTCTGTGACATTTTGTTCTTCATAAATCCCTAAAGTCCAAGAACCATTTCAAAGGAGGGAACGGGAACCCCAGCAATTTGGTGACCGTGAAGGGACTTTAAAGTTAACAAAGCACTGGACAGAGTCAAGGGCTAGAGAGTCTCGATGGAGGACAGGATATTCTTGTATGCGTTGGACAAGGTCAACATTCCCCAGCTGTAAATGTTGAACTCTGACTGTCCCCGGGAGAGGGCCACAGGTGGACAGGTCATAGCCTACTTAAGAAGTCAAAGGAAAAGACAATTTGGTTACCGTGCAGGCAGAGGCAACGCCAGATTCTCACGGAGAGAGAGTCAAGAGATTAGTAAAAAGAAAAAGGAATTAGAAAACAGGACGAGTGACAGAGAGGTTGTCGGGAATCGCTTGACAGAGGATCCAAGTAATGAAAAGGCAGGAGAAGAAAGTGCAGGAGGAAATTTCTGGGAATGCGATAGAATATCTGCAAAGTCAGGTCACCGAGAGTAAAAGGGAGCGTCAGGTTCAGTGTGAGGAACGCGCCAGGAATTTGGAGAGAGCTGACAAGGCTGTGAGACAAGCTGAAGGATTTTAAGGTGGCTCACAGGGCAGCTGAAAATCGGGTACGTGAAGAGGCCGACCATGGGCCCTGTAAGGAAAATATTCACAAGCTGACCCTAACGTTATCCGGGGCCAAGGGCACGGCTTGTCTGATGGCGCCGGGGGGATTCGGGGTAGACTGGGGCGAGGAGAGAGAGGGGTCCGATGACGGGACCCAGTGTAGTGAGTGTCAACCTCCTCCCGAGGCACCGGGACCACCGAGACTGATGTGCGCTCCCCTCCCCCCAGCAGGCGGTGGTCCGGCGCTGTTGCCCAGGGATTATGTGACCCCTCTGTGACCCTTCAGTTGCAGGAGATGGTCAGTGTGCCGGAACTGAAGCAGGGAGTGGGGGGGCGCCTCTTGTCCACGTCGCTGGCATAGAGCAGATCGGGGAAAATCAATCATTGTGACGAGGATGAAAGGAAGAAACTGGCTGGTTCCCCAGACAAGAAACTGTATCAGAGTTTGTCGGCAGCCACTAAGTTGGGGTTGGGGGTGGGGGCGAGGTTGAGGGTGAGGGTGAGGGTACCATAGATGGTTTGAAGGATGAAAGGATCCTGCCCACACGAAACCCAGAAGAATTCCTGCAGCTCGCCCATGGGGGTCCGGGAACAGGACACCCAGGGCAGGAGATAACCTGGAGGAAGGAGGAGATGGTGAGTTGGTGGCCTCAACTCAGGGAAGAGGTAAGGAACACTGTCACAGTTGCCTAGTGTGCATGGCAAATAACCCAGACCATGAGGCAGTCCATGTCCAATTGCAGTAAGACCTGAACAATATCCAGGCTTGGGCTGAAACGTGGCAAGTAACATTCACGCCACACAAGTGTCAGGCAATGACCATCTTCAACAAGAGAGAATCTAACCATTGTTCCTTGATGTTCAAGGGCATTACCATCACTGAATCCCCCACTATCAACATCCTGGGAGTTACCATTGACCAGAAACTGAACTGGACTAGCCATATAAATACTGTGGCTACAAGAGCAAGTCCTGCAGCATGTATCTCACCTCCTGACTCCCCAAAGCCTGTCCACCATCTACAAGGCACAAGTCAGGAGTGTGATGGAATACTCCCCACTTGCCTAGATGAATGCAGCTCCTACAACACTCAAGAAGTTTGACACTGTCCAGGACAAAGCAGCCCGCTTGATTGGCACCCCATCCACAAACATTCACTCCCTCCACCACTAACGCACAGTAGCAGCAGTGTGTACCATCTACAAGGAGGAATTCACCAGGACTCCTTCGACAGCACCTTCCAAATCCACGACCACTAACATCTAGAAGGACAAGGATAGCGGATAGACGGGAACAACACTACCTGGAAGTTCCCCTCAAAGTCACTCACCGTCCTGACTTGGAAATATATCGCCGTTCCTTCACTGTCGCTGGGTCAAAATCCTGGAACTCTCTCCCTAACAGCATTGTGGATGTACCTGCACCACATGGACTGCAGAGATTCAAGAAGGCAGCTCACCGCCCCCTTCTCAAGGGCAACTAGGGATGGGCAATAAATGCTGGCCCTGCCAGCGAAGCCCACATCCAGTGAATGAATAAAAAGACAGGCCCCATTATAGAAAGGCCCACACTAAGGACACACTAGGAGGGTAGAGAGACCATGGCGATCAGTACAAATAGACTTCATCACACCACTGCCCACCACGAAAGCAGGCAATAAATATTGTCTGGTGTTGGAGGATGTTTTCTCCAAGTGGGTGGAGGCCTTCCATAAGAGCATAAGACATAGCAGAAATTAGGCCATTCGGCCCATCGAGTCTGCTCCACCATTCAATCATGGCTGGTAAGTTTCTCAACCCCATTCTCCCGCCTTCTCCCCGTAACTTTTGATCCCCTTACCAATCAAGAACCTATCTATCTCCATCTTAAATACACTCAATGACCTGGCCTCCACAGCCTTCTATGGCAATGAATTCCATAGATTCACCACTCTCTGGCTAAAGAAGTTTCTCCTCATTTCTGTTCTAAAAGGTCTTCCCTTTACTCTGAGGCTGTGCCCTCGGGTCCTAGTCTCTCCTACTAATGGAAACATCTTCCCCACGTCCACTCTATCCAGGCCTTTCAGTATTCTGTAAGTTTCAATCAGATCCCCCCCTCTCATCCTTCTAAACTCCATCGAGTATAGACCCAGAGTCCTCAAATGTTCCTCGTATGTTAAGCCTTTCATTCCTGGAATCGTTCTCGTGAACCTCCTCTGGACCCTCTCCAGGGCCAGCACATCCTTCCTGAGATACGGGGCCCAAAACTGCTCACAATATTCCCTTGTTGAACAGCCATAGCATTAACTCCTGGTAGGATCCTGGTAAGGGAAGTGTTCTCCCAGTGGGGATTGCCCAGATAGTGGAATCGGATCAGCGGAGCCATTTTGCAGGACGGGTTATGCAGGCCTCCCTGAAACTTTTAGGAATATAGGGAAAACAGCACGTGGCCCACAACCCCCCCAATCATCGGGATTGGTGGAAAGGATGAATCGGACCTTAAAAGGAGAGGCTTAGGAAAGAGATAGGGGAATATCTGAAAAAGGTGGGATGAGGTCCTGCCCTCCAGTCCTTATGAGCAGCAGGGCCAGTAACTCAAAGCACAGGGCACTCCCTGCACTAGTTAGAAACGTTAATAGGATGTTATCATTTATTGTGAGGAGAATTGAAAACAGGAGTAGGGAGGGTATGTTTCAGTTATACAGAGCACCAGTGAGATCTGGAGTACTGTGTACAGTATTGGTCTCCTTATGTTAATGCGTTAGAAGCAGTTCAGAGAAGGTTTACCAGACTAATACCTGGAATGGGCGGGTTGTCTTATGAGGAAAGGTTGGACAGGTTAGGCTTGTATCCACTGGAGTTTAAAAGAGTAAGAGGCGACATGATTGAAACATAAAAGATCCTGAGGGGACTTGACAGGGTGGATGTGAAGAGGATGTTTCCTCTTGTGGGAAAATCTAGAACTAAAAGGTCACTGTTCAAAAATAAGGGGCCGCTCCCTTAAAAAAAAATTTCGCCTCATCTCAGTTTTAAGGGTGGTGAACCTTTGGAAGTCTCTTTGTTATGACACAGCAGTCGGTAAAGGCTGAGTTGTTTAAATCCTAGAGGGAAACTTGGACAACTGTCATAACCTATATTTTCAATTGGTGCTTGAGATGCAGCTCTGAATTCAGGAATAAGACCACCAAGCCTCAAGAGGTTTTTTTAAAAATATAAAACTAGATTCAACATTTATTGATTTAACAACTAATTAAACACAGCATCTGATGCTGTGTCCGCCTTCAGCACCTCAGCCCTTCAGGAGCTGGTGCACAGCATCACTGGTCACAGATGCTGGTGCTGAGGGCACACACAGTATGAGGGAACTCTGCTGCCAGAATGTAGTGGGCAGGTGCCACAATGACCATGGAACATGGAGCCACAGGCAGGGAGACATGTTTGGGAGTTTATTGACAATAGTGAACAGTGTGTACAAGTGATTAACGCCTGTGCCCAGGCTGGACAAATAATTCTCCATTGCTCTCAGCTGTGGCTCATTGCTTCAGTTGCAGCCAGAGAGCAGGGAGTGTTGGATGCTCTGGGCTGTGAGCTGCTATTGGATTTCCAGGCTGCTGTATTCCTGTGGATGCCCTGGGATTCCAGCTGAGGCTCCCGTTTTGCTGCTGTTGGATCTCTACACTGCTGGATTCCTCCAGCTGTTCCTGAAGCTGCCTTGGGATAACCTGCTGCTGCTATTCCAGCCAGCTGCTGCAGGGCAGGGCAGGGCCTTGTGAGGCCTACCGAGGCCTGAAGAACCTAGGCCTGGGAGTGGGAGTTCATGGAGAGCCGAGGGGGAAGGACTGTTTCTGTGCCGGAGGTGGGTGCCCACCAACCCCACCACCCCAACCCCCCGAAACATTGAGGCCTTTGCCAATCTGTCCTCTCGCTCTCCCCTGCTCCCACTCCCCTTTGCTCTGGGAAATGGGGGTGGGTGTAGCACTTCCTAATGGTGGTACCATCTTGGCCGGTAGTGCAGCCGGCCCAGGCCACCTACACGGGGGTGGTGGCCTCTTCGGCCCCGTCACCTTTAGACTATTGACCTGTCAGCTCGGGGTGAAGTGTTACACCCACCTCACAATGACAATCGAGGCCTGTGTTAAGGCTCTGGCCGGGGACACCGCCCGGCCCCCCGACACCGTCCTTCCATCTCCCTCTCCCCGTCACCACCCCTCCCCCCAAGGGGAGGTGTCACCGGCAGCTACCGCCATCTCGGCTGCCGGTGAGGTGGGGGGAGAGACGCAATCCGGGGGCGGCCCGAGACTCACCAGACCCCCCCAAGACTGCCCGATCCCGCCCCCCCCCCACCCCCGAAAATACCAGCTCGGGGGAACTAGAAACATCTGCACCCGGCGTTTTCCCCACGCGGGTTCCTGGGTCCGGCGGGGGTCAGGCTCACGACCCCCGAGCTGGGGGAATCACCCAAACCCCAGAGGGCGGAGCGTGCGGGAGGGGCTGGACAAGGTGGTGGAGGCCTAGCTGAGTGGGGTCTCCCCGGCCCCCAGCCTGTCCCGGAAGAGACGTCACCCCTCGGAGGGGGAGGACATTCCCACCCATGAGGTTGGTTCTGTCCCCTCCCCTGGTGAGCAGGAGGTGGTAGCGTCTCCACCTTTTAAGACCCCACTTTGCCCTCGGGGGGTCGGGGGTGGGGGAAACCAGACACCTGCTCCATTGCTGCGGCCCCCAGAGCAGGGTCCCTCGGGGGTCAGTGAGGGTATCGCCCTTGCGGCCATGCCCCACCCAGATCCACCCTGGACCCCCGAGGATTCATCTAGCCCGCCAGGGGACTGCAGCACTCCCTTCATGTCCCCTCATCACCCCTCACTCTTCTAAACTCCAGTGGAAACAAGCCCAGTCTGTCCAACCTTTCCTCATAAGACAAACCCACTCATTCCAGGTATCAAACTATTAAGCCTCGGGTGGAATTTTTCCAGCCCGCTGGTGGTGCGTGTGATAGTTGGGCATGTGGGGAAAATATGGCGGGACCCACTTCCCGACGGTGTGAAGGCAGCTCACAATCTTCCGCTCAGCCCGCTGATGGCGGGGCCGCGTTTCCCGCCATCGGTCGGCGGGGAGCTAATTGTAATACGTTAGCATATAATTAAAGTGCCATCCCGCCAGGCTGTTGGAACCCCGCTGTATCGTCCATCCACGTCATCGGGAAAGCAACACCGACCTGTTTCACAACAGCACACAGGCAATGTGCACTTGGTGGCCTTCACTTTGGGGGAACGGAGGGGAGTGAACAGCAGCGTCCTCCACAGCTCGCCTGTTGTTTACAGTCCTCAGGGCAGAGGGGGGGCAACTGAGGCCTGGCCCCGGAGGTGACTGCGTAGGGTGGGAGGGGTGTTCAGTGCTGCCCTGGCGCTGCATCCCGCGCACAGGCAATCGAGGTGGGGGGGCAGGGTAAGTGAGGGGAGTGGCCGTGCATTAGGGACACCCTGTATAAACTGACCATGTCTCTGTAACTGAGACAGATCAGGCGCAGCCACAGGGATATGATTGGGGTCAGGCTCCTAGCCTGCCCACTCACACAAACATCGCAGAGGCACCAAAGGGTCACCAAGCGCTCCAAACCTTACCCCTCCCCTTCACCCCCTGGCACAGACTTCGAATCCACCACCACTTTATTGGACCGTGGAGCAGTTGGACTGCACACGTTGTACAATCTCCTCACCAACACTGGCCATGTAGCAGTCACTGCTGGAGATGCTCACAGCCCCTTGTAATCTCAGCATCCTGGTTTGGACCAGTGTCCCCCATGTTGCAGGCTGATAGGGCAGCCATGCAGCGCACTCATCTCTGGCCATCTGGGGGTGAGCAGCACTCTCCGGAAGAATTAAGGGGCGGTCACAAGGGCCAGGAAAGACGCTAAGTGCTGCCATGGTAACTGCATCTCTCTTTTTCATGCTCCACGTCAGGTTCGTGGATCCTGGTGACCTAGCTGTGTGCCTGATGGCCTACAGAGACTGTAGAAGATGGAGGAGAGTGACTGAGGCTCCTGGCCAAGCAAAGGCAGGAGCAGCAACCTCATGAAGGGGCAGCAGGGGCTCCTGCGCACACTGCCCAGGAGCGACAGTGAGCCATGGCTGGTCAGTGCCTAGCGAAACCCAGGGTCTATAGACGCCGCCTGTCATTCCTGCAGATGACTGAGAACCGGTGTTGCTGACGACTGCGCGTGTCCAGGGACCTGGTGCCAAGGGGATATTTCAGGGGTCCTTTCAGGACTCCACAGGTGACCTCTGTGGGATTTCACAATCTGCCACCCGCAAATGCATCCATGAGGTCACGGATCCATCATCTCCATGGCACACAACTTTGTGCATTTTGCCCGGGACCGGGACAGCCAGGATGCAAGGGCCATTGGATTCGCCTGGATCTCGGGATTCCCACAGGTGCAGGGTGCGATTGACTGCACCCAAGTGGTGCTCAGGTCTCCATCACTACACTCAGTGAACTTCATCAACCGCAAGGGCTTCCACCCACTGAACGTGCAGCTGGTGTACAACCACCAGAAACACATCCTGCAGGTATGAGCACGGTTTCCAGGGAGTGTGTACGATGCCGACATCCTGAGTCGCTCGCAGATCCCTGCAGTCTTCCAGGGTCCACAGAGGCTGAAGGGTTGGCTTCTTGGGGGACATGGGACACCCACAGAGGCCGTGGCTGATGACACCCGTGTGGCGGCCTCAGGCTGCAGCAGAGCGACGGTATAATGAGGCTCATGCAGCAGCTCACAACTTGGTGGAGCAGACCATCGGGATGCTGAAGATGCGGTTCCGGTGCCTGGACCGGTCTGGTGGAGCCCTGCAATACAGTCCGCAGAGGGTGTCACACATCATCACCGTCTGCTGTACCCTTTACACGGCGCTGCAATGGGGTGAGGAGCTGGCTGAGGAGGAGATAGAGGAGCTGCACGTCTTCTCTGATGAGGAAGACGCTGACGGGGATGAGGGTGAGAGTCCTCGGTGGTGACATAGTCAGGGATGAGGCTCCCGCACTGGCTAGAAGAGGCAGGCGCGCTTGGGAGGCCCTCATAGCTGCCAGATTTGGGGAGGATGACGACAACATGCATTGAGGACACTCCATAGATCTTCACACAGCCTCTGAGAATGTCTGACTCCTGTCTGGCCGAGGGCAGCTCGCTTGCGCTCCATGATCAGGGACATCTCAGAGATGCAGCCATGAAACTTTAGACGCACCTGATGCTGTGTCCGCCTTCAGTACCTCAGCCCTTCAGGAGCTGGTGCACAGCATCACTGGTCACAGATGCTGGTGCTGGGGGCACACAGAGTATGAGGGAACTCTGTGGCACCTGCCCAATACATTCTGGCAGCAATGACCAGCACCGCTGAGGTACAGGCATCAGTAATGTGTCCAGGGAGTGAGAGGCTGGACCATCACTGTGGTCTGAAGGCTGCACAGAGCACAGGGGAGAGGCCCTGGACTGAGACACCTGCCTTTACCTGGTGCAGAAAGGTTTCACATCTGAGTGACATGAACAGTGTTCATCAGAACATGGAGCCACAGGCAGGGAGACATGTTTGGGAGTTTATTGACAATAGTGAACAGTGTGTACAAGTGATTAACGCCTGTACCCAGGCTGGACAAATAATTCTCCGCAGGGAGAGTTGGTTGTTGTGCTGCTGGATTCTGGCTACAGACTGCTGGCTGCTAACTACTGACTCCGGGCTCTGGCTGTGGCTTCTGGCTGCCTTTCCAGTGTGACCTTCAGTTTTGCTGCTGCTCGAAGTGTGCCTGTAACTGAGGCCTGAGGCCCATTCAAGACCTGGGCTGCCTGTTGTTGTGCTGCTACATGACACCTGCAAGAGGGGAGGCCTGCAGCTCGAGGCCTGAGGCTTTTCGGGCCTACATTGAAGAGGGAGAGGAGTGGACCAGGAGGGAGAAGAACTTTCCATCTTCTGGAGGCGTGTGTTTTGGACTGGAGTGGGGAGGGTTCTTGTTTGGAATTGGACTGCGTTACGAGCGGGGAGGAAGGAGTGGAGGAACAACGACTGAGGGGTGTGGGTGCATTTAGACAGCGTTTTAGACTTTGGTCATCCGCTATCCACCCTACCCCTCCTCTTCTCGGTTGTGGGAGTCCAGGCTAGCTGGGGCTGCCTGGTGAAGAGCAACTATTCCAGCTTCTGTGTGCCAGGCAGTCCCTCGAGGCCCAGGATTGTCACAGTTCTCAGCACCGCTCGCACGGTGAGAGTAAGTTGTGGGACCTGGTCGGGTCCTTTGACTTGGTGGACGTCTGACGATAGCTTTACGTTCAGTCCCCTCCGAGATGGTTGCCCTGGCGACGTATTTCTTCCACCAGGTGCACGGCCTGAATTATGACGTGCGGCTCCTGTTTATAGACCTGAGGGGCCTTGGTGGCTCCTTGCAGGCGTCGCCCATCTTTTACCAGGACCTGATCAAAGTATGGACCATGGTCGCCTCGCGACGCAGCTCTCCCCCGTCAGGAGTAGCGGCTATCGTCAGAGAGCTGCTGCTCAGGAATCCGCCCCTCTGTCCGTTTCAGTGGCTGGCGGAGAGGAGGGCTGTGGCTGCCGCGGTGAGCAGGATCGGGGACGTACTGGGTGGCAGAGGAGTGGGCTGGATGCTCCCGCAGGAGTTGGCTCGTCTGGCTCATGGCTGTTGCCATTCGAGACCTCAGGACAGGAAGTTAGGAGATAAATTAAAATGCAGGACCTCAAGTGTAGTAATCCCAGGATTACTCCCAGTTCCACGTGCTAGCGAGAGCAGGAATAAGAGGATAGACCAAATGAACACGTGGCTGGAGAGATGGTGTAGCTGGGAGGGATTCAGATTCTTGCGGCACTGGGACCGGTTCTGGAGAAGGTAGGACCTGTACTAACCGGACGGGCTGCACCCAGGCAGAGCTGGGACCAGTGTCCTTGCGGGGGCATTTGCTAGTTCTGTTAGGGAGTATTTAAACTAGTGTGGCAGGGGGATGGGATCCCAGGGGTAGGATCAGATAGGTCAGATTCAGATCAGAAAAATGGAGGTAGAACAATAGCTAGGGACGTTGTGATAGACATGAAGTTACAGGAGAAGCAACATTTACAAAGTGTCCAGCAAGGGAAATTGATGGGGTTAATACTTTTTATACTTCAATGCAAGGAGCATTACAAACAAGGTAGATGAGTTAAGGGCACAGGTAGACACATGGCAGCAGGATGTCATTGCTATAACGGAGACCTGGCTAAAGGAGAGACAAAACTGGCAGCTAAATATCCCAGGTTATAGAGTCTTCAGACACAATAGAGTAGGAGATAAAAAAAGAGGGGGGAGTAGCACTAATGGTTAAAGAATCAATTCCAGTTGTGAGAAGGGATGATATACTAAATGGGTCAACAAACGAGGCTTTATGGATTGAGCTTAGAAATAAAAAAGGGGCAGTCACACTACTGGGAGTATACTACAGACCCCCAAATAGTGAAAGGGAGAAAGAAGAACTAACATGTAGGCAAATTTCTGCTTGTAAGAACAAGAGGGCAATAATAGTAGGAGACTTCAACTATCCTAATATCAACTGGGATTCAAACAATATAAGGAGCACTAAGGGAGAAAAATTCATGCAGTGTGTCCAGGAAAAAATTTTCAACCAATTAGTGACAAACCCAACAAGAGGAGATGCAATTCTAGACCTAGTCTTGGGGAACGAAGAAGGGCAAGTGGGTGAAGTGACAGTTGGCGACCATATCGGGGACAGTGATCACAATTCAGTTAGATTTAGCATTACCATGGAAAAGGACAGAGATAAGACAGGAGTAAAAGTCTTGAACTGGGGGAAGGCAAATTTTGCAGGAAAGTGAAGGGATTTGGCTGAGGTGGACTGGACAGCACTGCTGGAGGATAAAACAGTGGAAAACCAATGGGTAGCACTAAAAAGCGAGATCCTAATTGTACAAAGTAGACATGTCCCCTACAAAAATAAGAGTGGTACTGCCAAATCTAGACCCCCCTGGTTGTCTAGAAGAATACAGGGGAAGTTCAAACAGAAAAGGAAAGCGTACAATAGGCACTAAGAACTAAGCACTGCTCTTAGCCTAGACGAATATAGGAAGTGCAGGGACGAAGTAAAAAAGGAACTAAGGAAATCAAAGAGAGGGCATCAAAAAAGATTAGCAAGTAAAGTTAAAGATAACACAAAGATGTTTTACCAACACATTAACGCTAAAAGGTTAGTTAAGGAAAAAGTGGGACCTATCAGAGATGGGGATGGAAACTTGTGTGTAGATGCAGAGGCTGTGGGAAGGGTTTTAAATTAATATTTTGTCTCCGTGTTTACAAAGGAAAGGGAGGATGTAGATATAATAGTCCAGTAGAAACATTGCGAGATATTGGACGGGATAGTCATAAAGAGAGAGGAAGTAGTCAAAGGGTTGAAATCATTGAAAGTTGACAAGTCACCAGGGCCAGATGGATTGTTTCTGAGGCTACTGAAGGAAGTCAGGGAGGAGATAGCAGATGCTCTGAGGATGATTTTCCAATCTTCACTAGATACAGGGGAGGTACCGGAGGACTGGAGAAATGCAAATGTAGTTCCATTGTTTAAAAAGGGATCAAAGGAAATGCCAAACAATTATAGGCCAGTTAGTCTTACATCGGTGGTGAGCAAATTAGTAGAATCAATCCTGAGAGATAGGATTAACTGTCATGTGGAAAGGCATGGACCAGTCAGGGATGGTCAGCATGGATTTGTTAAAGGAACGTCTTGCCTCACAAATTTGATTGAATTCTTTGAGGAAGTGACAAGAAGGGTTGATGAAGGTAGTGCAGTGGATGTTGTGTACATGGATTTTAACAAGGCATTTGACAAGGTCCCACATGGCAGATTGGTCAGGAAAGTAAAAGCCCATGGGATTCAGGGTAATGTGGCAAACCGGATAAAAGGTTGGCTTTGTAACAGGAAACACCGGATAATGGTCGATGGATGCCCTTGCGAATGGAAAGTTGTCTCAAGTGGCGTTCCACAGGGCTCAGTGTTGGGACCCTTGCTGTTTGTGTTATATATTAATGATTTGGACGTGAACGTGGGGGGCACGATTGGGAAATTTGCAGATGACACAAAGCTTGGCCGAGTAGTGGATAGTGTAGAGGATAGCCATAATCTCCAAAATGATATAGATGGGTTGGTGGAGTGGGCAGTAAAGTGGCAGATGGATTTTAACAGAGAAGTGTAAGGTCATACATTTAGGGAGGTCAAACAGTTACAGGGATTACACAATAAATGGGAATATACTAAGAGGGGTAGATGAAGTGAGAGATCTTGGCGTACAAGTACACAGGTCCCTGAAGGCAGCAGTTCAAGTAGACAAGGTTGTAAAGAAGGGATATGGAATGCTCCCCTTCATTGGCAGAGGTATAGAATATCAAAGTAAGAATATAATGTTGGAATTGTATAAAACACTGGTGAGGCCATAACTGGAGTATTGTGTGCAGTTCTGGTCACCACATTACAGGAAGGACGTAATAGCTCTGGAGAGAGTGCAGAGGAGGTTTACAAGAATGTTGCCAGGGTTAGAAAAGTGTAGCTACGAGGAGAGATTGGATAGGTTGGCGTTATTTTCCTTAGAACAAAGAAGGCTGAGAGGTGACTTGATTGAGGTGTACAAAATTATGAGGGGAATAGATAGAGTGGACAGGATAAAATTGTTTCCCTTGGTGGAGAATTCTAGAACCAGGGGACATGGATTCAAGATAAGTGGCAGAAGGTGTAGTGGGGGGACATGAGGAAGAACTTTTTTTTTATACACAGAGGGTAGTGGGTGTCTGGAATTTGCTGCGCAAGTTGGTGGTAGAGGCAGAAACTTTAAACTCTTTTAAAAAAGTACCTGGATCTGCACCTTAAGTGCTGTAAGCTGCAAGGCTATGGGCCGGGTGCAGGAAGGCGGGATTAGAAAGGGCACCTGGGTCTCCTCGGGCTGGCATGGCCAAGATGGGCCGAATGGCCTCCTCCTGTGCTGTAACTTTTCTATGGTTCTATGATGAGGTTCTGCAAATTGTCAGCTCCCACCTGCCTGCGCGATGAGCGTAAAATCACAAGGGCAACGTGAAATCTTGGTCAATCGCCTTTTTAACAGCCTTAACTGGCCTCTTCAATCAATGGCAGGTGCAGCTCCAACACCGCGCGCGCCAACCCGAATATCGTGCAAGCTCAGGACAACGTTGGGACGCTCGCCCTGTGCTTTATTTTTCAGTTACGGTATCTCTAAGGGGTTTATGTACTTTTAGATAATTTGACCAGGCTAATACTCTGGGGGACAGGGGTTCCAATCCCAGCACAGCAGACGGTGGAATTTGAATTCAATTCCTAAACTCTGGACTTGAAATCTAGTCTGAGAGACGGTGACCACAAAACCAATTGTCGATTGTTGTAAAAACCCATCTGGTTTACTGATGTGACCTGGAAGGAGATCACAGTCATTTAAAAAGGGTCACCTGGCATGGGGGCAGTGTCAGATGACCTGGTAAATGTGTGCATTTTACTCAAATCTGCAGCATTATCTAACCAAATTCACTATCAGACTTCATTTTAGTGAAGTGTGAATGTTTTTAATCTCTCTGAAATGATCAGAGTTTCGGTTCTTTGCCACTGATCACAGGTGGAATTCAATTTGAACATGAACAACTCCCAGCTCCTAACAGAGTTGTTGTCTAATTATTGCGCGTTTCCCTCCAGAGATGGCCAAGGCAACGGAGCGAGGGAGAGGCAGGGGAGAAGGACCAGAGCAGCCCAGACTTGGTGATGAATCTCTCCGCACCCTCCTCTGTGCTGTGTCTGCCAGGTGTGAGCAGCTAATACCAGCTGAAGGGGAGAGGGGAGCTCCCTCTGAGAGATGTGCAGCCTGGGAGGAGGTTGGAGCAGGAGGTCAGCAGTGTTGGGCGAGTGGACAATGCCAGAAGACCCTCAATGACCACCTGAGGTTGGCCAGGGTGACTAAGTCCTCAGTGGGTGTATTCTTGTGCCAGGAAGCTGCAGAGGAGCATTGCAAATGCTGGAGGCCTGCAAGATTGTCTGGGAGATCCAAGGCAGCAGGGTGCAGTGAAGGCCTTGGTCTTAGCACCGATGTCAGTGTGCACTTCCCCGTTTGATCCGGCGGGGTTGGGGGTGGGGTGGATGGGGCGGGGGGAGGGGTGTTGGGAGTCTGTGCTGATGGGGAAGGTGGACAGCATCTTGGCCGCCCAGCATTGTGATCATGCGTAGGCAGGATGACATCAAATAACCCAGCAGTGTTGGTGCTTGCAATGTTACACCTACTCTCAGGATAAGTGTGCTCACAATGCCCATTGAAAAGGGCAGGACTGGAGGCAGTATTCCAGACCTTGGTGATTCCGTTCACGGAGTTGGTTCATGTGCTGTCCGCATCTGAATCCTCCAGGTTGATTGGCAGAGGCAGGAGGAAGAGGGCCAGTTGGAGGTGGATTGATGCTGACAGCATTGGAAAGACAAATCTCTTCCCCAGGCTAAAACCCAGGGAAGTGGCATCAGATGACAATTTGGGAAGCATTGTAAACTGAGAACAGTGCAGAATTTCAGGGGGCAGATGAAGTTCATTGTGCAGAAGTGTGAGGTGATGCATTTTGGTAGAAGAACATGGAGGGACAATAGAAAATAAAGGGGTGAAATTTTGAAGGGGGTGCAGGAGCAGAGAGACCTGGGTGTGTATGTGCAGAGATCATTGAAGGTACCAGTTAATAAAGCATATAGTATCCTGGGCTTTATTAATAGGGGCATAGAGTACAAGAGCAGGGAGATTATGCTGAATTTATATAAGACCTTCATTAAACCTCAGCTGGAATATTATGTACAGTTCTGGGCACCGTATTATAGGAAGGATGTGAACACATTGGAGAGAGTGCAGAAGTGGTTTACGAAAATGGTTCCAGGGATGAAAAACTTCCATTGTGAGGAAAGATTGGAGAAGTTGGGACTGTTCTCTTTGGAGATGAGAAGGCTAAGAGGAGATTTAATAGACATGTTCCAAATCATGAGGGGGCTGGATAGAGTAGACAGGGAGAAGCTGTTCCTGCTCATAAAAGGATCAAGGAGGAGAAGGCACAGATTTGAAGTGATTTGCAAAAGAAACCAGTGTGAGATGAGAAAAAGCCTTTTCACATCAGTGGTTCGGGTCTCGAATGCACTGCCTAGAAGTCAGATGGAGGCAGGTTCAATCGAGGCATCGAAGAGGGGATTGGATGATTATTGGAAAAGAAAACATGCAGGGTTACGGGGAGATTGGCACCAGGTCAATGTTCATTTGGAGAGACGGTGCAGACATGATGCGCCATTGGGTAGGCTAGGGCTGTTCTCCTTACGCAGAGGAGGCTGAGGGGTGACCTAATTGAGGTGTACAAAATTATAAAGGGGCCTAAATAGAAGGTAGACAGGAAAGCCTTGTTTCCCATAACTGAGGGGTCGATTACCAGAGACATAGATTTAAAGACGATTGGTAGACAGATTAGAGGGGATGTGAGGAAAAACACTCACCCAGAGGAATTCACTGCCCAGGTTGGTGGTTGAGGCCAAAACAGTCAACTCATTTGAGAAAGGTACCTGGATCTGCACCTGAAGCGCTGTAACCTCCAGAGCTACAGACCAGGTGTTGGAAAGTGGGATTAAAATGAACAGCTAATCTTTTCAGCTGGTGCAGATATGGGCTGAGAGGCCTCTTTCTGTGCTGTAACTTTTCTAAGTTTCTACCATAACCCTCAAGATATCTGCGCTCCTCTCATTCTGGCCTCCAGCATCCTGTATTTTAATTGCTCCACTATTGGTGGCTGTACCTTCAGTTCCCTGGGCCCCAAGCACTGGGATTCCCTCCCTACACCTCTGACACAAACCTTCCTTTCCTCTTTTCTGACACTGATTCAAACCCACCCATTGACGAAGCCTTTGGTCACCTGACCTAATATTTCCTTATGTGTCTTGGTTCACTTTGTTGTATAATGTTCCTGTGAAGCACCCGGGGACATTTCATGAGGTTAATGGGGCTGAAGCCCAGCACTTTCAATTCTGGTTCAGAGCAAGAAAGTCCCGAGGCTTTTAAGCAGAGCAAGTCTCCTTTCCACAGGCTGCAGATTAGCCCCTGATGTTCTGCATATCCTACACAGACAGAAAGATTAAATGAGGACACGCTGCAAGAGGCTGGAGGGGGAAATTAGTGCCCAGCGTCAAAGATAGATGCAACATTTTGTTCACATCATTAGACCAGGTGACAAGGTAGAAAATCACCTTCACTCACCTCCCGGGAGTGGGAACAGCCCGACCTGCGAGGGACACCTCAACTCGGGCAGCTGATAAATAGAGGGCGAGGCCACAGTGAGATTTCTACTGTTCTTTAGCTCTGAAGTAGTGTCAGACAGACTCAAAACATTAACTGATTCTCTCTCCACAGATGCTGTGACCTGCTGAGTTTTTCCAGCATCCACAATCATTTGCTTTTATCTTAGTGTTTAATTCACTGCCACTTCTCTTCCGGGAATGCCCACCTTGAAGAGGTACTGCTCTCCTCTCCGACAGGATTTCAGTTCATCTCTTTCACCCTGTTCACCTTCATTGTTTTCCATTTCCTCCCTGGTGTCTGGCTGCGAGGTTTGTTAGTGTCACTCGGGAGGGTTTGAACTAGTATGGCAGGGGGATGGGAACCAGAGCAATAGGTCAGCAGGTGAAATGAATGACTGGGAACCAGTGAATATGGCCAGTAGGACTAAGAGGAAGGGCAGGCAGGGAGAAATTACTGAACACAGTGGGACTGGGGGTCTGAAATGCATTTGTTTCAATGCGAGAAGTATAACAGGCAAGGAAGATGAGCTTAGAGCTTGGATTAGTACTTGGGACCATGTTATTGCTATTATAGAGACTTGGTTGAAGGATGGACAGGATTGGCAGATAAATGTTCCAGGATTTCGATGATTCAGGCAGGATAGAGAGGGATGTTGAAGAGGTGGGGGAGTTGCACTGCTGGTTAAGGAGAATATCACAGCTGTACGACAGGAGGACACCTCGGAGGGCTCATGCAGTGAGGCAATATGGGTACAGCTCCGGAATAGGCAGGATGCAGTCACAATGTTGGGGGTTTACTATAGGCCTCCCAATTGCCGGCAGGGCATTGAGGAACAGTTCTGTCGGCAGATTTTGGAAAGATGTAAAAGCGATAGGGTTGTTGTGGTGGGTGATTTTAACTTTCCCTATATTGACTGGGAATCACTTAGTGCTAGGGGTTTGGATGGTGCAGAATTTCTAAGGTGCTTCCTGAGACAATATGTAGAGAGTCCAACTAAGAAAGGGGCAATACTGGACCTGGTATTAGGGAATTCAGTAGGGGAGCATTTCAGGAAAAGTGACCATAATTCAGTAAGTTTCAAGGTACTGGTGGATAAGGATAACAGGAGTCCTCGGGTTAAGGTGCTAAATTGGGGGAAGGCTAATTATAACAATATTAGGCAGGAACTGAGGAATCTAGACTGGAGGCGGATGTTTGAGGTCAAATTAACAACTGACGTGTGGAGGGCTTTCAAAAGTCAATTGATAAGAATTCAGGACCGGCACGTTCCTGCTAGGATGGAGGATAAGCATGGCAAGTTTCAGGAACCTTGGATAACGAAGGATATTGTGAAATTAGTCAAAAAAGGGAAGCATTCCTAAGGGCTAGAAGGCTGGGAACAGATGAAGCCTGTGGAGAATATAAAGAAAGTAGGAAGAAACTTAAGCAAGGAGTCAGGTGCGCTAAAAAGGGGTCATGAAAAGTCACTGGCAACCAGGATTAAGGAAAATCCCAAGGTCTTTAATACATATGCGAAAAGCAAGAGGGTAGCCAGGGAAAAGGTAGGCCCACTCAGGGACAGAGGTGGGAATCTGTGTGTGAAGCCAGAAGAAATGGGAGAGATACTAAATGAGTACTTCTCATCAGTATTCACCAAAGAGAAGGACTTAGCGGTCAATTTGTCTAGGGAAGTGTGTGTCGATAGCCTGGATCATGTGATTAAAAAAAAGGTGTTACGCGTCTTAAACAATGGAACAACATTGGCCATTCTCCAGTCCTCTGGGACCTCACCCATAGCCAGTGAGGATACAAAGATTTCTGTCAAGGTCCCAGCAATCTCCTCCCTTGCCTCACTCAGTACTCTGGGGTAGATCCCATCTGGCCCTGGGGACTTATCCACCTTAATATTCTTGAAAAAGGGCAGCAGGGATAATCCAGGAAATTACAGGCTGGTGAGCCTTACGTCAGTGGTAGGGAAATTATTGGAGAAGATTCTTCATGACAGGATTTACGACCATTTGGAAGCAAATCGGCATATTAGTGAGAGGCAGCATGGTTTTGTGAAGGGGAGGTCGTGTCTCACTAACTTGATCGAGTTTTTCGTGGAAGTGACAAAGATGATCGACGATGGAAAGGCAGTGGATGTTAACTACATGGATTTCAGTGGCAGACTGGTACAGAAGGTAAAGTCACACAGGATCAGAGGTGAGCTGGCATGATGGATACAGAATTGCCTTGGTCATAGCAGACAGAAAGTAGCAGTGGAAGGGTGCTTTTCTGAATGGAGAGCTGTGACTAGTGGTGTTCCGCAGGGATCAGTTCTGGGACCTTTATTTATGTACACTGGAGGAAAATGTAACTAAGCTAATTAGTAAGTTTGCAGATGACACTAAGGTTGGTTGAGTTGCAGATAGTGAAGAGAATTGTCAAAGGATAGAACGGGATATAGATCGGTTGGAGACTTGGGCGGAGAAATGGCAGATTGAGTTTAATCCGGACAAGTATGAGGTAATGCATTTTGGAACGTCTAATACAGGCATGAATTATACAGTAAATGGCAGAACCCTGAAGTGCATTGACGGGCAGAGGGATCTGGGCGTACAGGTGACTGAAAGTGGCAACACAGATGGATAAGGTAGTCAGGAAGGCATATGGCTTGCTTGCCTTCATCGGCAGGGGTGTTGAGTATAAAAGCTGGGAAGTCATGCTGCAGCTGTATAGAACCTTGGTTCGGCCACACTTGGAATATTGCATGCAATTCTGGACGCCACATTACCAGAAGGATATGGAGGTGTTGGAGAGGGTGCAGAGAAGGTTTACCAGGATGCTGCCTGGTCTGGAGGTTATTAGCTATGAGGAGAGATTGGAGAAACTCGGATTGTTCTCACTAGAGCGACGGAGATTGAGGGGCTACCTGATAGAAGTTTACAAAATTATGAGTGGCATGGACAGAGTAGATAGAAGCTTTTTCCCAGGGTGGAAGAGTCAATTACTAGGGGACGTAGATTTAAGGTGAGAGGAGAAAACTATAGACGAGATGTGCTGGGCAAGTTTTTTTTTGCAGAGGGTAGTGAGTGTCTGGAATTCACTGCCAGAGGAGGTGGTGGAAGCAGGTACGATAGAGGTGTTTAAGAGGCAGCTTGACAAATACATGAATAGGATGGGAATAGAGGGATACGGACCCCGTAAGTGCAAAATGTTTTAGTTGACGGGCAATATGATCGGCGCAGGCTTGGAGGGCCGAAGGGCCTGTTCCTGTGCTGTACTTTTCTTTGTTCTTTGTTTGACAAGGTGTTTACTAAAACCCGCTTTCACAGCCATATTTCCTTCCTCAGTGACTGTCTGTCTCCGTCTCACCCCCATGTTGGTTCCAACTGAAGTTCCATCCCTCATGTCTCAAGTCCACCCAGGATTACAGCTAAGGCTCCTCAGCCTGCTGTTCTCACTACATCCTGATTTCCATATTCAGTGCCATGTGCTGCCATATGTACACTCAGCCTCTCCCTCCATTAGCACCGACTCACCCTCTCTCAAAAGCTGCCCTTGTCCCCAGTTTCATTTTATTCTTTGTCTCATCTGATGCCTTAACAAGAAACTCTTCCTTTCAGGTGTTAAGGAACGCAAGCTCCAACAACTGATTGATACCAACGCCCATCCAGGACCCTCCACCCCTTCCCGTCCCTCTGACCCCATCCCCGTCTTCTAATCCCAGCCGATCCTGTGTATTCACTATATCCTCTGACCTTCCCCTCTGATGCTGAATGTTCAGTGCTCAACGAAGGACTCAGTTTCATACTCTTACACCCTCACCTCAATGAATTCCAGATGCTGAACTCTTCTTCCACCACTTTCGTCTCCGTGCTCACTTCTTTGGGCAGGAGTCCTCCCCCCGTTCAATGGATCCTTTCACCCGCCTCTAATATTCTCCCTCCAGCTGGACCCCTCCCTCTGGCCTCTTACCTGCTATTGATCTTTTCATTGAGAACTGTCGGCGTGACATTGACCATCTCAATTTCTCTTCCCCCCCCCACTCAACCACTCTAACCTGTTATCTTCTGAACTTACTGCTCTCCGTTCTCTCAGGTCCAACCCTGACTTTGTTAGCACCACCCTTGTCAGGTCTGATGTTGTCTGGCGTACTGACGACTATCTCAGAGGCTGAGCGCCAACTCTCAGACACTTCTTCCCACCTTCAACTGGATCATGACCCCACCACTGAACATCCAGCCACCGTTTCTAGGATGGTCACTGATCCCATCTCCTTTGGAGATTTCCACCCCCACCCAAACAGCTTCCAACCTCAGGCTCCCAACCTCGGAAAGCCCACTTCTACGTCCTTCCCAAAATCCACAAACAGGACTGTCCTAATAGACCAATCGTATCAGCCTGTTCCTCCCCCAAAAGAGCATTTCTTGCTGTCTTGACTCCATTCCCTTCCCTCCTACATCCTCGATTCTTATGCCCTACATCATATCAACAATTTCCAGTTCCCTGGCCCGAACTGCCTCCTCTTCACCAAGGACGTCCAATCCCTCTACACCTCCATCCCCCACCGGGATGGTCTGAGGGCTCTCCGCTTCTTCCTTGAACAGAGGCCCGAACAATCGTTCTCCACCACTACTCTCTTCTGCTTGGCTGAACTTGTCTTCTCACTGGACAATTTCTCCTTCAACTGCGTGTGAGTGGCCCAGTGAAGGAGTGGAGCTTTGAGGCTTTGGCTCGAGACGCTTCGGCGAGCAGAGGCTGAGGACGAGCTTCCTCCCAGCGGGGTAAGGCCAGGTAAGTTCCTTTAATTAAATTAGGAGTAGGTAATGGAGGCAGCAGTTAGGGCAGTCGAATGCTCCGAATGCAGCATGTGGGAAGTCTGGGACAGCACAATTGTCCCTGGTGACTACACCTGCAAAAGATGCATCCAGCTGCAGCTCCTGACAAACCGAGTTAGGGAACTGGAGCTGGATGAACTTCGGATCATACGGGAGGCAGAGGCAGTAATAGACAGGAGTTTCAGGGAGACAGTCACCCCTAAAAGTCAGGAGGCAGGTAGCTGGGTGACTGTCAGGAGAGGGAAGGGGAATAGACAGCAAGAGCAGAGCACCCCTGTGGCCGTTCCCATCAACAATAGGTATACCGTTTTGGATACTGTTGGTGGGGACGACCTACCAGGGACAAGTTGTAGTGGTCGCGTATCTGGCACCGAGGCTGGACCCTCAGCTCAGAAAGGAGGGAGGGAAAAGAGGAGAGCAGTAGTGATAGGGGATTCGATAGTTAGGGGGACAGATAGGAGGTTCTGTGGGAGAGATCGAGAATCCCAGATGGTCTGTTGCCTCCCTGGTGCCAGGGTCCGCGATATCTCGGATCGAGTTCTCAGTATTCTCAGGAGTGAGGGTGAGCAGCCAGATGTCGTGGTCCATGTAGGGACCAGTGACATGGATAGGAAGGAGGAGGAGCTCCTGCAAATAGAGTTTAGGGAGTTAGGTCCAAAGTTGAAGGACAGGACCTCCAGGGTTGCGATCTCAGGAGTGCTACCCGTGCCACGTGCTAGTGAGGCTAGAAATAGGAGGATAATGCAGCTAAATACGTGGCTAAGGAGATGGTGCAGGAGGGAGAGCTTCATGTTTCTGGACAATTGGGCTCTGTTCCAGGGAAGGTGGGACCTGTTCCGACGGGATGGTTTGCACCTGAACTGGAGGGGGACTAACATCCTTGCGGGTAGGTTTGCTAGTACTGCTCCAGGGGGTTTAAACTAGATTTGCAGGGGGAGGGGAACCAGAATGTTAGAGCAGATAGTGAGGTGGAGGAGGATAAAGGTCAAGTGAGGAATGCATGTATAGACAGAAATCAAGGGTCTGTACGTGATAGAAATGTTCTCAGGTGCATCTATTTCAATGCAAGGAGTATTGTCGGAAAGGCAGATGAGCTTAGGGCGTGGATTGGCACGTGGGATTACGACATTTTTGGTATTAGTGAGACTTGGTTGCAGGAGGGGCAGGACTGGCAGCTCAATGTTCCGGGGTTCCGTTGTTTCAGACGTGATAGAGGGGGAGGGATGAAAGGGGGAGGAGTGGCATTACTAGTCAGGGAAAATATCACAGCTGTGCGTAGACAGGACAGCCTGGAGGGCTCATCTACAGAGGCCATATGGGTGGAGCTGAGGAACGGGAAAGGTGTGACCACACTAATAGGGTTGTATTATAGACCGCCCAATAGTCAGAGAGTTGGAGGAGCAAATCTGTAGAGAGATAGCAGACCAATGTAAGAAATAGAAATTTGTGATAGGAGGAGATTTTAACTTTCCATATATTGACTGGGACTCCCTTACTGTAAAAGGGCTGGATGGCTTGGAGTTTGTCAAATGTGTTCAGGAAAATTTTCTAAATCAATATACAGAGGTACCAACAAGAGAGGATGCAATACTTGATGTCCATTTAGGGAATCAGACAGGTCAGGTGACAGAAGTATGTGTAGGCGAACATTTTGGGTCCAGTGACCACAATGTCATTAGTTTTAAGTTAATTATGGATAAGGATAGGTCTGGTCCTCGAGTTGAGATTTTAAATTGGAGAAAGGCCAATTTTGTGGAAATGAGAAAGGATCTAGGAAGAGTGGATTGGGACAAGTTGTTTTCTGGCAAGGATGTGTTCAGTAAGTGGAAGGCATTCAAAGGCGAAATTTTGAGAGTGCAGAGTTTGCATGTTCCTGTCAGGATTAAAGGCAAAGTTAACAGGCATAGGGAACCTTGGTTTTCAAGGGATATTGGCGATCTGGTTAAGAAGAAGAGAGAGGTGTATAGCAGGTATAGGCAACAAGGAGCAAATGAGGTACTTGTAGAGTATAGAAAATGTAAGACAATACTAAAGGAGGAAATCAGTAAGGCAAAAAGACGACATGAGGTTGCTTTGGCAGATAATGTGAAGGTAAACCCGAAGGGTTTCTACAAGTATATTAAGAGTAAAAGGATAGTCATGGACACCGACGGCCACTCTGATCTTCAAGGGGACCAATTATGTGCGGAGCCTCACGAGATGGGGAGATCTTAAACCGTTCTTTTGCATCAGTATTTACTCAGGAAACTGGCAGTGTATAAGGAAGGAAGGGAAACAAGCAGTAGTGTCATGGAACATATAGAGATTAAAGAGGAGGAGGTGCTTGCTGCCTTACAGCGAATAAAGGTAGATAAATCCCCCGGGCCTGACATGATATTCCCTCGGACCTTAAGGGAAACTAGTGTAGAAATTGCAGGGGCCCTGGCAGAAATATTTAAAATGTCCTTAGCCACGGATGAGGTGCCGGAGGATTGGAGGGTAGCTCATGTTGTTCCATTGTTTAAAAAACGCTCCAAAAGTAAACCAGGTAATTACAGGCCAGTGAGCCTGACGTCAGTAGTAGGTATATTATTGGAAAGTGTTCTGAGAGATCGGATATACAATTATTTGGACAGCCAAGGGCTGATTAAGGATAGTCAGCATGGCATTATGCATGGTAGGTCGTGTTTAACGAACCTTGTAGAGTTTTTCT
The DNA here is from genome assembly GCF_964194155.1 of Cetorhinus maximus. NCBI lineage: Eukaryota > Metazoa > Chordata > Chondrichthyes > Lamniformes > Cetorhinidae > Cetorhinus > Cetorhinus maximus. The sequence continues at coordinate 8,608,105 of NC_135881.1, forward strand.
AGGAGGTTACCAAGAAAGTAGATGAAGGAAAAGCTGTGGGTGTTGTCTACATGGACTTTAGTAAGGCCTTTGACAAGGTCCCACATGGGAGGTTAGTTCAGAAGGTTCAGACACTTGGTATCCATGGGGAGGTTGTAAACTGGATTCGAAATTGGCTGTGTGGGAGAAGACAGAGTGGTAGTGGATGATTGCTTCTCAGACTGGAGGCCTGTGACTAGTGGTGTGCCTCAGGGATCTGTGCTGGGACCATTGTTGTTTGATGTCTATATCAATGATCTGGATGATTATGTGGTGAATTGGATCAGCAAGTTTGCTGATGACACTAAGATTGGAGGCATTGTGGACAGTGAGGAAGGCTTTCATAGCTTGCAGAGGGATCTGGACCAACTGGAAAAATGGGCCAGAAAATGACAGATGGAATTTAATGCAGCAAAGTGTGAGGTGTTGCATTTTGGAAGGACAAACGAAGGTAGGACATACACAGTAAATGGTAGGGCACTGAGGAGTGCGGAGGAACAAAGGGATCTGAGAGTTCACATACATAATTCCCTGAAAGTGGCGTCACAGGTAGACAGGGTTGGAAAGAAAGCTTTAGGCATACTGGCCTTCATAAATCAAAGTATTGAGTATAGGAGTTGGGATGTTATGTTGATGTTGTATAAGACATTGGTGAGGCCAACTTTCGAGTATTGTGTGCAGTTCTGGTTGCCAAACTACAGGAAGGATATCAATAAGATTGAAAGAGCGCAGAGAAGATTTACTAGGATGTTGCCGGGTCTTGAGGAGTTGAGTTACAGGGAAAGATTAAACAGGGTAGGACTTTATTCCTTGGAGCGTAGAAGAATGAGGGGAGATTTGATAGAAGTTTACAAAATTATGAGGGGTATAGACAGAGTAAATGCGAGTAGGCTCTTTCCACTTAGATTAGGAGAGATAAACACGAGAGCACATGGCTTTAGGGTGAAAGGGGAAAGGTTTAGGGGGAACATTAGGGGGAACTTCTTCACTCAGAGTGGTGAGAGTGTGGAACGAGCTATCATCTGACGTGGTAAATGCGGGCTCACTCTTAAGTTTTAAGAATTAATTGGATAGATACATGGATGGGAGAGGTCTGGAGGGATATGGACTGGGTGCAGGTGAATGGGACTAGCAGAGTAATATTTCGGCACAGACTAGTAGGGCCGAATGGTCTGTTTTCTGTGCTGTAGCGTTCTATGTTTCTATGGTTCTATATCTCGTATCCCAGATATCCCACGGAAAAACCCTGTATTGTTTCAACCAGCATTGTTCGATCACATTCATTGGGACTACACGTGGAATAAACCGAGTGCTAACTACTGGACATCGGAACAGCAGGAAGTCAGTTTTGATCTGTCTGAGTTGAATCATTGATGTGCTCTTTTTATAGAGTGCCTGCTGCAGTCGGGAAGCGGTTCAGGACTGGTCACCTTGACCCAGGACCTACAATTAACACCGGAACAGACCAGGCGTGTTGGGGATTGTAAATGCTTTCAGACAAATCTTAGTGATATTGGTCTGAGGGTTTTGGGACAAGACTGTTTTTAACCTGTATTTTGAGTGTTTCACCAGGTCGTGGTGACTGTGTGTTGTGTTAGCTGGGAACTGGGGTGTCAATTCCAGACACAGGAGGTTTTGTACTGTGGACGCGATGTTTTAATTTTGTTGTTTTCCTGTGTTATTTGGGACATCACTGGGTTCAATGAAACATCAAAATCTTGGTTGACACAAACACCGTCTGTGACATTTTGTTCTTTATAAATCCTGAAGTCCAAGAACCAGGTAAAGGAGGGAACAGGAACCCTGACACCTCGGCCAGGGCCATTGGATTTGCCTGGATCTCGGGATTCCCACAGGTGCAGGGTGCGATTGACTGCACCCATGTGGTGCTCAGGTCTCCATCGCTACACTCAGTGAACTTCATCAACCGCAAGGGCTTCCACTCACTGAACGTGCAGCTGGTGTACAACCACCAGAAACACATCCTGCAGGTATGAGCACGGTTTCCAGGGAGTGTGCACGATGCCTACATCCTGAGTCACTTGCAGATCCCTGCAGTCTTCCAGGGCCCACAGAGGCTGCAGGATTGGCTCCTTGGGGACAAGGGACACCCAGAGGCCGTGGGTGATGACACCCGTGTGGCGGCCTCAGGCTGCAGCAGAGCGACGGTATAATGAGGCTCATGCAGCAGCTCACAACTTGGTGGAGCAGACCATCGGGATGCTGAAGATGTGGTTCCGGTGCCTGGACCGGTCTGGTGGACCCTGCAATACAGTCCACAGAGATTGTCACACATCATCACCGTCTGCTGTGCCCTTTACACGGTGCTGCAATGGGGTGAGGAGCTGGCTGAGGAGGAGATGGAGGAACTGCACGTCTCCTCCGATGAGGAGGACGCTGACAGGGATGAGGGTGAGAGTCCTCGGTCACGACGTAGTCAGGGATGAGGCTCTCGCACTGGCTAGACGAGGCAGGCGTCAGTCTGCCCGAAGCAGCAAAACCCTCTGAGGACAGGCTGCAGCAGGTCAGGGGCGCGTGCAGAGACCACCCGTTTACAGGGTGTGCAAGACTGAGATGACAAAGGCAGTGCCCTGAGGAGACTTGCCCTGTCGAGAGTCACAATGCCATCTGTGTGGCACGGGGCTGAATAATCCAGTCAGGCTCAGCAGGGGCAGCCTTCCCATTCCCAGCCCCCGCCATCCAAGAACACCGGATTAAATGGAAACTATGCAAACTGGTGCCGGGGGGGGCAGGTTTCCCAGCCTCGAGGCCCCAAGGGAGTGAGCTCTCTGCCCTGTGCTAGAGGGCAGGATGTCTGCTGTCAGGTGGTTGGATGTGACCTGGAAGGAGATCACAGTCATTTAAAAAGGGTCACCTGGCATGGGGGCAGTGTCAGATGATCCGGTAAATGTGCGCATTTTACTCAAATCTGCAGCATTATCTAACCAAATTCACTATCAGACTTCATTTTAGTGAAGTGTGAATGTTTTTAATCTCTCTGAAATGATCAGAGTTTCGGTTCTTTGCCACTGATCACAGGTGGAATTCAATTTGAACATGAACAACTCCCAGCTCCTAACAGAGTTGTTGTTTAATTATTGCACGTTTCCCTCCAGAGATGGCCAAGCCAACGGAGCGAGCGAGAGGCAGGGGAGAAGGACCAGAGCAGCCCAGACTTGGTGATGAATCTCTCCGCACCCTCCTCTGTGCTGTGTCTGCCAGGTGTGAGCAGCTAATACCAGCTGACGGGGAGAGGGGAGCTCCCTCTGAGAGATGTGCAGCCTGGGAGCAGGTTGTAGCAGAGGTCAGCAGTGTTGGGCGAGTGGACAATGCCAGAAGACCCTCAATGACCACCTGAGGTTGGCCAGGGTGACTAAGTCCTCAGTGGGTGTATTCTTGTGCCAGGAAGCTGCGGAGGAGCATTGCAAATGCTGGAGGCCTGCAAGATTGTCTGGGAGATCCAAGGCAGCAGGGTGCAGTGAAGGCCTTGGTTTTCGCACCGATGTCAGTGTGCACTTCCCCGTTTGGTCTGGCGGGGTTGGGGGTCTGTGCTGATGGGGAAGGTGGACAGCATCTTGGCCGCCCAGCATTGTGATCATGCGTAGGCAGGATGACATCAAATAACCCAGCAATGTTGGTGCTTGCAATGTTACACCTACTCTCAGGATAAGTGTGCTCACAATGCCCATTGAAAAGGGCAGGACTGGAGGCAGTATTCCAGACCTTGGTGATTCCGTTCACGGAGGTGGTTCATGTGCTCTCCGCATCTCAATCCTCCAGGTTGATTGGCAGAGGCAGGAGGAAGAGGGCCAGTTGGAGGTGGATTGATGCTGACAGCATTGGAAAGACAAATCTCTTCCCCAGGCTAAAACCCAGGGAAGTGGCATCAGATGACAATTTGGGAAGCATTGTAAATGGAGGAGAGTGCAGAATTTCAGGGGGCAGATGAAGTTCATTGTGCAGAAGTGTGAGATGATGCATTTTGGTAGAAGAACATGGAGGGACAATAGAAAATAAAGGGGTGAAATTTTGAAGGGGGTGCAGGAGCAGAGAGACCTGGGTGTGTATGTGCAGAGATCATTGAAGGGAGCAGTTAATAAAGCATATAGTATCCTGGGCTTGATTAATAGGGGCATAGAGTACAAGAGCAGGGAGATTATGCTGAATTTATATAAGACCTTGTTTGGACCTCAGCTGGAATATTATGTACAGTTCTGGGCACCGTGTTATAGGAAGGATGTGAACACATTGGAGAGAGTGCAGAAGAGGTTTACGAAAATGGTTCCAGGGATGAAAAACTTCCGTTGTGAGGAAAGATTGGAGAAGTTGGGACTGTTCTCCTTGGAGAGGAGAAGGCTGAGAGGAGATTTAATAGACATGTTCCAAATCATGAGGGGGCTGGATAGAGTTGACAGGGAGCTGTTCCTGCTCATAAAAGGATCAAGGAGGAGAAGGCACAGATTTGAAGTGATTTGCAAAAGAAACCAGTGTGAGATGAGAAAAAGCCTTTTCACATCAGTGGTTCGGGTCTCGAATGCACTGCCTAGAAGTCAGATGGAGGCAGGTTCAATCGAGGCATCGAAGAGGGGATTGGATGATTATTGGAAAAGAAAACATGCAGGGTTACGGGGAGATTGGCACCAGGTCAATGTTCATTTGGAGAGACGGTGCAGACATGATGGGCCGAGTGGCCTCCTTCTGTACTGTAACATTGGGGGGAATTTTTGGCATGTCAGGTGGGCTGTGCGGGAGCGGGTACATGGCTGAACACCACCCGCAATCGGGTCCGCACCGTTATTTTACATGGGCGGGCCCTAGGCCTGCCCAGCGTCAATCACGGCTCTCGGGGAGGGGGGAGGGGGTGGGGTAGGTGGCAGCAGGACTCCAATGACCACCGGGACCACCCGGCGTCCTGTTTAAAAACCGCGCAAAAAGGCCGGCAACGATGGCGCACAGGAGGATTCCCGAGAGCGCTCTTGGAGAGGCGGCCGGGCAGGAGGGCAGGTCACGAGGGCCTCGCTGCCCTTGAGGAAGCAGCAGCACGGCACGAAAATCATAGTGCCAAGGGGCACGAGGAGCTGGACTCCACTCCCCAGCCCACATGACAGAACGTGCCTGGGAGATGGAGCAGAAAGGATCAGCCCACATGATGTGATGCGACACACCTGGGTTCAGTGCCGCAAGCACTTCAATGACCTTTTCTGATGGGGAAGGGCGAGTACCTGCCCCTACCAACCAACATCAAAACTCTGGCCATTGAGATTGCAAAGTTTGATGTTGCTGCAGGTGTGCGTAGTGTTTACATTGCATCATCTCATGGTGCCCATGACTGTCATGGTGCTGAGTACTGTGACTTCACACAGCTGTGGAAAGGATTTTGAAGACAACCAACATCCTTTCTTCTGGCACAGGTGAAAGCCTTTTCCACTGACCCTGAAGGTCAATGCTGGGCCCATCAAGAGCGAGGAAGAACTCCCCAAGGAAGCACCAGCGGAGATCCACACATCACAACAAGACACACACACAAAATCTGGCCAGGGCACTTGACATTCACGGGTGCAGCTGCTGGGAGAGTGTGTGGTGAGCAGGCCTTGGACAGTCAGGAGAGTCTGAGGTGATTGAGAGACTAAGTCAGAGTTGGAGGATGAGCCTCTGGAGTCACCTATGAAACGGCAGATGTGGCATTGGGGCCAGTTCTGGGGAAGGTGGGACCTGTACAAGCCGGACGGTCTACACCTGAACAGGACTGGAATGGATATCCTCGCAGGGAGATTGGCTAGTGCTGTTGGGGGGAGGTGTTTAAACTAGATTTGCAGGGAGATGGGAACCGGAGGGTAAATTCGGAGCAGGGAATGGGAAATGGAGAATTAGTGAGTGACTGAAAGACAGAAGCAGCACAGGAATTTGGCAGTGTTAAAGGTATATATGTAAATACAAGGAGCATAGTAAATAAAGCCGATTAGCTGAGGGCACAGATACACACATGGCAACATGATATCATCACTATAATGGAAACCTGGCTTGGGGAGAGGCAAAAAATGGCAGCTCAACATCCCTGGATATAGAGTTTTCAGGCAGGATAGGGAGGGGGATAAAAAAGGTGGGGCTGTAGCATTACTGGGTAAAGAATCAATTACAGCTGTGAGGAGGGATGATATACGAAATGAATTTCCCAGTTTTTACTGTTTTTTCCTTCTGGGCTACAAGTATTTGTTAACTCATCTTTTGATATGAATAAATTCTCCCAAATGATTCTTACATTAGGGATAGTTTCATCTGAAACCTCCAGAAACATCCATCATCTCCAGGTGAACCAAGAGAGAATCCTTCAGGCCTGCAACATTCCAGCCACCATCTTGAGGGCCCGGAGGCAGCAATCACTGCCTGATCCTCCTTGGCAATGTCAACGCTGGAGTCGGGAAGGACAGACCCTCCTGGGGGATGTAATCGGCAGAATTACTGACAGAATATGACTGGAACACAGCCTCATGTCCAACACAATGTCCCGTCAGAGACAGGTACAAGATCTAATGGCAACACCCTCACTCCAAGCACCGGCACCTGCTCGAATACATCATTGTCCGACTGAGGGACCGCAAGGACCAGTGTGGTCACCCACGTCATGACAGGAGCTGACCATTCTGGGGAGGCCGTGGCAGTGGTATTGTCACTGGACGAATATTCGAGACCCAGGTTCGAGTCCTGCCATAGCCGATGGTGACATTTAAATTCAATGAAAACCAGGAACTAAGTCTGATGATGACCACAAAACCATCGCCGATCATAAAAATCAATCTGGTTCACTAATGTCCTCAGGAAATCTGTCGTCCTTACCTGGTCTCCATGTGACTCCAGACCCCAGCAATGTGTTTGACTCAAATGCCCTCCGAACAAGGGCAATTAGGGATGGGCAATAAATACTGGGCCTAGCCAGCGACACCCACATCCCATGAACAAAATTTAACATAAAGACTGCTGGATGGACCACCACCTAATTCGCTCTAACATCATTAACGTAGCCCCAAAGCAGCGATGTAACTATATAAAACGCTGGTTAGACCACAGCTGGAATTTTGTACAGAGTTCTGGTCACCACGTTACAGGAAGGACAATTGCTCCAGAGAAAGTGCAGAGGAGATTTACAAGAATGTTGCCTGAAAATTGCAGCTAATGGAGGAGAGTTTGGATAGGCTGGGGCTGGTTTCCTTAGAGCAGAGGAGTCTGAGGGGTGACCTAATTGAGGTGTACAAAATTATAAAGGGGCCTAGATATAAGGTAGACAGGAAACCCGGGTTTCATAGATTTAAAGGTGATTGGTAGACAGATTAGAGGGCATGTGAGGAAAAACACTCACCCAGAGGAATTCACTGCCCAGATTGGTGGTTGAGGCCAAAACAGTCAACTCATTTGAGAAAGGTACCTGGATCTGCACCTGAAGCGCTGTAACCTCCAGAGCTACGGACCAGGCGCTGGAAAGTGGGATTGAAATTAATTGCTCCACTATTGGTGGCTGTACCTTCAGTTCCCTGGGCCCCAAGCACTGGGATTCCCTCCCTACACCTCTGACACAAACCTTCCTTTCCTCTTTTCTGACACGGATTAAAACCCACCCATTGACTAAGCCTTTGCTCACCTGACCTAATATTTCCTTATGTGTCTTGGTTCACTTTGTTCTATAATGTTCCTGTGAAGCACCCGGGGACATTTCATGAGATTAATGGGGCTGAAGCCCAGCACTTTCAATTCTGGTTCAGAGCAAGAAAGTCCCGAGGCTTTTAAGCAGAGCAAGTCTCCTTTCCACAGGCTGCAGATTAGCCCCTGATGTTCTGCATATCCTACACAGACAGAAAGACTAAATGAGGACACGCTGCAAGAGGCTGGAGGGGGAAATTAGTGCCCAGCATCAAAGATAGATGCAACATTTTGTTCACATCATTAGACCAGGTGACAAGGTAGAAAATCACCTTCACTCACCTCCCGGGAGTGGAAACAGCCCGACCTGCGAGGGGCACCTCAACTCGGGCAGCTGATAAATAGAGGGCGAGGCCACAGTGAGATTTCTACTGTTCTTTAGCTCTGAAGTAGTATCAGACAGACTCGAAACATTAACTGATTCTCTCTCCACAGATGCTGCGACCTGCTGAGTTTTTCCAGCATCCACAATAATTGGCTTTTATCTTAGTGTTTAATTCACTGCCACTTCTCTTCCGGGAATGCCCACCTTGAAGAGGTACTGCTCTCCTCTCCGACAGGATTTCAGTTCATCTCTTTCACCCTGTTCACCTTCATTGTTTTCCATTTCTTTCCTGGTGTTTGACAAGGTGTTTACTAAAATCTGCTTTCACAGCCATATTTCCTTCCTCAGTGACTGTCTGTCTCCGTCTCACCCCCATGTTGGTTCCAACTGAAGTTCCATCCCTCATGTCTCAAGTCCACCCAGGATTACAGCTAAGGCTCCTCAGCCTGCTGTTCTCACTACATCCTGATTTCCATATTCAGTGCCATGTGCTGCCATATGTACACTCAGCCTCTCCCTCCATTAGCACCGACTCACCCTCTCTCAAAAGCTGCCCTTGTCCCCAGTTTCATTTTATTCTTCGTCTCATCTGACGCCTTAACAAGAAACTCTTCCTTTCAGGTGTTAAGGAACGCAAGCTGCAACAACTGATTGATACCAACGCCTATCCAGGACCCTCCACCCCTTCCCGTCCCTCTGACCCCATCCCCGTCTTCTAATCCCAGCCGATCCTGTGTATTCACTATACCCTCTGACCTTCCCCTCTGATGCTGAATGTTCAGTGCTCGACGAAGGACTCAGTTTCATACTCTTCCACCCTCACCTCAATGAATTCCAGATGCTGAACTCTTCTTCCACCACTTTCGTCTCCGTGCTCACTTCTTTGGACAGGAGTCCTCCCCCCGTTCAATGGATCCTTTCACCCGCCTCCAGTATTCTCCCTCCAGCTGGACCCCTCCCTCTGGCCTCTTACCTGCTATTGATCTTTTCATTGAGAACTGTCGGCGTGACATTGACCATCTCAATTTCTCTTCCCCCCCCCTCATCCACTCTAACCTGTCTCCTTCTGAACTTGCTGCTCTCCGTTCTCTCAGGTCCAACCCTGACTTTGTTAGCACGACCCTTGTCAGGTCTGATGTTGTCTGGCGTACTGACGACTATCTCAGAGGCTGAGCGCCAACTCTCAGACACTTCTTCCCACCTTCAACTGGATCATGACCCCACCACTGAACAGCAAGCCACCGTTTCTAGGATGGTCACTGATCCCATCTCCTCTGGAGATTTCCACCCCCACCCAAACAGCTTCCAACCTCAGGCTCCCAATCTCGGACAGACCACTTCTACTTCCTTCCCAAAATCCACAAACAGGACTGTCCTAATAGACCAATCGTATCAGCCTGTTCCTCCCCCAAAAAGAACATTTCTTGCTATCTTGACTCCATTCTTTTCCCCATTGTCCAGTCTCTTCCCACCTACATCCGCGATTTTTATGCCCTACATCATATCAACAATTTCCAGTTCCTTGGCCCGAACCACCTCCTCTTCACCAAGGACGTCCAATCCCTCTACGCCTCCATCCCCCACCGGGATGGTCTGAGGGCGCTCCGCTTCTTCCTTGAACAGAGGCCTGAACAATCCCCATCCACCACTACTCTGCTCTGCTTGGCTGAACTTGTCTTCTCATTGAACAATTTCTCCTTCAACTCGTCTCATTTCCTCCAAATAAAAGGTGAGACTATGGGTACCCACATGGGCCCCAGTTATGCCTGTTTCTTTATGGGGTATGTGGAACATTCCTTGCTCCAGTCCTACTCAGGGCCCCCTCCCCACAATTGTTTAGGTGCCACTTAATGCTCTCATCTGGACCTGGAAAAATTTCTCCATTTTGCTTCCAATTTCCACCCCTCCATCACTGACACTTCCCTTCCTTGACCTCTGTTTCAATTTCTGGTGTTGGACTGTCCACCAATATTCATTACATGCTCACCAACTCCCACAGCTACCTCGACTATAGCTCCACACACCCTACTTCCTGTAAAGACTCCATCCTATTCTCTCCATTTCTTCGCCTGTCCCGATGACGCCACTTTCCAAAACAGTGCTTCTGTTGTGTCTTCCTTAACCAAGGTTTCCCACCATGGTTGACGGGGCCCTCAGCTGCATTCAACCCACCTCCTGCACCTCTGCCCTCGCACCTTCCTCTCCCTCTCAGAACCATGATAGGGTCCCCCTTGTCCTCACTTTTCACCCCACCAGCCTCCGCATCCAAAAGGAACATCCTCTGCCATTTTCGCCAACTCCAGCATGATGCCACCAAACATCTTCCCCTCTTATGCTGTGGAGGAATAAAATACATTTAAACTGCTTAATCTCTGTCACGTACATTTTTGCTATAACTATGTGCGTACTCTAACGCTTCTCAGAGTGCCGGATCGCTCCATTGTATGCAACTGGGCTCTCGGTGATATCGCGATTTAATAAAGACTTCCAAGACAAACCTCCTGGGTCCGAGTGTTCACTCCGTTTTCCGCGACAAATTGGCGACGAAGGTGGGATCTGACTGAAGTCCAGTAGCCTAAGTTGGAGAGGTGATTGAAATCCTGGACCGTCGGATCTCCGAAAAAGAACCCTCGCGGAGAAAGGGAGGAACAACTCTCCTAAGTTAGGGAGAGTACAAACTGCATCCTAGCTGAGAGGGGGATTGCAGTGAATTAGCGTCCCAGCTGAAAGGGGGACTGCGAGTAAAAGGGTAGCTACCGACCAAAGAATCGGAGGACTTGTTAAGGAACTCTTAAACACCGGTGAGCACATACGGGAGGAAACACGCCGCGCTGTTAATTGTGTTTCTTTTCTAGGTATAATTGGAAGTTGTAACAGCAGAGCGGCATCCCCCGCCTCCCCTGTTCCACAGGGTTCCAAAAACAAACCAAAGCCAGAGCCCAAATCAGGAACTTTGAAGATGGGCAAGAAAACAAAAGCGTATGAAAATGGTAACCAGGGCTCGACAGAAGGTAGGAGACCCGCTGGTCCCTCCGGGGTCGCCAGCCGACATTGTTGTAAAAGAGACGGGTGATGACAGGTATGCGGTGCCTTTTAGCAGTGACTTATATGGCTGGACACAAGGGGAATGGCCTTATGGTGGCAGTTTTAAAATACCCCTCATCCAGGCCTGGTGGGATGGAGTGGCTAATGGGGCCGGAGATTCTGCTTGGGATTTTGATTATATGATGGGTTGTTTTGAACAATGGATGGAGGTGGCCAAGTGACATCAACCCCCCAAACAAAAGAATAAACGGGAGGGTTTGGCTCCTGATAATGAAAACCCCCTCTGCCCCTCCGCTTTATCCCATTAACCCCGGTCTACTGGGGCCTTATTCCCAGTTCCCTAGACTCATGTCGCCCGCCTCTGGCAGCCCCCGTCGGCCTCCCCTCCCTGATACCCTGACAGATGAACTAATAGAGATGGTAGCGGCTGGGAGACAGTCATACAGAGTGGCGAGACCGGGTGTGGGAGCTGGAGCACAGGCGGAAGTGGGTCCTGGACCATCAAAACCCGCCCCGACTGATGAACAGCGCGATCCCAACCCCCAATCCAGGGAGTCGGAATCTGATAGTGAAAGTGATGAAGCAAAGCGGCAAAGAGGGGTAACCACGCGAAGTCATTCTAAGCGGATAGAGGCTGACTCTACCTCTCATGCATTTCAAGCCCCTAAAATAATGATCGGAGAAACGGCCATACTTAAACCACGGACCCCAGCTGAGGCTCACGCCACGGTAGCCGAGGCGCCCAACCCCCATTAAGCGTCCCACATCCTTCCTCAATTGGTTGGAGCAAACGTGTGCAATTTATCAACCCCTTCCGGGCGACTTGCCAGCCTTGTGTAAATTTGTTTATGGGAGCTCCTGGGCCACACTGAGGGATACCATTCCGGGGCCGCCTGGGGAAAATGGGGATTGGCGAAAAGATGATGAACAAGCGGAAACTGGCAATGAAAGTTTAGGACATTGGTTACAAGGAAGAGGCCGGATTGCCATTATGGGGGCAGCACAGAGACATGGGGACCTGAGGGAAGTAACTCGGTGTTTGCCGAGGAAAGATGAGGGCGCCCCTGATTTTAATCGCCAGATTCCGTAATACCTGGGAAGAGTATGCAGGTGTTCCCTTAGAGGGCAATGGGCCCTTGGCCATTCAGACGCTGCTGAACTGTATGCTGCCCCAACAAACCCAGGCTTTTAAGATGCAAAATCTGAATTGGCAATCTATGCGCTGGTCCGAAATTACCACTACTTTGGTCAATATGGACCGTGAGGGACTGTTCATCAGCCCCCAGGAGGGCCCCAAACAACAAAAGACCCAATTCTATTGTCAGGAACAGGGCAGATGTAAGGGACAGGCTAAGGGTCCGAGACGGGACAAATCCCAAGACATTTGCCGTAAGTGCGGGAAGAAAGGGCACTGGGCAAGGGACTGTCAATCTACTCCCCCCAAGGAGCCTGCTATGCCACACAGGTAGCAGATAGCCATGGTTCCCTCCTTTACTTATAATAACCCTTTTCCGCAGGATTAGCGGGGCCCAGGGGAGGTTATGGTACAGGGAGCGGTTATATCACTTTCCCAAGACTCGGAAGCACAACCTATGGTAACCCTTAGAATAGGAGATACTCATTTCCGAGCCTTGGTGGACACTGGCGCTACCCTGTCGTCACCCTGTCGTCTGTACCCCCCTCCCTGGGATTACCCCTTCGCCAGAACAGGGTAGTGACTGTGGGAGTGTCTGGGGTTCCCTTATCAGAGCCCCTATCGAAACTGGTTGCTCTGTCATTGAAAGACAACCATATAGAGAAGACACTGATAGTATCAGCAACCACTCCCTTACCCCTGCTAGGGCGTCAGACCCTGTGCAAATTAGGAGCCACTATCTACTGTACCCCTCAGGGCATGTATATGGAGGTACCCTTGCCCCAGACCCATCAGTTAATGTCCCTACTCCTTACCCCCGAAGCTGAGCCCGAACCGACCTTATACTGCTGGCAACTTGAGGGTAACCCTTATGTGGCAAAGATGGGCCGCTTGTGACGGGAAATCGATAAGCTGCCGTTTTTGACTCCTGTTAGGACTCTGAAGAGCCTGTTACAGGTGCTACAGTATCACTCTCGCTTACACTGTACTGCGTGGATTACAATGAAAGATGACCGAGTATCGCCAAAGGGCCAACGCTCTTGCAGGGCAATTAACCTCCCTTTGCCTCGACCCCTACCTTTATTTCGGGGAAACGGGCCTAGGCGTCCCGGTGCACTTGACCACGGAACAGCAGCCCCTGTTCCGTATGGACCTTGACTGAGCCCCACTTAACCCTTGTGGTCCGGCCCCCCTTCCATGCCAAACAAATAGGTCCCATGCTTAAGCGGTTACAGCCAGCTCCTACCTCTGAATGCATTGGATCTTTCGAGTGGTTTGGACCTGCTGAGGGTAGAATATACCTCCCGGGGATTTCCTGTCAATTAATCGACCCTCTTGCTGAATTTCAGCAGCAACAGCCACCTGAACAGCCCGACTCTATTGGCCCTTTAGTGTTGGACATAGTCAATGGTGATTTGTGGGCCCTGCACAAGACTCATGTAGGCCGAGTGCTCACCGCCCCGGACCACCGTGTCATACTACGAAAGGACGTTGTGCTGCCTTGCGTTCGACAGTACCGACTGACTCCTGAAGCCGAGGCAGGCATCGCCACAGTCATAGACTCCCTGCTCCAACAAGGGGTTCTTAAGCCAGTCCCTGTAACACACCAATACTGCCTAAACCCAAGGTCGGACGGCCAGACGAATGGCACTTTGTGCAGGGCTTAAGGGCTGTAAACAACATTGTCATTCCCATAGCCCCGGTGGTGCCGGATGTAAATGTGATCCTTTCCTCTATCCCGTCTGATGCCACGGTCTACACTGTGGTTGATTTGTGCTCTGCATTCTTCTCTATCCCCCTTCATCCCAATAGCCAGTATTTGTTTGCTTTTACATATAAAGGACGACAGTATAACTGGATGCGGCTTCCCCAAGGCTATACAGAGAGACCGGCCGTATATGCAGCCGCTGTGAAACATGATCTGGACGAATGCTGTCTGAATGGAAACTCTACATTGATACAATATGCTGATGACCTTTTAGTGGCCTCACCTACCCTGGTGGACTGTGTAGAGGACTCAGTGACTTTGCTCCATTTCTTAGCTACAAGAGGCCATAGGGTATCGAGATCTAAACTACAGTTCTGCCAGTCGCAAGTCCAGTACCTGGGATTTACCTTGAAGGCTGGAACTCGGCAAATAGGACCTAAGCTAGTACAGGCTATCCTACGAATACCCCCTCCTAAAACAAAGAAGGAGGTCCTTTCTTTTCTAGGCGTGGTTGGCTATTGTCGACAATGGTTACCCGATTATCTCCTGCATGATGCTGTCCTCCGTGCTGCTGCTCTGAAAGAAGCACCCGCCCTCGTTCAATGGACTCCAGAACGGAGTCAGCATTCCGAGCCCTCAAGACAGCTGTAACCACGGCCCCGGCTCTGGGGTTACCCAACTATGAGCGCCCTTTTCAGTTGCACGTCTGTGAAAAGGAAGGGTTTGCCACGGGAGTGCTTACCCAGGACCATAGAGGAGGAAGACCAGTTGTTACTACTCTACGGCTCTCCCTGTATTACTGGGAATGCCTGCTTGTCTCCGTGCCGTCGCAGCCACCACTGCCATGGTCGAGAAGTCTTTGCCGTTGGTCCTCGACCACCCTTGTCAGGTGCGAGTACTCCACGCTGTTATGCTACTTTTAAACTCAGCCGCTACACAACATTTTACCGCCTCACGACGTACGGGATACGAAGTAATTTTGCCATCGCACCCCAAATACACTTACCGCCGATCGCCTGCGATTAATCCTGCCACCTTTGTGCCGGAGCCCTCAACTGATGCCGAGCATGACTGCCTCACAGTGGTCGAACAGTGCACTTCGCCAAGGGAGGATCTGCGGATAGACCCCCTGCTCGATCCGGATGTTATCTTTTTCACCGACCGCTCTTCTCATCGACCAAGAGACTATTTACTCCTCGCCGGTTATGCCATTGTGGACCCGCACAGCACCGTGGAAGCCTATGCATTGCCCCCTGGCGCTTCAGCGCAGGCAGCGGAACTCTTTGCCCTCACCCGAGCTTGCATCCTGGCCGGTGATTGGGCGGCTAATATTTATACCGATTCCCGCTATGCCTTTGGCGTTGTTCATGATTTCAGCCAGATATGGAAAAATCAGGGTTTTATTACATCAGCAGGAAAGTCCATCAAACATTCCCAACTTGTATTAAACCTCCTCGCAGCAATTCAGTTGCCCAAGCGCCTGGCAATTGTTAAATGCGAAGCACATACTAATTTGACTGATAATGTTTCCCAAGGGAATGCCCGAGCGTATCAGGCGGCCAAAGTAGTAGCTGCCGCACAAATGCCTCTCCTGCAAGCTCTTCACACCTCAAGTTGCTCTCCCATCCCTGCTTTAGGGTCTTTTGAATTACAGGCAGCGCAACAAAATTCTACCCTACAGGAAAAGCGGACATGGGAGCGGGCACAATGCAGTTTTAAGGAAGGTTTTTGGTTTCATCCGGATGGGCGGGTGGTCTGTCCCCACAGTCTGTTTTTGCCCCTGTGCCACCTAGTGCATGCACAGGCACACACGGACAAAGGAGGGATGTAACATGCGATTAACCAAGAATCGTTTGCACCAGGCATAACCCCAACCATACAAAAAAAATCACTCGCTCTTGTTCGATTTGCCAGCAGAATAACAAAGGGGCAGCAGCCAAGTATGATCACCTCCCGATGCCCAAGATGCCCTTCGAAAATTTACAAATTGATTTTGTGCATATGCCCCTGGCCTCGGGATATAAGTATATGTTAGTAATAGTAGACATGTTCACCCGATGGGTAGAAGCTTACCCCACACGAAAAGATGATGTTCGAACGGTAGTGAAAATATTGTGGAAAGACATAATACCTAGATACGGAATACCCATGGTAATAAATAGTGACCGAGGGACTCACTTTACCGGAAAGATAGTAAAAGACTTAGCGCAGGTTATGGGATTTCAGTGGAAATTGCATATTCCCTACCATCCACAGTCCTCAGGGATGGTAGAAAGGGTAAATGGGGAATTAAAAAACGCCCTATCTAAAGTTTGTCAGGATAATATCCTCTCATGGCCAGAAGCACTCCTAGTGCTTTATGCTATGCAAAATAGAAAAAATAGAACCACTGGAATAACGCCCCATGAAGCTCTTATGGGACGTCCTATGACTACCGGAGCCCAGCCTCCTGTATGTGCCGAAAAATTGGCCTTAATATGGAATGATAAGCAGACCTTGGCTTACGCCCAAGCACTATGCAAAACTGCAGCTGAATTGCATGAGGGAGTAAGGCAGGCTCAGATGACCGTAGGAGATACTCCTATACACTTGATCACCTGGCTGGAAGGCGTGTATGTAAAAAATCTAAACAAAGACTCTTTCTCTGTGGTGGAAAGGACCCTACCTTGTGCTGCTAACAACTCGGACGGCCTTGAAGGTTAAAGGGAAGGAAGACTGGGTCCACGCCACCTGCTGTAAAAAATATTGTCCGGCGATAATATAGCCGCTGTTACCAAGTGATCTAACTTGCATTATGTATTGAAACGGAAAGTTTGAGTAATTTTTATAAAAATAGATTCTTGGTGGTCTGTAATAGTAGGTTGGTTCTCCGGTTGGGGAAGTTGGTTGCTATACGTTTTAATTGGGTTGGTCGTAGCATGTGTTATAGGGTGTTGTGCATGTGTTGCTTTGTGGATTTGCTGCTCCCAGATTATCAGCGGTCTCTCTACTGGATTAGGTGGTGCCCCAATTATTCCCCAAATGATGTGCACTGGCCCCAGTCTAGCTTTATATTCCAGATTTATTAATTGTATTTAAAATCCACCAGCTGCCTCAGTAGGATTTGAACCCCTGACCCCAGAGTATGAAGCCTGGGCCTTCTGTCTTTATTTTAGATCGATTAAATATGTGACTGGAGAACTGGTGTCGGAGGGAGGACATCAGATTTCTGAGGCATTGGGCTGGTTCTGGGGCTGGTGGGACCTGTACAAGCTGGACCGGTTACATCTTAACAGGACTGGGACTGATATACTCACAGGGAGATTTACTAGTGCTGTTGGGGTCGCTTTAAACTAGCTTGTCAGAGGGGTGGCCCAAATTGGAAGGAAGGAAGTAAAGTTGGTAACAGGAATTAGTAGTGAGATAAGGAGACAGGAGAAACAAAGCAGAGCATTGAGTATGCTTCGAATGGAGAATGATATCAAAAAGACAAAGTTAAGGGCTCTCTACCTGAGTGTGCGCGGAATTCACAATAAGGTAGGTGATCTAAAGGCACAAATAGAGGTAAATGGGTTTGATATAATTACCACTACAGAAACATGACTGCAGGGTGACCAAGACTGGGAACTGAATATTTAAGGATACATTCCACATTTAGGAAGGACAGACAAAGGAAAGGAGGTGGAGCTGCGCTGATGATAAGGGATGGGATCAGTTCATTAGTAAAGAAGAACAATGTGTGGAATCTGTTTGGGTGGAGCTAAGAAACAGCAAAGGGCAGCAGACATTGGTTGGAGTTGTTTATAGGCCACCAAACAGTAATGGTGATGTGGGGCATGATGTTAATCAGGAGATGAGAGAAGTGTGGGCCATACAGTCACCATGGGTGACTTCAATCTGCATATAGACTGGGTAAACTAATTGAGCACTAATGCTGTGGAAGACGAGTTTCTGGAGTGTTAGGGATGGTTTTCTAGAGAAGTATGTTGAGAAGCCGACTAGAGGACAGGCTTAATTAGATCTAGTATTATGTTAGGAGAAAGAGCTAATTAATAATCTCGTTGTCAAAGAACCTTTAGGGATGAGTGACCACAATATGATAGAATTTTACATTATGTTTGAAAATGAGGAGTTCACTCTGAAGCAAGGGTATTAAAGTTGAATAAGGGAAACTATGAAGGCATGAGGGACAAATTGACTGAGGTGGATTGGGAAAATACAGTGAAGGTATGACCGTACATATGCAATAGATAGTCTTCAAAGAACTATTACATAGCTTACAGCACCTATACATTCCTTCAAGGTGCAAAACCCCAAACAAGTCAATTAACCACGGCTGATAAAGGGTGTTTCAGATTAAAAGAAGATACTTAGGTCAGAATTTTCCGTTTGTCGGTCGGCCAGCTGATCGACACAGAAGGAACGGGCCAGGCCGCCATTTTCCACGGGTGGGCCAATTAAGACCCGCCCCACGGGTAAGCGACTCCTGTGGAGAATGGGAAAATAGTCACGGGAGTGGGCGGCCTCAGACTGTCGGTTCCAATGGGGAACCTGCAGCCTGGATAAAGAGTGACCAGGCAGCTGCTTGAGACAGTGCACCATGGCCACTCGGGGAGAGAGGGAGGGAGGGAGGGAGGGGCGTGCGAGTGGAGAGCAGCATGAGCAGGAGGAGGGGGGCAGGCTGCAGGAGAGGCCAGCGGGGGACAATGTGCCCCTCGATTTTCCGATGCATGCCTTGCTGTCCTCCTGCAAGAGGTGGGCATCCGTCAGCACCTTCTGTATCCGGAGGATGGGAGGAGGAGAGCCCCCCATATCACCAGCCAGGTGTGGGAGGAGGTGGGTGAGGCTTTAAGCGGCCATGGTGTGCGGCGCACTGGCACACAGTGCAGGAAATGATTCAATGATTTGCTGCGCTCTGGACTGTTGAGTACCATGTCTGTCTTGGCCATTTGACCCAGAAAGCAGCCTTAGCCTTTGACCCCCCCCACCATGTGTTGCTGTCGTTACTGCAGAGGGCATCTGTCACACGCTGGGTGGGCAAATGGGTACTGACCATGTTTACATCAGCCTTAGTGGTTGAGAAGATGGGTTCTCCCTGCAGATGTTGGTGTTTGTGGGTTTTGAGTAGTCTGGGGGCAATCTGCAGGGGAGGCAGCTGGACACATACTCAGAACTCCAACACATGTCTCTTTGATGGTGATGAGATGGTGTAAGGGGAGCCTCAAGGTGTTTTGGGCAAGTGCCATCTGCTGGCCTCAGCGCCGCACCTAGTTGCGCCTCCTTGCCATGGGCGCTAAGACCTGTGTGTTATTCAAAGTGATGGACGCCGAATGTGTCCAAGGTGACTATTGGGGGAGGGGGTTGGGAGCAGCCGTGCTATCTTCTGGGGACTGATCACCAGTAGTGTGGCCAGGAGCCACTGGAGGCCTCAGATGGGCCACTGTGGTTGGGGTGCGGCGTGTGCATGCAGACTACATGAGCGATCAGCCCCAATAAATCCTCTTCTGTTTTGCAGGTAAAAACTCACCACAATGCCCGGGAGCGCCAGAGGACTGGAGGTGGGCGCGTCCTCCTGCAGCACCTCACCCCATTCGAGGAGCAGGCCATGGAGCTGGGCAGGAGGCCAGGGCGGCCGGGGGCAGTGAGGCTGGGGTCCAGCGGGCAGGTATTTGAGGTCCACAGTCCCATCCACTGTCTCCCCACCATCCAAACCACTGATGGTTGCTGCAATCGATAATGCTGAAACACTGCTCATTCACAGACAGACATTCTGACGTGTGGGTCATACAGAAGGGACCCTCATCCCCTTGAGGAATCGCGTCTCCGCCACCTTCCAACGTCACCTTATCCCATTTGTGACCACTATCACCATGGTCTAACACGCCATTGGATCGCTGCTGCACAGCCAAAGAGTTATTCCATCTTAGGGGGTTTGGGACCTCCAGCACCCTTTCAGCCATCCCTGCGCCAAGGGGAAATGTTGCCTTCTGCCCACCCAGTCTGTGGTCCTCCTTATGGAATGAAGGCCAATAATGTGACCTCTCAATCTCCTGTGATCCACGGCAAATGTCGCTACTGTTTGCGATGTTTCCTCAGCCCCGCAACTATCCAGGCCCCAGTGCATCCAGGTCAGGTACCTCTGCACTCTCCCCACTCCTCTGGTTCATATCACGCCATGTAGCATTCCTGAGGCCATCCGACCAGCCTGTCCGCATGTGCGGTTAATGGTTGGGGCTTGTCTAGACTCTTTTCCACCTCACCAATGTTCTTCTCCTTAGGGTCTTGAAGTGTGAGCGACTAATGATGCTGGGGGGAGGAAAGGGATGAAAGGTTGAACTGAATGTCCGCTAACTGATGCACTGTCCTTGTTGTTAATTTCAGCATCACCACCAGAGTGACCCACACCTTGACCCCGCAGCCCCCCCTCCACACCTGAAGGCCAACATGTGCAATTTGCGGCACATCATTGCACCAAGCCAGGCACCAGCGCAGACACACACCTCGGTGGGGCCTTTACCGTCGGCTAGTGTCCCGGGGTCACAGTGAGGGGGCACGTCACGATCGTTGAACATGTGGAAGATGTGGCACCTAAGTGTGGAAGTGCCAGGCAATGCTGTTCCTGCTGATCCATGTGTGTGGAGCTAGCTGAAGGTTCTTTGGATTAAAGTGTCCTCCTTGGTGTAGTAGCGGGTCAGCGTGCTGCCCCTCATCATTGCCCTGTGATTCCTCACCCTCTGAGCCACTGTTGGATTCATCACGTGCAGCCCCATCCACTGCGTCAAGGTCTTCATCGTCAACTGCATCCCCCCTTTCCAGCGCAAGATAGTGGTAGCATGCTGCGCTCTGCACAATCAGACACGCGATCTGGGGGGTACTGGAGTGTGGCCCGAGTGGTCCAGGCAACTGAAGTGCATCTTGAGAAGACCGATGGCTCTCTCCACCACAGCCCTTGTGGTGCCGTGGCTCCTATTGTAGCGCTGATCAGCTTCTGTTCTTGGATGGCGGAGAGGCGTCATGAGCCACCTTTGCAGGGGATAGCCCTCGTCACCCTGCAGCCACCCATCCAGCTGAGCTCTTCGCCCTGGCACCTGGGAATGTCTGAGGATGTTGGCTTGTTGGGAGCTGCCTGGGTACCTTGCACAGACTTGTAGAATCTGCATCCTGTGATCACACACCATCTGCACGTTCATGGAAGCCCTTCCTGTTGACGAAGGCACCGGGTTCACCTGCTGGCACCTTGATGGCCACATGTGTACAGTCTATAGCACCCTGGACACGGGGGAAGACAGCAATGGCCGCGAAGCCTCTGGCTCACTGTGTCTGACTTGCCTGGTCCCAGCGGAAGTGGATGAAGGTCAATGCACGTCTGAACAGAGCATCAGTAACCTGCTTGACACAAGTGTGGACAGCTGATTGGGAGACTCCGCAAAGATCACCCACCGAGCCCTGGAAGGAGCCAGATGCATAGAAGTGGAGGGCAACTGTGACCTTCAGAGCCGCTGGCATGGGGTGTCCACCCACACAGTTAGGGGAGATCTCAGGGCCAATCATCTGACAGATATAGTTGGCTGTCTCCCTTGACAGTCGGAGCCTCCTTCGGCACTGCACCTCAGTCATATTGAGGTAGCTGCTTCTCCGCCTGTATAGCCCGGCAGCAGGATAGTGGCATCTTCTGCAGCCCCTTTCACCTTGGACAACCTCTTTGCCCCACACCTGGCCTCTGAAAAATGGCTCCCCTGGAGGCTGATTGTCCACTCCTGGCCTCCTCCTCGTTCTATCCCTCCCTTCCTCCTCAGAGGAGCTGCCTCCAGTGGAGATGTCAGAACCCATACCCAGGCTAAATGGAGGCCTCCGGAAAGCTGCAGGCCCGATAAAGATTACTGTCTGCAGAGTGCTGAGCTGAAACTTCAAAGTACAGAGAAAGCTATTGGAAATCGATCTGAACTGTTATCACACAGGCAAGTTTAAAACACTTTCTGCATTAAATACTTCAGACAAAGGATTAACAACCCCTCTGAGCCCATGGATGAGGTTTGTTAAAAAATCAGTTACCCGCCTGCCCATTGGGCCCGTGCGTCGAGGCGAAGATCGCACAAGCTCCTCAAAATCGGCGTCGATTGCCGAGTTAAGGACCTTAAGGCCTTTAATTAATGGCGGGCGCGCGTCACGCTTCATAGCGTCCGCCCACCTAAATATCGCGCTGACCTGCGGGCTCCACCACCCACACATCAGCCATAAAATTCTGCCCATTAAGTATTTCATTTTTAGCCCTTGCCTTTTAAAGCTAAACATACACAACAAGATGATATGCAAATGGAAATAGGTATCTTGTAGTGAGCAGTGCTGAGGAGAAATGGGATGCAGCTGTCCTCAGGTCGCACATGGGGATTATCCTGGATTTGGACAGCATGGTGGAACAATTTGAAGAACGGGACTGAGGTCCTGAAGTTTGACAGCACTGCTGTCGAGGTTTGGCAGCATGGGGATTCTTCCATCTGGTATTAACATGGACAGGGTACGGCGTTACTGTGGGAGGTGTCATGAAGCTATTCATGTATATTTTTTTAAAATGGAGTTTTAGTCTGTGGGTGTCTTAATTGGATTAAAGCCAGCGAGTCTGGGTGCTTTGATGGGTACCAAGCAACATGTTTATATTACCAATAAAATTGGTACTGTGAAAGAAGTTTCATTGTTAAAAGGTGAAGTTCAAAGAGGCTGGTGAGACAATGAGAATTTGAATTCAACTAGCTTTCGGGTGTGCAGAGCAGAAGCAGAGGCAAAGAAGGATCAAAAGGCAGCTGTAAACCTCCAACTGGCTCCAGTGTAAAGAACCTCAGTCTGAATTCGTAAGGTGAAAATGCTTTGCCTGGTGTCTGGTTAAGTCTATGGGTTTCTGTTGCCTTAATGGAGATTAGTTTGGGAATTTGTTCAAAGTTATAATAGTAATTTGTAGCCATGTGTATATATATTTTAACCTGTGTAAATTAATAAAATGTTCCCTTTGTTTTAATGTAAAACCTCGAGAACTGGTGGTCTGATTCCTGAATTTAGAGCTGCATCTCAAACCTAACACTTAAAATTATTGGTTATGACAGTTGTTTAAAGCTTCCCTCTGGGGTTTTTAAGTAACTTCCGCTTTACCCACTGCATCGGTCATAACTCTTTCCATTTGGTGCAGAGGGCTTTTTAAAGGCTGCTGCTGCACACCCTTCACATCCTGCCATCCAACAGTGGCAGGGATCTCCAGTGGAGGACTCTCTACGTGGGAGACCTCCCTTTTCCCATTGGCAATCTGGTGTGGAGGGAGTTGTATACAGCAGTCCTGTACAATCCGATGCTATATGATGGGCTCAAGGACTCCCAAGCCACCTGTATTTTTGTGGCCTTGAGGATTCAGTGTTCCATGCGTCCATAGATTGAGAGAGATTGTACTCCCTTTTTATTTGTTTTGTGAATTACTTAAGTTTTCGTTACACTTCAGGCCCAACCCCCCCCAACCCCTGATCTTTGGCCACCTGGTGCAGGGGGCAGGGGGTGTGCAGGCAAGGAGGAGAACCTCCTTGTAAGCCTGCTCTTGGGCCTGGCCAAGGTGGCTATCAACAGGCCCAGGTGGTGTGTGGGTGGGGGTGGGCATCAGCCCAACTGACTGCCCCTCTTTCACAGCTACATTCATGACCAGGTGTCTTTGGAGAGGGAGCAAGCAATGTCCACTGGCACACATGAGACCTTCCGCAGCCAGTGGGCACCATAGGGGCTGGAGTGCATAGTCAGCCCTGGAAATAACAGGTTTGCTAAGGTTTCATTCAGATTTTGCCTTTTTTTTTTAAAAAAAAGAGGGACTGCCACTTGAATGTATGTTTTGATTAGTTTGCCAGATAGAGAGACTGATGGGTTGGTACCGAGGAAGCAGACATGCCTGTAATGCTGCGTGTGAATAAAGCCATTATCAAGATTAATATTCACTAGTTTCATGCTTCAGCTGGCTTGGGATTGAAACAACACCGATCTCCAATCTCTAACCCCACACCGAGATATCTGTGCATTCCCAATCATCATTTCTCCACCATTGGTGGCTATGCTTTCAGCTGCCTTGGCCCCAATCTCGAATTCCCTCCCTTTACATCTTCCATCTGGCTTGTCTCTGACACTCCTTAAAACCTACCTCTGATCAAGCATTCAGTCAACTGACCGAACATTTCGTTATGTGGCGCAGTATCATACTTCACTTTATGATGATCCTCCGAAGCGCATTGCGATGTTTTGTTATGTTAAAGGCGATATATAAATTTAAGTTGTTGTTACAGGGTTTAGTATTGTAATATATAGCAAGGGGTTATTTAATAAAAATATGCAGAAATGGATAGGGACTGGACTTGGGGCACCAGGTAAGTGTGACCAGTGAAGGCAAAGGGGGGGTGGAATATGATATTAAAGATTTCAGAGATGTGAGACAGGACATGAATACCGTCATAATACCTCAGCTGAGTGCTTTTCACTATGGGCTGAATTTTCTGGCTGGTGGGGGGAGGGCAGAGCAGGAGCGGACCTGATCGCCGCTTGCAGTTGGGTCGCAGCCGCCATTTTACACGGGCAGGCCAATTAAGGTCCGCCCAGTGTACTTCACGACTCCTGTGCATAGCGGGAGTGGGCGGACGCGCTCAAGCTGCCAGATCCAATGGGGACCCAGCAGCCTGTATAAAGGAAGAGCCCTGGCAGCCTCAGAAAGGCTGCTGTCAATGGCTGGGCGAAGGGCTGTGCAGAGGCGGGGCAATGACGTTCATGCAAGTCCGGAGGGTAGACCTTCGGGGCAGGCCAGGGGGCCAGTGTGCCCATCGTTTTTCAGACGACTGCCTTGCTGCCCTCCGAGGAAGTGGCAGCACAGGGGGAGGTGCTGGTTCCCCAGGATGGGAGGAGGCAGCCCCCCCCCACATGACAGAATGTGCCTGGGGAGGTGGTGGTGAGCTCCTGCAAGTGGTGCAGCGCACCTGGATCCAGTGTCACAAGCGCTTCAGTAACTTGTTGCGCTCTGGCAGGGTGAGTACCATGTTGGCATTGGTCATTTAACCCAGGTCGGCTTCCCCCACTGCTACCCACACCCACCCTCGCCACCCCCAAGTCTGAGTGTAGCGGCTGCATTGAATCATTGACGGAATGTGTCCTTCGCTGGGTGGGCCAGCAGATATTGCCCATGCCGAGGTCACCCTGAGAGGGTGGTGAAGAGATGTGTTTTGCCCCCGCAGCATGTGGTACACTGAGACCCACATGACTGGTTTGGGGGCAACCTGGAGGAGCTGCACCTAGACAGTGCTGGAACTCCAGGGCATGTCCAAGTCAGGGTGATGAGATGCTGGGAGGGGAGTTTGAAGGTGGCGTTGGCAACGCACCATCTGCTGCCCTCTGCGCTCCACGTGCTTGCGCCTCCTTGCTATGGAAGGATATATCGTGGGGTGCCTAATGTGATGTAGGCAACATATGGCCGGGGGTGGGGTGGGGTGGGGGGCGGTTGGGAGAGAAACAGGCCGAGCATCTTTGTGCGAGTGTTCGGCAGCAGCGGGGTGAGGAGGCTCTGGAGCCCTGATATGTCCCACTCTGGTTGGGGTGGGCCGGGGCGTGAAGCCAGTCCATGTATAATTTGCACTAATCAACGCTCGTCTTATTTTCAGGAGGAGAATGTTCATAACGCAGCAGAGCGTGTGAGGACTGGCGACGGCCAGGCGCAGATCACCATTCTTAGCCGGTTCGAGAGGAGGCCCTGGATTTGGAGAGGCGCCATGTGCCCAGGTCCACTGGTGTCGGTGAGGCTGGGGTGCCACGGCCAGATATTTATGCCTAGTGAAGTCAGCATTGTTCTCCCAATAGTGCTGAATGTTAATTGATTTAGTTTTGCAACATGACTTGACCATTGCTTATGGAAGGATGAGCACATGATGATCTGGGGGACAGGGATGCACTTTGTCAATTGTCTCCACGTTATCTGATCCACTGTCCTTGTTCTTCCTTTCAGCATCATTGGAGCAGGGCTAGGAGGAGGAGCAGAGGCCCTCTCACACCTGAAGGGCCTGAAGTCTCACCAGCGTCACACCATCTCTGCGAGGCAGCCGGCAGTGCAGATACTAGCACCTCAGTAGGAATTCCAACATCGGCTAGTGTCCCAGGGCACAGTGGTGAGGGCACTTCAGTCGCTGGAGGAGCTGGCAGAGAGTGCCCATGGCGCCAGCAGTTGGAGGACTGCAAGGTACCAGGCACATACTCAATCAGTGCCAGAGTCATCCGGGACACAGCAGGGGCAGGAAATGCGGCCGGGTGTGCGGGAGCATCTGGGGGAGATACATGAGGTTATGCTTGTCTTAGTCTCCGTGATGGAGGAGTCCACGCAGATGATCGCCAAAGCAATGAGCCACATGTCCGAGTGCCATTCGTCCTGCATGGAGAGTGTGGCGACTCTCGTGGAGAGGCAGAAAATTGTGCCCCAGGTTGCAAAGACATTTGTTACACTCCTGTAAGTGTAGCAAAGCTGCCTTGTAGCCTCTTTCCTCAAGACCAAAGGTTAAATTTCAAGAAAACAAACACTAAGGTTTGTTGATTGGCAGAATGTGATGAGTGGAGTCCTGCAGGGGTCAGGGCTGGGCAAAAATCTGGCAGATTCAGGAATATAATGTGGGAAAATGGGAAGTTTTTCACTTTGGCAGGAAGAATAAAAAAAGCAGAGTATTACTTAAACATAGAACAGCGGCAGAATTCCGAGATGCAGAGGAATCTGGGTGTTCTAGTGCAGGTACAGAAAGTCATTCAAGGATAACATCCCATTAGCCTTCATATTACAAGAGGAATTGAACAGAAAAGTAAGGATGTTATGCTTCAGTTATCCAGGGCACTGGTGAGACCACGGGTGGAATTTTTCCAGCCTGCTGGGGGTGGGTGTGATAGTTGGGCATGCGGGGAAAATATGGCGGGACCCACTTCACGACGGTGTGAAGGCAGCTCACAATCTTCCGCTCAGCCCGCTGATGGCGGGGCCGCGTTTCCCGCCATCGGTCGGCGGGGAGCTAATTGTAATACATTAGCATATAATTAAAGTGCCATCCCGCCAGGCTGTTGGAACTCCGCTGTATCGTCCATCCACGTCAGCAGGAAAGCAACACCGACCTGTTTCACAACAGCACACAGGCAACGTGCACTTGGCGGCCTTCACTTTGGGGGAACGGAGGGGAGTGAACAGCAGCGTCCTCCACAGCTCGCCTGTTGTTTACAGGCCTCAGGGCAGAGGGGGGGGTAACTGAGGCCTGGCCCTGGAGGTGACTGCGGAGGATGGGAGGGATGTTCAGTGCTGCCCTGGCGCTGTATCCCGTGCACAGGCAATCGAGGTGGGGGGCAGGGTAAGCGAGGGGAGTGGCCGTGCATTAGGGACACCCTGTATAAACTGACCATGTCTCTGTAACTAAGACAGATCAGGCACAGCCACAGGGATATGATTGGGGTCAGGCTCCTAGCCTGCCCACTCACACAAACATCGCAGAGGCACCAAGCGCTCCAAACCTTATCCCTCCCCTTCACCCCCCCAGCACAGACTTCGAGTCCACCACCACTTTATTGGAGCGTGGAGCAGTTGGACTGCACACGTTGTACAATCTCCTCACCAACACTGGCCATGTAGCAGTCACTGCTGGAGATGCTCACAGCCCCTTGTAATCTCAGCATCCTGGTTTGGACCAGTGTCCCCCATGTTGCAGGCTGATAGGGCAGCCATGCAGCGCACTCATCTCTGGCCATCTGGGGGTGAGCAGCACTCTCCGGAAGAATTAAGGGGCGGTCACAAGGGCCAGGAAAGACGCTAAGTGCTGCCATGATAACTGCGTCTCTCTTTTTCATGCTCCACGCCAGGATCATGGGTCCTGGTGACCTAGCTGTGTGCCTGATGGCCTAGAGAGACTGTAGAAGATGGAGGAGAGAACGACTGAGGCTCCTGGCCGTGCAAAGGCAGGAGCAGCAACCTCATGAAGGGGCAGCAGGGACTCCCCCACACACTGCCCAGGAGCGACAGTGAGCCGTGTCTGGTCAGTGCCTAGCGACACCCAGGGTCTATAGACGCCGCCTGCCATTCGTGCAGATGACTGAGAACCAGTGTTGCTGATGACTGCGCATATCCAGGGACCTGGTGTCTCACATCTCCCACTTACTGCAGGGCCTGGTGCCAAGGGGACATTTCAGGGGTCCTTTCAGGGCTCCACAGGTGACTCTGTGGGATTTCACAATCTGCCACCCGCAAATGCATCCATGAGGTCACGGATGCCATGTTCTCCATGGCACACAACTTTGTGCATTTTGCCCAGGACCGGGACAGCCAGGATGCAAGGGCCATTGGATTCGCCTGGATCTCGGGATTCCCACAGGTACAGGGTGTGATTGACTGCACCCATGTGGTGCTCAGGTCTCCATCGCTACACTCAGTGAACTTCATCAACCGCAAGGGCTTCCACTCACTGAACGTGCAGCTGGTGTACAACCACCAGAAACACATCCTGCAGGTATGAGCACGATTTCCAGGGAGTGTGCACGATGCCTACATCCTGAGTCGCTCGCAGATCCCTGCAGTCTTCCAGGGTCCACAGAGGCTGCAGGGCTGGCTCCTTGCGGACACCCATGATGACATCCGTGTTGCGGCCTCAGGCTGCAGAGCGACGGTATAATGAGGCTCAAACAGCAGCTCACAACTTGGTGGAGCAGACCATCGGGATGCTGAAGATGTGGTTCTGGTGCCTGGACCGGTCTGGTGGAGCCCTGCAATACAGTCCACAGAGGGTGTCACACATCATCACCATCTGCTGTACCCTTTACAACCTGGCGCCTCAACGGGGAGAGGAGTGAAGGGTTCTCAAAATTGCCACATTTTTCATATCATCAACAAGGATATGACTTTTGGACTTTTATGGAAGAGGACACAACTGCTGAGTTAAGTGTAGAACCCTGCAGACAGGAGGCAGCCCATGAAGGCCTGGGACTGGACATGCCCGGGCTTGTTGAGTGCAGTGTGGATTGTTGCCTGTAACAACACAACGAGAGGAGACAGATTACGCATTCTTCCTTTTAAAACAATCAACCCAGAGAAAGACTTCATCTTACACGAAACTAAACCCATCAAAGTCTTGCACAAATAATCGCTACTAAATACTAAGGCAGGAAGACAACAATCAATGCAATTATGCAAACCTATCAATACTCCACATATACAATATCTTTCAGTTCAAGACTAGTTACGGGGACAGGAAGACAACGATAAACATCATGCGAGCCCATTAAAAATGAGACAACAATCACCTGAAGAAGCCCAAATCAGACAAAGAACTAACCTTGATTTAGTTTCAGGAAAGAAATTCAAAAAAACAGTATAACTGGGCAGTCAGTTATGAAGGTGAAGCTGACACAGGAGGGTGAGCAGTTTTGGAGTGGTTGAAGCAGAGTTTAAACAGGGGGTGGGTGAGCCAAGCGGAGGGAGGAGATCTGGAGGTTTGCAGACCCGCAGGCAAGATCACGGCGAGGGGCACGGGGTGGCAGGCTCAACCGAAGACAAGGCCGCAACCACAGCCTCCACGAAGATCGACCACCCACAACCGCACCTTCCACCCAACTGAAGAACCTTCGCAGATTCCACAGACCAGGACCGTGTGGGGATGGCAGGCCCCAGAGGACACAAAGAGCGTACCCCAAAACTGTAACCGGCTTACCTGGCTGGATTTCAAACTGTCAAGGAACCCTGGTTGGTGAGCATGACCCCTGACCTCTCCTAGTTCAATTTAGTTAGGTTTTGGGGGTGGGACAAGGGTAAGGGGATTAGTAGCGTGATTTTCCCTCGTTATGCCGTGTGTTCCCCATTCTTAACTAAGTGTACTTTGTAGGTCTGTATAATCTCAGTGTAATCCTAATGTTATAATTTCATTTGTGACTTCAATAAACTCAGTTTTTCTTGCACCAAATCCAGTTGTCTGCTGCACTTTGTCACAACCCCCAAATAAGTCCAAGGTCTAGAACCCAGAGAGTGGGAGCGATTCGAACCACTCAGAAGTCAGAGGTGAAGCTGACACACACACCACCACCTACTAGAGCTGGCTGAGGAGGAGATGGAGGAGCTGCACGTCTCCTCCGATGAGGAGGACGCTGACCGGGATGAGGGTGAGAGTCCTCGGTGGTGATGACATCGGGGTTGAGGCTCTCGCATGAAACTTTAGATGCATCTGATGCTGTGTCCGTCTTCAGCACCTCAGCCCTTCAGGAGCTGGTGCACAGCATCACTGGTCACAGATGCTGGTGCTGGGGGCACACACAGTATGAGGGAACTCTGCTGCCAGAATGTATTGGGCTGGTGCCACAATGACCAGCACCGCCGAGGTACAGGCATCAGTAATGTTTCCAGGGAGTGAAAGGCTGGACCATCACTGTGGTCTGAAGGCTGCACAGAGCACAGGGAAGAGGCCCTGGACTGAGACACCTGCCTTTACCTTGTGCTGAAAGGTTTCACATCTGAGTGACAGGAACAGTGTTCATCAGAACATGGAGCCACAAGCAGGGAGATATGTTTGGGAGTTTATTGACAATAGTGAACAGT
The DNA here is from genome assembly GCF_964194155.1 of Cetorhinus maximus. NCBI lineage: Eukaryota > Metazoa > Chordata > Chondrichthyes > Lamniformes > Cetorhinidae > Cetorhinus > Cetorhinus maximus. The sequence continues at coordinate 8,638,607 of NC_135881.1, forward strand.
ATGTACAAGTGATTAACGCCTGGGCCCAGGCTGGACAAATAATTCTCCATTGCTCTGAGCTGCTGCTTCAGTTGCAGCCTGAGTGTGAGGAGAGCTGGCTGCTCTGGGCTGTGTTCCTGCTGCTGGATACTGACTGCTGCTGTATTCTGTAAAATCTTACCACCACCCCTCCCCCCCGCCACCTTCCCCCATACCATCACCTCTCCCCACTAGGCCTAAACCCAGGTAGCTGGTGCTGCCTGGTGAAGGGGAACAGGCCTCACTCCTGTGTGCCAGGCAGTACCAGCTGCCTGGTGAAGACATCGCACTCCCCCGACCGGAATATCATAAAGGCCCCCACCCACCGTCCATCTCCCATCAAGACACCCGACACTTTCCCCTTTCCCTCCTGTGTCTCCCTGTCCTCTACCCCTCTCCCTCCTCTGCATTAACATCTCAGAGGGGGGAGGTTATTTCCACCTTTCTCTCCCTCTCGGAGGATCTTATATCAAACAATTTAAATAGTAAAACCAATATTTCTCGGGGTGGGTGTGGCTCAGGACAAAGGGCCTAGAGTAATTGATTTAAAACTTTTAATTTTAAGGGTTAAGACATGGCAGGAGAGCTCAAAGCCGTGGTGTGCTCCTCGTGCTCCATGTGGGAAGCCGGGAACATTTCCAGTGCCCGAGATCAGCAAGTGTGCAGGAAGTGTGTCCAGCTGCAGCTCCTGGAAGCTCAGGTTTCAGAGCTGGAACGGCGGCTGGGGAGACTGTGGAGCATCCGGGAGTCTGAGAGCATCATGGATAGCACGTTTAGAGAGGTGGTCACACCGCAGCTGTAGGGATTTGAAGGGAATGGGTGACCAGCAGGCAGTCCAAGAGAAACAGGCAGGTCATTCAGGAGTCCCCTGGGGTCCCGCTCGCAAATCAATATTCCATTTTGGAGGCTGGTTCCTCCAGGGAGTGCGGACAGAGCCAAGCTTCTGGCACCACAAGCAGCCTGTCTGTACAGGAGGGGAGGAAGAACAACAGTAATAGGGGATTCTATAGTCAGGGGAACAGATAGGCGCTACTGTGGCCATCAACGTGACTCCAGGATGGTGTGTTGCCTCCCTGGTGCCAGGGTCCGGGATGTCACTGAACAGCTGCAGAACATCCTGAAGGGGGAGGGTGATAAGGCAGAGGTCATGGTACATGTTGGTACCAATGACAGGGAGAAAGAGGGTCTTGCTTTTTAGTCTACTGCCTAACTCCCTGAATTCTTGATGCAAGACCTCTCAGGTTTTAATCTCTGGATTACTCCCAGTGCCACATGCTACCGAACTCAGAAATAGGAGAATAGCGCAGATGAATATGTGGCTTAAGAGTTGGTGCAGGAGGGAGGGTTTTAGAATCCTGGATAACTGGGACGGTTTCTGGGGAAGGTGGGACCTGTACAAGCGGGACTGTCTACATCTGAACCAGAGCGGGACTAACATCCTTGTGGGCGGGTTTGCTAGTGCTGTTGGGAGGAGTTTAAACTAATTCGGCAGGGGGAGGGGACACAATGTTAGCAGAATAGGGACACATCATAATACAGTAAAACAATCAAGTTAGAGGGAGTACAGCTGCATTAAGTTTCAAGAGAGGAAGGCAAGGCTGGATAGCCTCCACTTTAATGCCAGGAGTATTACAGGTAAAACAGATGAGTTAAGGGTGAGGATTGACACGGAATTATGATATAGTAGCCATCACAGAGACATGGTTGTAGGAAACAGAGGGTGATGACAGAAGGATGCTCTAGTGACTGGAAGCCAATGTCCAGTGGCGTACCACAGGGATCTGTGCTGGGTCCCCTATTGTTAGTCATTTATGTAAACATAGATGATTATGTGGGGGGTAGGATTAGTAAGTTTGCAGATGACACAAAGATAGGCCAGGTGGTTAACAGTGAGGTTGAGTATCTTGGGCTACAGGAAGATATAAACGGGATGGTCAAATGGGCAGATAAGTGGCAGATGGAATTTAACCCTGAAAAGTGTGAGGTGATACACTTTGAAAGGGGTAATTTGACAAGGAAGTATTCAATGAATGGCATGACACTAGGAAGTTCTGAGGAACAAAGGGACCTTGGCGTGTGTGTTCATAGATCTCTGAAGGTGGAGGGGCATGTTAGTGGGGTGGTGAAAAAGGCATATGGGACACTTGCCTTTATCAATTGAGGCATAGATTACAAAAGTAGGGAGGTCATGTTGGAGTTGGTGAGGCCACAGCTGGAGTACTGTGTGCAGTTCTGGTCGCCACATTAAAGGAAGGATGTGATTGAGAGGGTGCAGAGGAGATTTACCAGGATGTTTCCTGGGATGAAACATTTAAGTTATCAAGAGAGGTTGGATAGACTTGGGTTGTTTTCATTGGAGCAGAGAAGACTGAGGGGTGATCTGATTGAGGTGTAGAAGATTGAGGGTCATGGACAGGGTGGATAGGGAGCAGCTGTGCCCCTGAGTTGAAGGGTCAGTCACGAGGGGACAAGTGCAAGGTGAGGGGCAGGAGGTTTGGCAGACAGGGGAGGGGGGTGTGAGCAAAGGTTTTACCCAGGAGGATGGTGATGCTCTGGAATGCACTGCCTGCGAGGGTGGTGGAGGCGGGTTGCCTCACATCCTTTAAAAAGTACCTGGATGAGCACTTGGCATGTCATAACATTCAAGGCTATGGGATTAGGTAGGTAGCTCAGGTGTTTCTCATGTCAGTGCAGACTCGATGGGCCAAAGGGCCTCTTCTGCACTGTGATTCAGATTACAGCCTTGATTCAAACATGGACAAAAGAGCTCAACTCGAGGCGAGTTGAGTGACTGCCCTTGACATCAAGGTAGCATTTGACCGAGTGTGGCATCAAGGAGCCCTAGCAAAACTGGTGTTATTGGGAATTGAAGGGAACTCTGCTCGTTGGAGTCACACCGAGCACAAAGATGGTTGTGGTTGTTGGAGGTCAATCATCTCAGCCCCAGAACATCACTGCAGGAGTTCATTGGGGTTGTCTGAGCTGCAACCATCTTCAGTTGCTTCAATGACCTTCCCTTCATCTGAAGGTTATAAGTGGACATGCAATGTTCCGCACCATTCATGTCTCAGATACTGAAGCAGTCCATGTCCAAATGCAGCAAGACCTGAACAATATCCAGGCTGCGGATAAGTGGCAAGTTACATTTGCACCACCCAAGTGCCAGGCAATAATCATCTCCAACAGGAGAGAATCTAACCATCTCCCCTCGACATTCAAATGGCATTACCATCACTGAATCCCCCACTATTCTGGGGGGTTACCATTGACCAGAAAATGAACCGGCCATAAATAAATAGTGTGGCCACAAAGAGGTGAAAAGCTTGGAATCTGCTTTGAGTAACTCACCTCCTGATCCACAAATCCTGTCCACCATCTACAAAGTAGAAGTCAGGAAAGTGGTGTAACACTCACCACTTGCCTGGGTGAGTACAGCTCCAACACTGGCATCAGTATTGGAACAGGAGGGATCTGTACCATTGGGACGGTCTCCACTTGAACTGATCTGGGACCAATGTTCTAGCAAAAAGGGTAAATAGGGTGGTCAACGGGACTTTAAACTAGAAAGTGGGGTGGGGGGGGGGTAAAACTCCAAGTAGTATGACTAATGGGGAAACAAAGCAGCAGGTTAGTGTGTGGGGGGTGGATTCAACCACATGGAAAATTATGTAAAAACTGAAAAGGAAGGAGAGCCCAGGAGAGGCTATTAAAGTCTCCAGAACACAAAATAGGACAGTGTTTGGAAAGGGCTAGGAATCTAACTTCAAGCACATCAGATTAAGGGTCGACAATGAGAAAGGGGACGGGAAATACAGGACTGAAGGTGTTGTATCTGAATGCACGCAGTATACGAAGGTAAATGAACTTGTGGCGCAGATTGAAATTGGCAGGTATGATGTGGTGGGCATCACAGAGACATGACTGCAAGGGGATCAGGACTGGGAGCTAAATATCCAAGGATATACGTCCTATCGAAAAGATAGGCAGGTTGGCAGAGGGATTGGGGTTGCTTTGTTAGTCAGAAATGAAATAAATCGATGGCAAGAAACGATGTAGGGTCAGATGATGTAGAATCTGTGTGGGTAGAGTTGAGGAACCACAAAGGTAAAAAAAACCATAATGGGAGTTATATACAGGCCTCCGAACAGTAGTCAGGATGTGGGGCACAAGATACACCAGGAGATAGAAAAGGCGTGTAAGAAAGGCAAGGTTACAGTGACAAAAACAGAATTACCTGGAAAAACTCAGGTCTGGCAGCATCAGTGGAGAATTAATCAGTTAAAAGGTTACAGTGATCATGGGGGATTTCAATGTGCAGGTAGACTGGGAAAATCAGGTTGGTAGTGGATCCCAAGAAAAGGAATTTGTGGAATGTCTACGAGATGGCTTTTTGGAGCAGCTTGTGGTGGAGCCCACTAGGGAACAGGCAATTCTAGATTTAGTGATCTGTAATGAGGCAGATTTAATCAGGGAGCTGAAGGTGAAGGAACCCTTAGGAGGAAGTGACCATCATATGATAGAATTTACCCTGCAATTTGAGGGGAAAAAGCTGGAATCAGATGTAACGGTATTACAGTTGAATAAAGGCAACTACAGAGGCATGAGGGAGGAGCTGGCCAGAATTGACTGGGAGATGAGCCTAGCAATGGAACAGCAATGGCAGGAGTTTCTGGGAGTAATTTGGGAGACACGTTCATCCCTTGGACGATGAAGGGAGGACAAGGCAACCATGGCTGACAAGGGAAATCAGGGACAGCATAAAAGCTAAAGAGAAAGCATACAATGCGGCGAAGAGCAGTGGGAAACCAGGGGATTGGGAAGCCTACAAAGACCAACAGAGGACAACTAAAAAAGAAATGAGAGAGAAGATTAAATATGAGGGTAAACTAGCCAGTGACATAAAAGAAGATTGCAGGAGTATTTTTAGATATATACAGGGTAAGAGGGGGGCAAAAGTGGACATTGGGCTGCTGGAAAATGACACTGGAGAAGTAGAAGTGGGGAACAAAGAAATGGCGGAGGAACTGAATAGGTACTTTGTGTTAGTCTTCACGTGGAAGACACGAGTAACATCCCCAAAGTTCAAGAGAGTCGGGGGGGCAGAGGTGAGTATGGTGACCATTACCAAGGCGAAGGTGCTAGGAAAACTGAAAGGTCTCAAGGTGGATAAACCACCTGGACCAGATGGATTACACCACGGAGTTCTGAAGGAGATAGCTGAAGAGATAGTGGAGGCATTAGTGGTGATCGTTCAGGAATCACTCGAGTCAGGGAGGGTCCCAGAGGACTGGAAAATCACTAATGTAACCCCCCCTGTTTAAGAAGGGAGTGAGGCAAAAGACGGGAAATTATAGGCCGGTCATTGGTGAGATTTTAGAGTCCATTATTAAGGATGAGATTTCAGAATACTTGGAAGCACATGGTAAAATAGGGCAAAGTCAGCATGGTTTCATCAAAGGGAGGTCATGCCTGACAAATCTTAGAATTCTTTGAAGGGGGTAACGAGCAAGTTAGACAAAGGAGAGTCAATGGATGTTATCTACTTGGACTTCCAGAAGGCCTTTGACAAGGTGCCGCACTGGAGGCTGCCCAGTAAAATAAGAGCCCATGGTGTTAGAGGCAAGGTACTAGCATGAATAGAAGATTGGCTGTCTGGCAGGAGGCAGAGAATGGGGATAAGGGGGTCCTTACGCAAGGGTCAGTGTTGGGACCACAACTTTTCACTTTATACATTAATGATCTAGATGAAGGAACTGAGGGCATTCTGGCTAAGTTTGCAGATGATACAAGGATTGGTGGAGGGACAGATAGTATTGAGGAGGCGGGGAGGCTGCAGAGGGATTTAGACAGGTTAGGAGAATGGGCAAAGAAGTGGCAGATGGAATACAACGTGGGGAAGTGAGAGGTCATGCACTTTGGTAGGGAGAATAGAGGCAGACCATTTTCTAAATGGGGAGAGAATTCAGAAATCTGGAGTGCAAAGGGACTTGGGAGTCCTCGTCCAGGATTCTCTTAAGGTTAACTTGCAGGTTGAGTTGGTAGTTAGGAAGGCAAATGCAATGTTGGCATTTATTTCATGAGGACGAGAATATAAAAGCAGAGATGTGCTGCTGAGGCTTTATAAGGCTTTGGTCAGACCACATTTAGAATATTGAGAGCAATTTTGGGCCCCGTATCTCAGGGTGTGCTGGCCCTGGAGAGGGTCCAGAGGAGGTTCACAAGAATGATCCCAGGAATGAAAGGCTTCACATATGAGGAACGTTTGAGGACTGTGGGTCTATACTCTATGCAATTTAGAAGGATGAGGGGGGATCTGATTGAAACTTACAGAATACTGAAAGGCCTGGATAGAGTGGACGTGGGGAAGATGTTTCCATTAGGAGAGACTAGGACCTGAGGGCACAGCATCAGAGTAAAGGGAAGACCTTTCAGAAGAGATGAGGAGAAACTTCTTTAGCCAGAGAGTGATGAATCTATGGAATTCATTGCCACAGAAGGCTGTGGAGGCCAGGTCATTGACTGTATTTAAGACCGAGATAGATAGGATCTTGCTTGGTAAGGGTATCAAAGGTTACGGGGAGAAGGCGGGAGAATGGGGTTGAGAAACTTATCAGCCATGATTGAATGGCGGAGCAGACACGATGGAGCCAATGGCCTAATTTCTACTCCTAGGTCTTATGGTGGTATTTGAGGGGTAGTAGAGGACAGAGGGGTGATGATCAGTCAACCTTCTTTGAAGGAGGTGCCATGAATGAACGAGGGTAGATTAGCCCTGATCTTCAAACCATGCCATCTTTCACCAGGGACCAGATCCACCACTTGGCTTCATCTAGCGACGAGTCACTGATGAAGTGGTGTTCATCAATAAATGTTATTGGAAATACACAGGAAGGAACTGGTCAGGAGAATCAAATCTTTTCTGGACTCCATGGGCCTGATATCAGTTTCACCAGAATGTCGGGGTTAAATTGTGCACATCTACAAACCATGCCTGAATTCCCTCAAAGAGCAACAGCCCAGAAGGCAAAAAATATCACAGTTGAGACCAGTGCTCTTATTTCCCAGTTTCTACTTCTTTTCCTCCCTTCTGGTGATCAATTTGAGGTGTTTAGGATGATTGAAGGCATTAATATGTTAGGTAAAGAGAAGCCATTTCGTCTGGTCATTGATTTAGGGGTAGGCAATAAATGTTGGTTTAGCCAGTGATGCCCACATCCTGAGAAGGATTGTATAAAAGAGCCAGGCCGGGGTCAGGGAGCACTTCACATGAAGGTGAACGGAAACTCAACCCAAAAAGCTGTCAAGGTTGAGGCTCAAGTGAAAACTTTCACAACAGATTGTTAGTCAAGGCTATTAGGTTTAGAGAGCGAATGGAGTTAGGTACGGATCAGCCATGATCTAATTGAATGGCAGAACAGGCTCAAAGTTACAAAATCAAGCGCCTTGAAATCCACCAGAACTGAGCCTTCTCCAAGGGTGGAGACACACTAGATTGAATAACTAGAAATCAAAGGTCTGGAATCAGACTAAAGGCTGAATTCTTCACCCCAGACTCATTCAAAACCCCCAATCCTGCTCATTGGGAAGGAAGATTCTGGGCTGTTGAGGGTCAGAGACAAGAACACACGGCTGGTGGAGGAGGAGGTTGGATGTTGTCAGATGTCTGGTTCTTGCTCATCGCCAGTTGTGAAATGTTGTGATCATCCCCAACTCCAGGTGGGGGGGAAGGTGACCGAAATGATCCTGAGGAGGCAGATTGCTGACCAGGTGGAATTGTCCTCTCGAGAGAGATGGCCGAGCGAGACAGTTTTAATCACACCGCTAAAGACGAAAGGATTAAAAATCAGAGACCAGCTGGCATCTACCCAAGAACCACAAATGGCAACAAACCCAGCTCCATCAACCCCGTAAAGTGCTCCTTACTAACCAAATCCTACATTACAACAGCCAGAGTATTCCTGGAGTCTAGTTCTTGCTGTGGGGCAAGATGACAGCCCACACAATCTTGCACTGTTCAGATTACATGTGCCTGAGGAACACACCAAATCCTGGGGCAGGGGCCAGTTACCATTCCCTCATGGGTTTGAGGATCCTGACACCACATTTAAAGGCCACTTTTCTTGGACAGCCACTCACTCAAATAAGCCAAATAAACTGTGTACAGGGTTCTAGGATATCACACCAGACTGGCCTGAATTCTACCCTCTGTGCCCCTGAAATCAGTGCGGCCGAAGCAGATGTGAAAGCAGCTCCCAGCCAAGTTCACGCTGGGTGGCTAACTAAGGCCTGCCCAATGTGAAACGCGACCACTGGATGTGTTTTACACACACAGGGGGTGGGAACATCTTGGGCACCAGGTCTTATGGGGACCCAGCTCCCCGAAGGCTGCCAGTTGTAGGGGAGGCTGATGAGTCCTGGTGTGCTGTCATGGCCTCAGTACCTGGAAGTCATGCAAGGTTTGAGGGCAATTTGGGTGGGTGCTCTGCCCTGTTTCTCAGATGAATGCCTGGGAGTGTGGGTTGAGGTGGTCAGTGCAGGTGGCATATCCTACCACCCAGGGGAGGAGAGAAAAGGCTGCCACACCACAGGTAAAGACTTAACAGGTAGAAAGGGGATGGTGATCACCAGAGTAGAGGAAGGCAGGTAGTACAGGAGTCCCCTGTGGTCATCCCCCTAACAGCTATACTGTTTTGGATACTGTTGGGGAATGAAGACTTCAGGGGAAAGCAGCAGGAGCCAAGTCGATGGCACCACAGGTGGCTCTGCTGCACAAGAGGGGAAGAGGAGTGGCAGGGCTATAATGATAGGGGATTCAATAGGAAGGGGAATAGACAGGCATCTCTGCAGCTGCAGGAGACTCCAGGATATGTTGCCTCCCTGGTGCCAGGGTCAAGGATGTCAGAGGCTGCAGGGTATTCTGAAGGGGGAGGGTGAACAGCCAGAGATCATGGTTCACATTGGTACCAACGACATAGGTAGAGTGAGGGATGAGGTCCTGCAACAAGCCTTGAGAGAGCTAGGTAGCAGATTGAAAAGCAGGGCCTCAGAGGAGGTTGTAATCTCTGGATTACTCCCAGTGCCATGTGCTGGTGAGTGTAGGAATAGGGGGATAGAGATGAAAGCAGGGCTGAAGTGTTCGTGCAGGAGGGAGGACTTCAGATTCCTGGATCACTGGGTCAGTTTCTGCAGGTCGGACCCAAACTGGAACAGGACAACATCCTTGCTGGGGGCTTGCTAGGTGTTTAAGTTAACTTGGCCAGGGGGTGGGATATGCAGAGGAGGTATAGTAGTGGGTGATGTATAGAGAAGTGTAGAAGGAAAACCAAGTCAGTTTGGAAGGCAGAGCGTATATAGTCAAGTTCAGGCACAAGGAGCATGGCGAGGCTGGATGGCATGTATTTTAACGCAACGAGCCTTGAGAGTATTGCTATCACGGAGAAATGCATTTCAGAACTGCACGCAGAACTATAGCTGTGGCCCAGGCAGCATTTTCTGCACTTGCAACATTACCTCCCTGCTCCTATATTCTATTCCTCAGCTAATAAAGGCAATTATGGCATTTACCTTCTTAAACACCTAATGTACCTGTCCCGCTACCTTAAAGGATTGCTCAACATGCACGGCAAGGTCCCCCTGATCCTCGTTACTTCCCACGGTCCGACCATTCATCATGTATTCCCGTGCCTTGTTTGTCCTGCCCAAGTGGATCACCTCACTTATCCACATTACATTCCATTTGGCATTCATCATCCCATTTGACCAGCCCGTCTATCTGCCTGTAATGTAAGGCTATCCTCCCGACTATTACCCACCCAAATGTTAGTGTCCATAGGTTCTGGAAGGTTGAGCACATAATGAGCCAGGGGGAAAGGGATGAAGTGTGTCACTGTGCACACTAACTGATCCACTGTCCTTGTGTTTGATTTCAGCATCAGAGCATGGCCGCTAGGAGGAGCTGCAGATGTCCCCCCTCAGGTGTGAGAAGGGGCAAGTGTCACCTGTGTCACAACATTTCTATGAGGTAAGCACCAGCGCAGATACTAGCACCTTGGTGGGTATTGCAACATCGGCTAGTGTCCTAGGGCACAGTGGAGAGGGCACCTCACATTCACTGGAGCAGCTGGCAGAGAGTGCCAATGGCACCAGCTGTCAAGGGACTACAGGGGACTGGGGGCATCCTCAGTTGGTGCATGATGTGCCGCCTCGAGTGGTCTGCGATGCAGCAGCTGCATGAAATGCAGCTGGTGTGCAGGAGCATCTGGGAGTGATACACGAGGCTGTGCTTCTCTTGGTGTCTGTGGTGGAGGAGACCATGTGGAGCACCAATTCAGTGAGCCTCATGGCTGAGTGTCATGCTTCCTCAATGGAGAGAGTGGCAACTCTCATGGAGAGGCACCTCCAGGAGAACAATCAGGTCCTCCTGGGATTATGCTCAGACCTGCAAGCCCTCAAGTGCCAGTGGCCACAGCTGGTCAGTGCCAGTGTGCGAGATGTCATGGACTTCAAGCTTCCCAGCTCGTTGCCCATCCATTGACAGTGAGCTGGGAGGTCCAAGGCAACCTCACATTGGCACAGCAGCTGCCTGTCATATCTGTGGTCTCCTGTGCTCTGGATGAGGGCACAGCTGCTCCACCCCTCTGACCTTTTCATCTGGTGAGGCTGCAACATCTGGGAGATGCCAGCTGTGGAACTGGCAGATCCCTCCCAGGCGGGCCCAGCACAGGCTCTAAGGGCCAGATGACTGCCAAGGTCAGAGGCCAACAGGACAGCAGAGTCAGCAGGCTGTCTCAGAAGCCACTGAGCGATGGGGCGGCATCAAGACGTAGCACCCATAAATGAAAGCATAAAGCACCTTAGACACGCCACGGGTTTCTCACTGGTGCTGGTGTTGACCCAAGATTGGGCCCTTTTAATTTTTTTGGTTGCTTAAGGTATTGTTTTGGAATTGAGTGAACCTCTGATGTCCAAAATAAAAACCAGATGTGTTACCATGGCTGAGGGTGGCTCGTTTGTTCTGCAGGTGTTTGTTTGGACATTGGAATTTATGTCTAAAGCCCTTAGTTCCTGATGACCTGGCAGATTTTGCACTTGAAGTGCTGAGTATGGAAGCACCAGGCAAGGCTGATCCTCCTGATCCATTTGTGTGGAACCAGCTGAAGGAGTTTGTTGAATTAAAGCCTCCCAGGTGTCCCTGCCTCCTTGGTGTAGTCCCGGGTCAGTGTTTAGCCCCTCAGCATTCCCATGCTTGCTCATCCTCAGTGCTGGACTCATCGTGTGCAGACACTGCGTCAACCTCTTCATCCACTGCGTTCCCCCCTTTCCAGCGCAAGATTGTGCAGAGCACAGCACGCAACCACCATCACCGAGACACGATCTGGGGGGTACTGGAGTGCACCTCCTGAGCGGTCCAGGCATCAGAAGCGCATCTTGAGAAAACCGACGGCTCTGCACCACAGCCCTTGGAGGCGTGGCTCCTATTGTACTGCTCAGCTGATATTGGATGATGAAGGGGCATCATGAACCACCTGAGGGGATAGCCCTCGTCACCCAGCAACCAGCCATCCAGTCGAGCCGGAGCACTGAAGAGCCCCGGCACCTGGGAGTGTCTGAGGATGTAGGTGTCGTGGGAGCTGCCTGGGTACCTTGCACAGACTTGTAGAATCTGCATCCTGTGATCACACACTATCTGCACGTTCATGGAGTGGAAGCCCTTCCTGCTGACGAAGGCACCGGGCTCACCTGCTGGCGCCTTGATGGCCACATGTGTACAGTCTATAGCACCCTGGACACGGGGGAAGCCAGCAATGGCCACATAGCCTCTGGCTCGCTGTCTGGCTGCAGCGGAAGTGGATGAAGTACAATCCACACCTGAACAGAGCGTCTGTAACCTGCTTGACAAATGTGGACAGCTGATTGGGAGACACCACAAAAGATCACCCGAGCCCTGGAAGGAGCCAGATGCAAAGAAGTGGAGGGCAACTGTGACCTTCAGGGCCACTGGCATGGGGTGTCTACCCACAGTTAGCAGAGATCTCAGGGCCAACCTGACTGATATAGTTGACCATTCCCTTGAGAGACGGAGCCTCCTTTGGCACTGCACCTCAGTTATATGGAGGTAGCTGCTTCGCCACCTGTCTACTCTGGCAGCAGGATAGTGGTGTCTTCTGCAGTGCCTTCCACCTTAGACTACCTCTTGACACTGTGCCTCGTGTGTCTGCACCTGTCCTCCCAAAGGTGGCTCCCCTGGAGGCTGATTGTCCACTCCTGGCCCCCTTCCTCCTCAGGAGGAGTTGCCTCCAGTGGACAAGTCAGAACCCATACCCAGGCTAAGGGGAGGCCTCTGGAAAGCTGCAGGTCTGCTAAAGATTCCTGACTGATAAGTGCTGACCTTAAAGTTCAAAGTGCATAGAAAGCTGCTGGAATGCATTCTGAACTGCTGCAGATCACACAGGCAAGTTTAAAATACTTTCTCCAATAAACACTCCACAAAGCAGATTGAATACTGCGCTGAGCCCTCTTATCCCACCTGTGGATGAGTTTCATTAAAAAAGGTCTTACCCACCTACCCGTTGCGCCCATGCACCGACCCGAAGATCACACGGGTATCTAAAAAAAATCACCGATTTAAGGGTCTTAACTAGCCTGTTAATTAATGGCAGGCGCGTGGCCTTCATCATGCCCGCCCAGTGAAATATCTGATGGCGCACGGTGACGTCAGGATGCTCACCTGATGTCACCATGTCATTTTACACATGGGAGTGCAGGGCCTGTCCCCTGCACGTCAAACTGAAAATTCTGCCCTAGGTCTGCAGATGAGGGTAGTACAGTTGTCTACATGGACTTCAGTAAGGCTTTTGACAAGGTCCTGCATGGGAGAATGGTCAAGATAAGAGCCCATGGGATCCAGGGCCATTTGGCAAATTGGATCCAAAATTGGCTTAGTGGCAGGGGGCAGAGGGTGATGGTCGAAGGTTGTTTTTGTGACTGAAAGCCTGTGTCCAGTGGTGTACCGCAGGGTTTGGTGCTGGATCCCTTGCTGTTTGAAGTGTACATTAATGATCTAGACATGAATGTAGGACATCTGATGAGTAATTTTGCAGATTAAATGCAAATTGGTGGTGCGGTGAGGAGGAAAGCCTTAGATTACAGATGGGCTGGTCAGATGGACAGAACAGCAGCAAATAGATTTCAATCCCAAGCAGTGTGAGGTGATGCATTTTGGTAGGATTAACAAGGGAGTACACAATGAATGGTAGGACTCTAGGAAGTACAGAGGTTCAGAGGGACCTTGATGTACATGTCCATAGATCCTTGAAGACAGTAGCACAGGTAGATAAGGTGGTTAAGGCATATGGGATACTTGCCTTTATTATTTGAGGCATAGAATATATGAGCAGGGAGGTTATGTTGGATCAGTATAAAACGCTAGTTAGGCCACAGCTGGAATACTGTGTGCAGTTCAGGTCGCCACATTATAGGATGGATGTGATTGCACTGGAGGGGGTGCAGAGGAGATTCACCAGGATGTTGCCTGGGCTGGAGTGTTTCAGCAATGAAGAGAGACTAGATAGGCTGGGGTTTTTACCCTTGGAGCAGAGAAGGCTGAGGGGGTCCTGATAGAGGTGTACAGAATTTAGGGACATAGATAGGGTAGATATGAAGAAACTTTTCCCCTTAAGTGGAGGTGTCAACAACCAGGAGGCATAGATTTAAGCCAAAGGGCAGGAGGTTTAGAGGATGGAGGAAAAAATTCTCATTGGGCTGGGGTTGGGGGGGTGGGTTACTGTCTGGAAATTGCTGCCCGAAAAGAAAGTGTGGTAGAGCAGGAACCCTCAACATGAAGTATTTTAGATGAACGCTTGAAACACCATAGCATACAAGGCCAAGTGCTAGGAAATGGGATTAGAGTAGATAGGGGCTTGATGACTAGTGTGGACACAATGGGTTGAAGGGTCTCTGCTGTATAACTCTGAAGGACCTACAATACCACAAAAACCAACCAGGGGTGTTAACTATTAAGTTAGAAGAAGACAGGGGGTTTAAGCCCCTAATGGGACAGGGTTTTGGTCAACTATAATGCTAACTGCATTTCATGATTGTAATCTGAGGGCGGTGGTTAATTCAATAAAGCAATTGTGAATTCTCAGAAGGAACTTCTCACTACTCATTCTGTTTAAGCCACACTTGTGAATCTGGTGTCACAAACTTGTGTGCAAAGGGTCTGAGGGAGAAAGGGGGCAGCCCCTACATAAAGTAACCACCTGCTGGAAAATTCCTATATTGATTATACTTGATCAACTAGTCCAGAGAGAACATGGAATGTCGCACCTAACAAAGGGGTGAAGGCCGACCTTCCGATAGGCTTAGAGATGCAATGCAAAAGACTGAAGTTTAAATCAGTGGTTTAGAGATAATGGAGATGGATTGCACAGGAACAGGAGAGTGAGCACATCCTGAGTGGGGCACAGCCAGAGTGGGTATTCGGAATTTGGTGCAAAGCAGGAATGAGGTGTATACGTGACGAGGTGCTCTTTGCATTTTTTCCTTGCTATCCAACTTCTTCAATCTTCAGAGCCTCCTGCAGCAGTAGAGGCTACAAGGGAAAGGAATCACTGGTAAGTAGTGGGTAAGGTATTTACTACTTTAATTGCTTATGGTTTGAAGTCTTTTTGTGGTTCACAGTTTGTATATTCTACAGTAACGAGGATCAGGAAAGAAGGGTAATTGACTTAGAAGGTTTAATTTAAAGGGATAAGTCATGGCAGGAGAGCTCAAAGCCGTGGTGTGCTCCATGTGGGAAGCCGGGAACATTTCCAGTGCCCGGGCCCAGCATGTGTGCAGGAAGTGTGTCCAGCTGCAGCTCCTGGAAGCTCGGGTTTCAGAGCTGGAATGGCGGCTGGGGACACTGGAGCATCCGGGAGTCTGAGTGTATCATGGATAACACGTTTAGAGAGGTGGTCACACCGCAGATGAAGGGACTTGAGGAAGGAAGGGAATGGGTGACCACCAGGCAGTCCAAGAGAAACAGGCAAGTAGTTCAGGAGTCCCCTGGGGTCCCGCTCGCAAATCGGTATTCTATTTTGGAGGCTGAGGGCGGTGCTGGTTCCTCCAGGGAGTGCGGACAGAGCCAAGCTTCTGGCACCACAAGCAGCCTGTCTGTACAGGAGGGGAGGAAGAGCAACAGTAATAGGGGATCCTAGAATCAGGGAAACAGATAGACACTACTGTGGCCGTCAACGTGACTCCAGGTTGGTGTGTTGCCTCCCTGGTGCCAGGATCCAGGATGTCAAATGGGCAGATGGAATTTAACCCTGAAAAGTGTGAGGTGATACACTGAGGAAGGAATAATTTGACAAGGAAATATTCAATGAATGGCATGACACTAGGAAATTCTGAGGAACAAAGGGACCTTGGCGTGTTCCCATAAATATCTGAAGGCAGAGGGGCATGTTAGTGGGGTGGTGAAAAAGGCATATGGGACACTTGCCTTTATCATTCGAGGCATAGATTACAAAAGTAGGGAGGTCATGTTGGAGTTGTATAGAACCTTGGTGAGGCCACAGCTGGAGTACTGTGTGCAGTTCTGGTCACCACATTATAGGAAGAATGTGATTGCACTGGAGGGGGTGCAGAGGAGATTCACCAGGATGTTGCCTGGGATGAAACATTTAAGTTATGAAGAGAGGTTGGATAGACTTGGGTTGTTTTTGTTGGAACAGAGAAGACTGAGGGGCGACTTGATCGAGGTGTACAAGATTATGAGGGGCATGGACAGGGTGGATAGGGAGCAGCTGTTGCCCTTAGTTGAAGGTTCAGTCACAAGGGGGCATAAGTTCAAGGTGAGGGGCAGGATATTTAGGTGGGGGGGGTGGATGTGAGCAAAAAAAACTTTACCCAGAGGGTGGTGACGGTCTGGAATGTGCTGCCTGGGAGGGTGGTGGAGGCGGGTTGCCTCACATCCTTTAAAAAGTACCTGGATGAGCACTTGGCACGTCATAACATTCAAGGCTATGGGCCAAGTGCTGGTAAATGGGGTTAGGTAGCTAGGTCAGGTGTTTCTCACGTGTCGGTGCAGACCCAATGGGCCGAAGGGCCTCTTCTGCACTGATTCTTTTCCACCCCACCAATGTTAGTCTCCTAAGTGTCTTGAATGGTGAGCGACTTGAGGCAGGGGTATGAGGGATGAAAGGTTTAACTGACTGAACGTTAACTGATGCGCTGTCCTTGTTGTTAATTTCAGCATCACCATCACATGGCCACAGCACCCCCTCCACACCTGAGGGCCAAGACATGCAACTTGTGGCACATCATTTCAGCCAGCCAGGCACCAGCGCAGCCACTAACACTTCCGTGGGGAATTTAATGTCGGCTAGTGTCCCGGGGCACAGTGGAGAGGGTACTTCACAATCGCTGGAGGAGATGGCACGGACAGAGAGTGCCGAAGGTGCCAGCAGCTGGAGGACTGCAGGGGACCAGGCACATGCTGAGTCCGGCAGTGATGCTGTGTCTCTGGAGATGTCAGCCATGCAGCAGCTGCAGGACCAGTGGCAGGAATTGCGTTTGCATCTGGCAGGGTTGCATGAGGGTGTGCTTCAGTTGGTCTCTGTGGTGGAGGAATCCAGGCAGAGTGTCAGTGATGACATGAACCTCAGGACAGAGCTTCAGGCTTCCTCCATTGAGAGATTGGCGACTCTCATGGAGAGGGGCTTCCAGTGGATTGAGAATCTTCTGATTGGGTTACGCTCTGATCTGCAAACCCTCACAGCACTAATGGCCACGAGTGGTCATTCTCAATGTGGGAGATGTTCTAGGCACCAAGTGTTGCCGCTCGGTGCCCATCCATCTGCAGTGAGCAGGGAGGTCCAATGTGACCTCACGTCGGCGCAGCAGCTGCCTGTCATCGCTGCGAGCTCCTCTCAGGGCGCTCCGGATGAGGGCCGCAGCTCCTCCGCCCCTCTGCCAGTCAATGTTGCATCCGTTGAGGCTGCGACAACTGTGGAGATGCCAGTTCAGGAACTGGCCACTCCCTCCCAGGCGGGGCCAGCACAGGCTCCAAGGGCCAGAGGACGGCCGCCAAGGTTTTACCATCTACACCTCTCAGACAAGTCAAAGATTGACTAGTATCTTGAAGTTTTTTTTCAGACTCAACTTCTCACTTCTAGCCTGTTAATGTGGTGTTTTTATTTTTCAGGTTTTATAAAAACACTAACTCAAGAAAGCCTGGTTAAATTAGCTCCTAAAACAAATACATTTGGACTGGGAAAAAGCTATCCATGGGCGAGGAGGGGAAAGAGGATTTTATATTAACCTTGTTGTAACCAAGGAGGTTGAATAAAGGAGGGGAGCCAGCTCATTCCCCCTCAGCTGGGAGGATGACAAAATTGGGGTCCCGTGTTTGAGTAGTTAACAATTTGGGGGTCTCATCTGGGATCACAAATTGGGGGAGCTCACCTGGGGACTGGGTAGTAACTGTACTTCACTAACAAGCACCCATCTTCCCATTGCAATATTGCAGCATGGCCCACAAGCTATGAACCTCGAAGGACAAGGGGCCCTTATTCTTGACAAGAAGAACCTAGTAGCTTGTCAACTGACTGACTACATTCAGCTACAGACTGATCACCTGTAGTGATTAAGAACTGTCACAATATCACAAGCTTCTTACAGGAAAATTATCCCTTTGGAGCTCAGAACAAGTATGATGAGGCTCAACACCTAATGGAGCATAAATCAACTCAATCTTATTTGCCCAATTACAAGGAAATATGGCTAATGTCCTCCAAAAACGACTGACATCTCAGTCTGTCACCAAGAAAAAAAGATGTGCTAAGGGAGATTGTGTAGGGATAACATCACTGGACTAGTAACCAGAGGCCCTGACAAATGCTGAGGATGTGGGTTCAAATCCCACCAATGGCAGCTGGTAGAATTTAAATTCAATTCCTAAATCTGTAGTAAAGCTAATATTCGGTTTAAAAAACCCATCTGGTTCACTAATGTCCTTTAGGAAATGAAATCTGTCCTTACCTGGTCTGGCCTACATGTGACTCCAGACCCACAGCAATGGGCTGGACATGGAAATGCCCTCTGAAATGGCCTATAGCAAGCGACTCAGTTTCAAGGGCAATTAGACAAGGGCAACAAATACTGGCCTTGACAGCAAGGTCCAAATCCCATGAAAGATTCAGAAATAAAATCAGAAAGATGCAGCTTGCAAAGGGCAAAATCCCAAGAACTGGGAGGTGACAGCCCCATAAAAATCCCAGGTCCGATGCTACACACGTGGGAGGGGACATTTTGCCAGGTGATGTAAACAAAGGCTAGAAAAGGACCATCGATCATAACCCACATTGGCCCTAGAGGGATTGAGGCCCAGACTGTTCATGCCCTCCAGTGGGAAACTAAAGCAGAACAATAGAGTAAGGGCCACACCCAGTCCAAGCACTGCTTCCACCCCATGGTGCGGAGAGTACAGTCCACGATGTGTGAGGGGGTTATGATCAAGGTGGGGGAAAGGAAGAGTATCATCTGCTAGATACCGAAGCAGCCACCAACGTAACAGATCCCCTTCTTCCACAGCTTCATGACAGGAAAAGCCAATGTTTAGATCATTTACAGGTGGTTTTCAGTGGTTGGGACACTGTCCAAGCTGGAGTTTGGAGTTCAGCCCCTCCAAACTAAGTGGACCTGGGTACCAAATAGGTGGGTTCAACCAGGCATGAGGTTCTGGGCTCAGAGTGCTCGACGAGGAGACCAGTGTCAAATACTCATCCTGGTTTTCAAATCCCTCCATGACCACGCCCCTCCTGGTTTGTAATCCTTCTAGTTACACAGCCCTTGGATATTTGTGCTTGAATTCTGGCCTCCTGTGCATTCACAATTATAATCCCTCCCACCATCGGTGGCTATGCTTTCAGGGCCATAACTAGAAATCCCTCCCTACACCTCTCGACTTCCTTCCTTTAAGACACTCCTTAAAACCTACCCCTGACCAAACCTTTGGTTTTCTGTCCTAACAGGATGGATTATGTTTGGAAATCTGCACCAAATTTGAAACAAAAAAAAAACACTGCAAAGCTGATTGATAAATTATCTAAGTAGAGATGGCTGGGCAGGTGATGTGCTGTAGCTGTATGATGTGGGAGCTGGCAGATCCCATTGCGAGCCGCAGTGACCACATCTACAGCAAGTGTTGGTTGCTGGAGGAACTCCGGCTCAGAATTGAAGAGCTGGAGTCGGAGCTCCGGACGCTGCGGCACATCCGGGAGGGGGAGAGTTACCTGGACTCTTTGTATCAGGAGGCGGTCACACCTGGTAGATTAAGTACCTCAAATACGGTCAGTGGTCAGGGTCAGCAGGGTGTGACTGCAAGTGAGGCAGGTAGAGGGATCCTGTGTTCAGGAACAGAGGAGCCTCAGCTCTTGACCTTGTCTCCAACAGGTACGAGGTACTTGCTCCCTGTGCGGATGAGGAAGAGGGCTGTAGGGAGGATGAGCCAGCTGACCACGGCACCGTGGCACAGGAGGCCATTCAATAGGGGGGAGCAAAAAGACAAATGGTAGTTGTTGGGGATTCTATAATTAGGGGAATTGATAGCATCCTTTGTAAGCAGGATCGAGTCCCGCATGGTATGTTGCCTGCCCAATGCCAGGGTGAGGGACATGTCTGACCGGCTTGAAAGGATATTGGAGAGGGAGGGGGAGGATCCAGTTGTTGTGGTCCACGTCGGGACAAATAACATAGGTAAGACTAGGAAAGAGGACCTGTTTGGGGATTATCAGGAACAAGGAACTAAGTTAAAGAACAGGTCCTCAAGGGTTATAATCTCCAGATTACTACCCGAGCCACGTGCAAATTGGCATAGGGACGCGAGAATAAGGGAATTAAACACGTGGCTAAAGGAGTGGTGTGGGAAAGAGGGGTTCCATTTCGTGGGGCACTGGCATCAGTATTGGAACAGGAGGGATCTGTACCGTTGGGATGGTCTCCACTTGAACCGATCTGGGACCAATGTTCTAGCGAAAAGGGTAAATAGGGTGGTCAACTGGACTTTAAACTAGAAAGTGGTGGAGGGGGGAGGGAAGGGTAAAACTCCAATAAGTATGACTAATGGGAAACAAAGCAGCAGGTTAGCGTGTGGGGGGGGTCGATTCAACTTCATGGAAAATTATGAAAAATCTGAAAAGAAAGGAGAGCCCAGGAGAGGCTATTAAATCCCCCAGAACACAAAATAGGACAAGAGTGTTTGGAAAGGGCTAGGAATCTAACTTCAAGCACACCAGATAAAGGAACGACAATGAGAAAGGGGAACGGGAAATACAGGACTGAAGGTGTTGCATCTTAATGCACGCAGCATATGAAATAAGGTAAATGAACTTGTGGCGCAGATTGAAATTGGCAGGTATGATGTGATGGGCATCACGGAGACATGGCTGCAAGGGCATCAGGACTGGGAGCTAAATATCCAAGGATATACATCCTATTGAAAAGATAGGCAGGTTAGCAGAGGGTGTGGGGTTGCTTGGTTAGTAAATGAAATGGATAGCAAGAAACGACGTAGGGTCAGATGATGTACAATCTTTGTGGGTAGAGTTGAGGAACTGCAGAAGTGAAAAAACAATAATGGGAGTTATGTACAGGCCTCCAAACAGTAGTCAGGATGTGGGGCACAAGATACACCAGGAGATAGAAAAGATGTAAGAAAGGCAAGGTTACAGTGATCATGGGGGATTTCAATATGCAGGTAGACTGGGAAAATCAGGTTGGTAATGGATCCCAAGAAAAGGAATTTGTAGAATGTCTACAAGATGGCTTTTTGGAGCAGCTTGTGGTGGAGCCCACTAGGGAACAGGCAATTCTAGATTTAGTGATGTGTAATGAGGCACATTTGATCAGGGAGCTGAAGGTGAAGGAACCCTTAGGAGGAAGTGACCATAATATATAATAGAATTTACCCCGCAATTTGAGGGGAAAAAGCTGGAATCAGATGTAACGGTATTACAGTTGAATAAAGGCAACTACAGAGGCATGAGGGAGGAGCTGGCCAGAATTGACTGGGAGATGAGCCTAGCAGGAAAGACAGTGGAACAGCAATGGCAGGAGTTTCTGGGAGTAATTTGGGAGACACAGCAAAAATTCATCCCTTGGATGCATACTAGAAGCATACTAAAGGGAAGACAAGGCAACCATGGCTGACAAGGGAAGTCAGGGACAGCATAAAAGCTAAAGAGAAAGCATATAATGCAACGAAGAGCAGTGAGAAGTCTACAAAGATCAGAGGACAACTAAAAAAATGAGGGAGAAGATTAAATATGAGAGTAAACTAGCCAGTAATATAAAAGAAGATTGCAAGAGTTTTTTTTTAGATATTTAAAGGGCAAGATGGTCAAAAGTGGACATTGGGCTGCTGGAAAATGATGCTGGAGAAGAGGTAGTGGGGAAAAAAGAAATGGCAGAAGAACTGAATAGGTACTTTGTGTCAGTCTTCACGGTGGAAGACACGAGTAACATCCCCAAAGGTCAAGAGAGTTGGGGGGCAGAGGTGAGTATGGTGGTCATTACCAAGGAGAAAGTGCTAGGAAAACTGAAAGGTCTGAAGGTGGATAAATCACCTGGACCAGATGGATTACACCCCAGATATCTGAAGGAGATTGCGGTGATCTTTCAGGAATCACAAGTCAGGGAGGGGCCCAGAGGACTGGAAAATCGCTAATGTAACCCCCCTGTTTAAGGAGGGAGTGAGGCAAAAGACAGGAAATTATAGGCCGATTAGCCTGACCTTGGTCGTTGGTAAGATTTTAGAGTCCACTATTAAGGATGAGATTTCAGAATACTTGGAAGCACGTGGTAAAATAGGGCAAAGTCAGCATGGTTTCATCAAGGGGAGGTCATGCCTGACAAATCTGTTAGAATTATTTGGAGGAGGTAACGAGCAGGTTAGACAAAGGAGAGCCAATGGATGTTATCTACTTGGACTTCTAGAAGGCCTTTGGCAAGGTGCCGCACAGGAGGCTGCTCAGTAAGATAAGAGCCCATGGTGTTAGAGGCAAGGTACTAGCATGGATAGAAGATTGGCTGTCTGGCAGGAGGCAGAGAGTGGGGATAAGGGGGTCCTTCCGCAAGGGTCAGTGTTGGGACCACAACTTTTCACTTTATACATTAATGATCTAGATGAAGGAACTGAGGGCATTCTGGCAAGTGCATGACCTCTCACTTCCACACGTTGTATTCCATCTGCCTCTTCTTTGCCCATTCTCCTAACCTGTTTAAATCCCTCTGCAGCCTCCCCACCTCCTCAACACTATCTGTCCCTCCACCTATCCTTGTATCATCTGCAAACTTTGGTAGGGAGAATAGAGGCAGACCATTTTCTAAATGGGGAGAGAATTCAGAAATCTGGAGTGCAAAGGGACTTGGGAGTCCTCGTCCAGGATTCTCTTAAGGTTAACTTGCAGGTTGAGTCAGTAGTTAGGAAGGCAAATGCAGTGTAGGCATTTATTTCGAGAGTACTAGAATATAAAAGCAGGGATGTGCTGCTGAGGCTTTAATAAGGCTCTGGTCAGACCACATTTAGAA
Organism: Cetorhinus maximus; assembly: GCF_964194155.1. Taxonomy (NCBI): domain Eukaryota; kingdom Metazoa; phylum Chordata; class Chondrichthyes; order Lamniformes; family Cetorhinidae; genus Cetorhinus; species Cetorhinus maximus. Next base: position 8,661,200 of record NC_135881.1, read on the forward strand.
TATTGTGAGCAATTTTGGGCCCGTATCTCAGGAAGGATGTGCTGGCTCTGGAGAGGGTCCAGAAGAGGTTCACAAGAACGATCCCAGGAATGAAAGGCTTAACATATGAGGAACGTTTGAGGACTCTGGGTCTATACTCAATGCAGTTTAGAAGGATGAGGGGGGATCTGATTGAAACTTACAGAATACTGAAAGGTCTGGATAGAGTGGACGTGGGGAAGATGTTTCCATTAGTAGGAGAGACTAGGACCCGAGGGCACAGCCTCAGAGTGAAGGGAAGACCTTTTAGAACAGAGATGAGGAGAAACTTCTTTAGCCGGACAGTGGTGAATCTATGGAATTTATTGCCACAGAAGGCTGTGGAGGCCAGGTCATTGAGTGTATTTAAGACCGAGATAGATAAGTTCTTGATTGGTCAGGGGATCAAGGGTTACGGGGCGAAGGCGGGAGAATGGGGTTGAGAAATTTGTCAGCCATGATTGAATGGCAGAGCAGACTCGATGGGCCGAATGGCCTAATTTCTGCTCCTTTGTCTTAAGGAAATTGGGACCTCCACCATCCCATGTGTAAACACCAGCGTGACAACATCACTAATGCAGAAGCTGGGCAGACAATCAGCAACCCCCACCCACCATTCTCAGAAAGGGCCAAGTCAGCTGGTTAACAAGGCAATGGGCCATAATTTTACATTGCCCATGTCATTTTTCAATGGGTGCATGTGGAAAAATAGATGGGGAGTCACAGGTTAAATCAGGATGTGTTGCAAGGTGGATATAAAAGGCTCAAGGTTCTGGTCAATGTGTTTCATCGGTGGTTTCTCTTTCCTGTTTGAGTTTTCAGGCTGTGTTAAAACACTCAGGGATGGTGGGGGAGGGGGGGGCAAAGTGCCAACTATCAAGTTTGTGCACTCCAGCATTGGAGCTTTATATCCCCGTTTCCCCCATGGGAATTTTGCATTCTGTATGAAGCTCGCCCTCCAGCGAGGGAGAGGAAGGGGAGGATGGCAGCTGGCCAGAGACAGGTGCCCCATGGTCCAGCAAGATGTGCACCTGCTGCTGCTCAATGGGCTGCAGAGGACAGACAGGAACATGAGGCAGGCAAAGGCACTACCTTGCCAGCCATGTCAACAAAAAGAGGTGAGGAATGCAAGCCTCCTGATGTCTTAACACTGCCTTCAAAGACAGTATCTAAAAGGAGATGGTCACAACCCTGAGACACTGCCTGGCGAGATGGCCTCCAATTGCATTGGTGGTCACTCGATGCCTGTGGCACTGACTTTCTTCATTTCCCAAGTCATGAAGACGGTACTGAAATTTGCCAGCACGTGGCCTATCACAGAGGATCTCCACAGATGCTTCACTCAGGCATGTCCAGGAGTTTCTATCACTACTGAGAATGCCAGTCAAGGTGAAAGACCCAGAAACTTTGCAGCCATGGCTGGATGTCTGAAGGTGCAGGGGGTTATCAACTGCACACAGCAATAGAAGCTCCATCTGGAGCACCAGGGCATTTATCAATAGCAAAAGCTATCACTCAATCCATGCCCAAATGGTGTGATCATAAAACAAAAGGATAGATAATGCAGGTGTGCGCACAGTATCTGGGTAGCAATCATGATACATACACACTCTGCACACCCAGGGGGCAGGGGCCCAGAACCTTTGGATGACTTTTCCGGGAAATAAAGGTTCCCCTCTCAAGAAATGGAGAATGCAGAGCTTCTGGAGTCATTAATAGTTAGCAGCAACTTGCAGGTCACACCCTGGACAAACCTCTCGTAGCAAGCCTTCACACTCCTCCACTAATGAAGCTAAGAAATGGGTTTGTAAATACATTGACACTTGATGGGTTCAAGAAAGGCCAAGTATTCTCCAGTGAAAGCATGAAGCCAAGTAAACCAAGCGACTTGGATTACAAGGAATACATTCCAATAAAATTGGGAAGAGGAGCTTTTAAAGGAACAGTTCCATTTTAAAGGAGGCTGTAAAACCATCTCTGAACATGCTCAAAGATCATCTCCTGAGAGGATCTTACCAGATTGCACAGGCCAAGAAGCCTCAATTGCTGAAACTCCGGCTGGAATTTTCCAGCCCCATTGGCGTCAGGCGTCAGGGTGGGCAGTGGGGACAAAATGGCCAACAATGTTTTGTGCCATTGTGAAATTAATTTGCCATCATCCACTCCACCCGAATTCATCTGCTCGATGGCAAACCACCTTGTCCAGTTCGTCAGGAACCGAATTTCAATGCATTTGCATCTCATCATCTTGCCTGCCTGCCGGAATCATCCCCCTCATTTAATTTACCTCCCATTTTGGCAGAAACGGAATTGTAGCACAGTGCAGTTAAATTCTCTGGTCTTCGCTACACCCGAGACTGCAGTGGTTCAAGGCAGCAGCTCACCGCCAGATTCAAGGACAATTAGGAATGGGCAATAAATGCTGGCCTTGCCAGTGACACCCACATTGAGAAATAATACTTTCCTGCCTGATAATTGAACATGGAAAGTAGGCAGATGGGTTAAGCAGGCATTTTGATTGTCTTCACTAGAGAGGATACAACTAACATCCCAGAAATAGCTGTAAATCAGGAAATGGAAGGGAGGGAGAGGGAGGAACTTGGGAAAATTAGAGAAGTGGTATTGAGCAAATTGTTGGAGTTACAGGCTGACAAATCCCCGGGTTCAGATGGACTTCACTCCAAGGTCTAAAAGAAGTGGCTAGAGAGATAGTTGATGCACTGGTTTTAAATTTTCCATAATTCTAGATTTGGGGAAGGTTCCATTAAATTTGAAAATAGAAAATTTAACTCCTTTATCCAAAAGGGAAGGACACAAAGGAAACTACAGGTCAGTTAGCCTAACATCTGTCATAGAGAAAATGTTTAAAGCTATTTTTGAAAGATGTTATAGCAGGGCTCTGAGAAATTCAAGGCATCAGGTACAGTCATTGTTTTGTAAAAGGGAAATCATGGCCTGAATGTCGTGCTTGGTGTGCACACCATCAGCAGGAACTGGAATCTGCTCCTGGCCACGGTCACATTGCAAACATGGTTTCACACTGGGTGGCCAGTTAAGGTCCACTCAGCATGAAATTTGCCTTCTCAATGGTCAAGTGCCAGGCAGGGGGCAGGAGCCTGTCAGACACCAGGTATTAACGGTGACCCAGCCAACACTTCAAAACCAGAGGCAGTTCCCTTAAGGCCGTTAGTGGCAAACCTTTGGAGCCTGTCCAAGAAACCATTTCATTGGAACAATGGCCTCACCAGAGGCTGGAGACGTTAGGCGGGTAGACTCTGTCCTGTTTCAGATGGTGCCTCGTGACCTTTGCAGGTTGGTGTCAGGCTGGACACTATCATATCCAGGGATGGTGTGAGGCAGCCCACCACACCCAACCAAAATACCAGTGAAGAGATGGCAGCTGACATCAGCAGCCATGGTGTTGTGGTATGCACATGGGTACAGTGCCATTAAAGGCTCAATCTGCTACACTCAGCAAGCAAGAGTACCCAGTTGGCATGGATCAGTGTGGAGATGTGTTAAGGACTGACTGTCCCCCTGTGGAGCTCAATGGTGTTAGAGTCTGAGTTCCCAATGTTACTGACAGCGGTGCCAGTCAAGGGGTGAGCCCTGGCTTCTTGAACTGAGTGCCTTGCAGCTCTCGAGGGCCCTGTGAGGTGCTCCTCAGGTGGGGTTGGCCAGGCACCAATAGCGCTGCAGGTAGAGAGTGGACTAATCAATGCTCCTCTGCCCTTTCAGGTAAAGAGAAGCCATAACAAGAGATGACAGGGGGAGGCCCCCCCAAACCTCATTCTGACAAGGTATGGAATGGATTTGGAGGAGTGCCACCATCCACCTTGGTCAGCCAGTCATAGAAAGGTAGGGGTCTCTGTTGAAGATAGGAGTGCAGATCCGAGTGGCAGATTGTGCAAAAATTGTGTTCTCATAAATGGGAGGCTCAAACCCAGAGTCCCCATTGATCATTGAAAGACGATGCCACCATGATGCAGATCCATTGTCTCACCAGGGTGCCTGTTATGTACAGTTACAGTTTGATGACTTAATCGAAGGACATGTCCTTCTTGTCCCCTAGAATCAGTTTGCCCACTAAAGCAGGACCCCAAAGAGCCACCCCTTTGATGACAGGACCACTGGGCTTTAGCTACACCTGCATCACCCCCACTGAACCAGGCACCAGCATGGATACCAGCGCCTCTTGCGGGCGTTACATCACCAGCTAGAATGTGCATAGCAGTGAGGGCACTTCACAGCTTGAGGAGCAGGTGGCAGTGCCCAGGGCACCAGCCGTCAGTGTACTGCTGGGAACCGGGACGATACTGATTCGAAAACAGATGATCCTCTCGAGTCATCCATTGTGCAGCAGATGCTGGATGTCCAGTGCGATGTACGGGAGGATCTGGCAGAGATTCAAGAGGGTCTGCGTGCCATGGTCTCCGTTATCGAGGACTCCATGCGGAGCATCAGTGCATTGACCCTCATTGCCGAGCGCACTGCCTCCTCCCATTCAGTGGCGACTCATGGAGACGCAGCTCCAGAGACAGGAATCAGGTTCCCAGGGTCACGCTCAGACCTGTGATCCCTCAAGAGGCAATAACCTCAGGCGGTCAGTGTCAGTGTGGGAGATGGATGAGGCACCCAGTATCCCAGCTCGGTGCCTGTCTATCACTTGAGCAGGGAGGTCTGGAGCATCATGTTGGTCCACAAGCTTTTTGTCTCTGCAGCCTCCTGTGCTCTGGATGATGGCAGCAGCTCCTCCACCCTTCTGCCAGTGACCATGACATGAAGCTGTGGTGACAGATGCCAGCCATGGCACTGAGGTGGGGGCAGCACAGGCTCCACTGGCCAGAGCATGACCACTAAGGTCAGCAGAGACAGCCGGCAGTCTCCAATGCTGCTGCCAGTGAGGTGGGGGCACCAAGACAACGCTTGGAAATATCAAAGTTTAAAGGCCCCATGAGCACAAGGAGGGGCTGGTCACGGGTGATCTTCCATTCTGTCATGTTTGGTTTATGTTTTCTGGTCTGGGAATTAAGACCACGGAAGGTGATGGTCATTTGTTTGGGTTGGCAAAATGCATAAGTTTTGGTTTTATAATGGGCATTATTTTAAAAAGTCTCCATGGGCACAGGAGCCACTGATTCCAGTTGGTCTGTTCTGCCATTTTTGTTCATGTGTTTATATCGTGTTAATGGTCAGACCAGTGTTCATTTGATGTGAGGGCCAACATATAAATTTTGCTTTTTTGTCTGAATGGCCTAAGCTTCTCTTGTTTTGATGGTGCAGGGCATGCCAGTATCTAATACTGGGCTGAGTAGCTCTATACTTTATTGCCCAGGCACTGAGTGGACTTTGGGGTCAAATAGAAAAAGTTATTTCAGACACCTGGGATGGAGGCAGCAGCCCTGACATGAGGTGGGAGGTCTTTGGCAGCCTAGCTGAAGCAGCGTTGGTTTAAGTTGTCCCAGCCTCCCTGAAGGGTCCAGAGGTCTGCCTCCACACCCTCAGCATTGTCCAAACTATGTTCCTCTTCTGGATTCATCATGTGGCCTGTGCAGCTCCCTCAAGATTCTCTTCCTCCAGTCGGTCCCCACTTGCCAGAGCCAGACTGTGGAGAGCACAGCATGCACCCACTATGTGGCACCAGGTCTGGGGGGGGGGGGGGGGGGGGGGGGTATTGTACTGCCCCCCACCCGAATGGTCCAGGCATCGCAAGTGCATCTGCAGAAGGCTTATGGTTCTACCAACACCCTTGAGGCGTAATGCTGCTCTGCCTGTTTTTTTGAGGTCCTCGTCACCCAGCATCCAGCAGTGAACAGCCTCAGCAGCTGGGAGTGTCAGGATCTAAGGCTCATGGGAGCTGTCAGCGTACCTTGTACAGACTTGCAGAATCTATATCTTGTGGTCACTAGCTACCTGACTGTTCGAGTGGAATCCCTTCTTGTTGACGAAGGCACCCTGCTGACCATTGGCACCTTGATGGCCACATGTGCAGTCAATTGCACCTTGGATGCTGAGGAATCCAATAATCACTGAAAAGCCTCTGTCTCACTCTGGCTGGCCTCCTCCGTATGGTGAAGAATAAAAGGTCAGTACCCGCCTGACCAGAGCTTCTGTCATCAGCATAATTCAACCGTGGACAGCTGATTGTGGAATGACCCAAAGATCCCCCACTGAACCCTGGAAACAGCTGGAGGAGGCATAGAAATTGAGCCACTGGCATGGTGTGTCCACCCAGTCAGAGCTGATCTCAGGTCCAATCATCTAACAAAACAGAGGTCAGACTTCCTGGAGAGTAGAGCCTATTTCAGCATTGCACCTCATTGGAGGGAGCTGCATTGCTGCCTGTAAATAGATGGGTTGGTGGAGTGGGCAGTAAAGGAGCAGATGGATTTTAACAGAGAAGAAGTGTGAGGTCATACATTTAGGGAGGTCAAGCAGTTACAGGGATTACACAATAAATGGGAATATACTAAGAGGAGTAGATGAAGTGAGATCTTGGCATACAAGTACACAGGTCCCTGAAAGCAGCAGTTCAAGGAGACAAGGTTGTGAAGAAGGGATATGGAATGCTCTCCTTCATTGGCAGAGGTATAGAATATAAAAGTAAGAATATAATGTTGGAATTGTATAAAACACTGGTGAGGCCACAACTGGAGTATTGTGTGCAGTTCTGGTCACATTACAGGAAGGACGTAATAGCTCTGGAGAGAGTGCAGAGGAGGTTTACAAGAATGTTGCCAGGGTTAGAAAAGTGTAGCTACGAGGAGAGATTGGATAGGTTGGGGTTATTTTCCTTAGAACAAAGGCTGAGAGGTGACTTGATTGAGGTGTACAAAATTGAGGGAAATAGATAGTGTGGACAGGATAAAATTGTTTCCCTTGCTGGAGAATTCTAGAACCAGGCAGGGGACAGATTGAAGATAAGTGGCAGAAGGTGTAAGGTGGGGGGAACATGAGGAAGAACTTTTTTTTAAAAATATGCCGAGGGTAGTGGGTGTCTGGAATTCACTGCCCAAGTTGGTGGTAGAGGCAGAAACTCTAAACTCCTTTATAAAGTACCTGGATCTGCACCTTAAGTGCTGTAAGCTGCAGGGCTATGGGCCAGATGCAGGAAGGTGGGATTAGAAAGGGCACCTGGGTGTTAGTGGGCTGACATGGACGAGATGGGCCGAATGGCCTCCTGTGCTGTAACTCTATGGTTCTGAACCCTGGCAGGCTAGTGGCATCTGCTGCAGTCCCTTCTGCCTTGGACTAGCTGCTGGCCCTGTGCCTGTACCTCCTCCCACAGCTCCCTCTGCTAGAAGCTGCATAGGGACCATGTGGCCTCCTCCCTTCTGTCCCTCAGGAGGTGGTGCCAACAGCAGAGTGCACATTCCCCATTACCAGGGTGGCAGAAACCTGTCTGATACCCGGAAGGGTCGACGTGGTCAAGATTCTCCTGGGGCCTTAGACACCAATGAGTCCTGAAATGAAGCCGAGAAAAGCTAAGAATGAAGCTCAGAACAGGAGATGAAGCTGTCAAATTCCAATAAGCAACCAGTGGCAAACTATCCCCTGAACTCCTCACTATTCAGTGGCAATGCTGCAGATCATTATCCCACCCTTGGATGGGGTTTTGTTAAAAGTGGACTGCCTGTTTGAACAGTGCTTAATGCATGGGCAATACAAAATCAGATCAATTGCTTCATGGCCTTAAGCACCACTTTAATTGTTGGCAGTCAACTTCAACACCTGCACAGGCCTGCTGACCTGAAGATTGCAGGCGTACAAAACGATATTAAGATGCTTGCCCTACGTCATCTCGCACGACTTCCTGTCCATTCAGGTCAGGCACACGCCCCACTGCAAGTTGTGAAATTCTGGTCCATGTTTAACCAATTCATTGAAGTTCTTTGAAGGAGTCACATGTGCTCTGAATAAAGGGGAACCAGTGGATGTGCTGCACTTACAGTTCCAGAAGGCATTTGATAAAGTGCCACGTGAAAAGCTTATTGCAGAAAATAAAAACTCACGCAGGGGCAATGTATTGGCATAGATAGATTGGCTGGCTAACAGCATTGGCATAAATAGGACTCTGGTTGGCAGATGTGATGAGCGGTGTGCCACAGGGATCAGTGCTGGGGCCTTAACGGTTTACAATTTATATAAATGATTTGGATGAAGGGACTGAAGGAATGGTTGCTATATTTGTTGATGTCAAAGATAGATAGGAAGGAAAGTGAATTGTGAAGAGGACTGAAACAAAAAGAGTTTTACCATTTGCCCACATTATACTCCATTTGCCAGATCTTTGTCACTTTGTAGCCTCCGGGTGAGTAATGTAAAATTGTTCATTTTGGCAGGATGAATAAAATTAATTATATGGTGAGATTACAGAGCTGAGATTCAGAGGGATCTCTGTCAAAGCGTAGTGTGCAGGTACAGCAGGCAAGTCGGAGAGCTAGTGAAAGGTCATTTATTGTGAGGGGAATTGATTATATCAAGTAGGAGGTGATGCTTCAGTTGTACAGGGCATTGGCAAGACCACATCTGGAGTACTGTGTACAGTATTGTTCTCATTTAAGGATGTAAATGTTATAGTTTAGAAAAGGTTTACCAGGCTAATAACAGGATTGGGCAATGTTGTCTTATGAGGAAAGGCTGGAGTTCAGAAGACTAAGAGGTGACTTAATTGAAACCTTCAAGATCCTGAGAGGTCTTAACAGAGTGAATGTGGAGAGGATCTTGCCTGTTGTGCGAGAAACTAGAACTGTTTAAAAATTAGGGTTCGCCCATTAAGACAGATGAGGAGAAAGGGTTGAGCACCTTTGGAGGCAGTGGAAGCAGCCGGAATATTTAAGGCAGAGCTAGATAGATTCTTGATTAACAGGGGTGACAGGTTATTGGGTAGGCAGGAATGTGGGGTTGAGGTTAGAATCAGATCAGTCATGATCTTATTGAAGGGTAGAGCAGACTTGCATAGCCGACTCCTAATTTGTACGTTCTATGTTTGTATGTCTGTCTTTGACATGTGTGGCAGCCATCGACAGTTCAATTGGAAATGGAGACTCTTTACTTGAACAAAGGAAGTTGATTTTTAGATAACATCCAAACGTGACTCAATTTATATTTCAAATGTATGATAGTTGGAACTACAGCTGGAGAGAAGTCACAAGACAAGCCAAGCTGTGGGTATTTCAGTATGTGCTAAAACATAGTTGAGTGAAGGGAGGGCGGTGACTTCAACTGCATCATCGATGCGGCTGGACGATCCGGCAGGGCCGACAGCAGATTGGACGCTACGTCCAGATCCCTGATGGAAACAGTTAAGGATGCCAAGCTGCACGATGTCTTCAGCAACCCTGCAGACGGAGCGCAGCGTAGATACACCTGGTCGCGGCCAGACGGGTCCATCCGTTCCAGGATAGACTTACTGTTTGTGTCCCGTGCGTTCGCAGTCAGATCCACCGACATCAAGCCGGTATTCTTCTGACCACTGCCTCCTACTGGCTGACTGTCACTTAGAGGAAGAGAAGAAGGTGGGTGGGGGACATGGAAGCTAAACGTGCAACTGCTGACCCCAGAGAACATTGAGGAGCTCAAGAGGGATTACAAAGTTTGGAGAACCGTGAAACCCCTCTGAGTCCCTGACACACTGTTGGAAGCGGTCAAGGGAAACATCAAGAGGTTTTTCATCCTCAAAGGCGCCCAGAAAGCAACAGAGGGAAATGTCCCGACTCCAGAAAAACATGCAGAATCTGCTCCGGCTGCAGTCGATGGGGGTCGATGTCAAGGAGGAACTCCAAGAAGTGAAGAGCCAGCAAGCCTCGCTCTTTGCCTCGGAGACCTCCAAGATCATCTTCCGTTCCAGGGTCGACTCTGTGGAGCAGGATGAGACGTGCTCACGTTTCTTCTTCTACAAAGGTACACAGAGAGCGCTCTGTGATCAGCAGCCTGAAGGAAGAAGGAGGCTCAGTAAAGTCATCGCAGTCCGACATGGAGGATCAGCAAATCCTTTTATGTCGGATTGTATGACGTGAAGCCCCCACACAGCACGGACTCCCAGTCCTTCCTGTCCTCTATCCCGGAGGTCTTAGACGACAGTACACAGGAGAGCCTGGACAAACCGCTAACTCCTGACGAACTGACTAAGGCCCTTGAGTCCTTCGAGAAGAGTAAAACTCCCGGAAGCGACGGCTTGCCGGCGGAGTTGTATTCGGCTCTGTGGGACTGGATCGGCCCAGACCTGCTAGAAGTGTACGAGAGTATGCTCCTGGCCGGCAGCATGTCAGAATCCATGAGGAAAGACATCATCACCCTCATCTACAAGCACAACGGGGAAAGGGAGGAAATTAGAAATTGGCGACCCATTTCACGGTTGAATGTGGACTATTAGATTCTGTCCAAGGTCAATGCCAATCGGGTCAAGTCCGCTCTGGAATTGGTGATCCACCCTGACCAGACCTGCACTGCGCCGGGCAGGAAGATCTGACAGTCTAGCGCTGCTCAGGGATACGATTGCCTATGTGCAGGACAGGGGTGTGGACATCTGCCTCATCAGCCTGGATCAGGAGAAGGCCTTTGACAGAATATCGCACACCTACATGGTGGATGTGCTCTCCAAAATGGGGTTTGGGGAGGGAATTCGCAATTGGATCCAACTGCTCTACACTATCAGTAGTGCAGTCTCAATCAATGGGTGGGAATCAGATAGCTTTCCTATTAAATAGGGAGTCAGGCAGGGCTGCCCTCTCTCCCCTGTCCTGTTTGTGTTGCATAGAACCCTTTGCTGAGTCCATCAGGAAGAATCTGGGCATAAGAGGAGTGACTATCCCAGGCAGTGGAGGCACACAGGTCAAAGCCTGCCTGTACATGGACAATGTCGCCATCTTCTGCTCGGATCCGCTGTCTGTGCGCAGACTGATCCACATCTGCGACCAGTTCGAACTGGCCTCAGGAGCCAAGGTAAATCGTGGGAAGAGCGAGGCCATGTTCTTTGGGAACTGGGCTGACCGATCCTTTATCCCCTTCACTGTCAGGGCTGACGGCCTGAAGGTGCTGAGGATATGATTTGGAGGGACCGGGGCATGTGTTAGAAACTGGAAGGAGCGAGTGTCTATGGTGAAAAGAAAACTGGGCATGTGGGAGGAACGCTCCCTCACCATTGCGGGTAAGAACCTGGTCATCAGGTGTGAGGCACTCTCGCTGTTGCTGTACGTGGCGCAGGTCTGGCCCATTCCAAACTCCTGCGCGATGGCGATCACCCGAGCCATCTTTCGCTTTATCTGGAGGTTGAAAATGGATCGTGTCCGCAGGGAGGCGATGTACAAGCCTCTAGATAAGGGGGATAAAACGTCCCCAACATCGTCCTCATACTGATGGCCACCTTTGTGTGCAGCTGCATCAAGTTGTGCATAGACCCTCGGTACGCAAACACCAAGTGTCACTACGTGCTGAGGTTCTACCTGTGCCCGGTGTTGTGAAGGATGGGTCTGGCCACGCTGCCGTGGTACGCTCCAAGTACTTGGACCGTGCCGTACCACCTGTCCCTCATGGGAAAATTTATGCAGAGAAACACCTTTGACCACAAGTCCATCAGGCAGTGGTCGGCACCTAATGTCTTAGAGGCCCTGAGGGAAAAGGAGAGGGTGGATCCTGTGGGATGGTTCCCCGAGCAGACTGTCAGTCATTTGGTAGAATGCCTCATCGCCAGAACCTTCCAACAGGCACCAAGACGTAGCTTGGCTGGCCGTGAGAAAGGCCCTCCTTGTCAGATCGTTACTACACGCCAGGAGTCTCACCCCCTCTGCACGTTGCCCTCGAGGTGGCTGTGGTGGGGACGAGACTGTTGTTCACCTCCTTGTGGATTGTGCCTTTGCAAAGAAGGTCTGGAGAGAGATGCAGTGGTTTCTGTCGAGGTTCACCCTGAGCAGTTCTGTGACACAGGTCTCTGCTCTACGGGCTGTTCCCAGGGACACGCACCGAGACAAACATCAACTGCAGCTGGAGGATCATCAACTCAGTGAAAGACGCTCTTTGGTCTGCCTGAAACTTGTTGGTCTTCCAGCACAAAGAGTTGTCCCCGATGGAGTGTTGCAGACTGGCACATTCCAACGTCCAGGACTACGTGCTGAGGGACGCACTAAAGCTTGGGGCAGCCGCCACAAAGGCGCAATGGGGAAAGGTCTAAGACCTTTCTGCCACAGTGCACCGAGGGACTGGGAACTGTCGAGAGCCCCTCGGGGCTGTACAGCTCAAAATGAATGTCTGCATTGAATACTAATTGTATTATAAATGTACTGAAGCACCTCAGAGCAACATGATGTATGTTGATAACTCCAATACCATTGTCTGATTGTCTGCATTGACCAGATTGAAATGATTGTAATATTCATTGATTGTATTGATGCACCTTGTGATCCATGTGTAAAAGTTGAATCTGATAGTACTTTTGTGATGGTGATTTTGAAATGGTTTGGAATGTTCTTCCAGGTATATAAAGTATATTTTTCAAAAAAAGTGAAGGGAATCCTCCTGCCCACCTCCCTCTCTCCAGCTCAGAGGGGCCTTGTCTAATTTCACTGGGACTCCCATTTACAATAGACGAAGATTTTTAAAGAAACTCCACAGCTGTGACCCTAGACAAACGTCAACTGTTGTCCTCATCTTGACATTAGAAGCTTCACTACCATCAGATCCAATCTGCAGCCGGCCAAGACAGCAAACTACAAACTGACATTTTATTTTTACACAGTTCCCCCCTCCTCCTGTAATCTGTACTTTTCAGTGTTGGGCCTGTGTTTGTTGTACAAGTCAGATCTGGTTATATTTTACCCAGGTCAGTTTTTTTAAATATGGGAAAAACTAACCCCTTCCTTTGTTCAACCAGGAAATCCTTCCTGACTCGCTCCATCATCACAGCACACAAACAGGCAAGTACTCAACAAATTGCTAGTACTGGTGGGAGTAACTATGACTCTCTGGTGGTGGTCTCACCTGTGAGCCTGTCTGGTTAGTAGTTACATGACCTGTGTTGGTTTGGTGCTCTCGCCATCCACAGCGTTGGTCGTGCCTCCTGCCGGTAACAATGTCACCGTTATCCCAGTTGGCACAGAAAAGGTTTCGTTGGCTGAACGATCTTACAAAGAGCACCGTGTTGGTTGTGGTCTGCGGAGACCAGCAATTTCGTCAAAAAATGGATGACCGTTGGTCAGAGTGGCCCGGTAGGGAAGCGACCCGGATAAAAAACATCCCCACAGTTGTACCTTCTGTAGCAGGTCACTGTGTAAATTGCAATTGCTACACAAGTGCTAGTTCCGAGCTCAACGGACTAGAGAAAAAGTCCGATCTCAACACAAACCACCGAGGGGGACTCGAGGCCGTATAGACATTACCTACCCTACTGGGAACCTGTGAAACAAGCCAGACTGCAAGGTCCGGAACCCCCAGTAGTGAATGTCATTCAACAACAGAAGGTATCGGAGTCAAGCCCTCAGCGAAAGGGAGGGCACGACAGCCATAAGAACGCTGACCTTTTATAACACGAAGTTAGAGGGAACGTTAACTTTGGACGGGAATGGGGTGGTGGAACCCCAAGATGAGACAGGTGCCCCACCTATGTCGAGCCTGTGGTGATGCCACCCAGTGACAAAACCACACAGAGAGAAGTGGAGATCCAATATCCCGTTGATGGTCTGCTCTGCAGTCAGTGCAATCTGCTACTCCCCGGGGTGGGTGAGTTCTGCTAACACACGGCCGTTAGACACCAGGTCAAACACGTTCGTACGATAATATTCCAAGTGCAGAAAAACTGGCGAGTACCATTCCATTGCTTGTCACTATAGCAAGTGTAAAGGGGTCAGGCCACCCCTCACCGGTACGATCTATGCATGTGAACACTGCCAAATGCAATTCACATGGCAAATTGGGCTCAGCCAGCACGAGCGTCCCAGGCACGCCGAAGTATGAAACGCAAAATGATTAGCAGCTCACCCACCACAGGGAAAGCCTGGCAGGAGAGATTACAAATGGATTAAAGAGGAAACGGACCTCCACATAGCATTGGTGAAGCGGTACGAAGGCCGTGCAGATATTAACAAATTGCAGTCCATCTAACATTAAAAAACAAACAAGCAGATTGCTTCAAAGAGAAGATGTCTCCTGAAAGCAGAGCAGAATACAACGAGCATACCAACACCTCAAAGCAGCCAGACAGAAGGTGCTTTGGAAATGGAAACTCCACAAGAGGGGGGGATGATGCAGAGACGGTGTTGGGGAACAGTCCCCAAACGACAAAGAATGTGCGACCCCCGGCCAGTATCCCTGAACACAGGGATCTGGATGATCAGCTGAGGAATTTATGGTGGTACGGGATGACCCTGAAACGAGAGCCCTGGCCATCGGCCTCGTTGAAAGCATCACAGATGCGATACTGACTGAAGGGAAGGAAGAGCAAACTGGCAAGCGGTCCAGGAAGACAGTTGCTCACCTCAAGGACAGAAGCAGAAACACGAATGCAAAGAAAAAGTGGGCAGCTAAAAAAGCACATTTCAAATCTACGCAGTTGGTGTACAAAACCGACAGATGAAAGGTAGCACAGCAAATGCTGGGTACACAGTCCACCCAGCAAAGCTGAACTGGACGAGAGGCTTACAGATAAACTCGCCAAGCCAAATAACAAAGCAAACCTTCAAACGTTTGCATCATAAGGGAACGAGAAGCTACGACTCTTTTAAAGAGCCCATACAGAAGGGAGAGGTTGAGCGGGTGATAAAGGGCATTGATAAGAACACGACAGGCCCTGATGGGATGAAGTGGGAAGACATCAGTGACATCCAGGCGGAGTATGAGGACAGGATTCCACACCTCTTCACCCTCTGGCTCATGTCAAGTCCCATCCCTCGGGTTGTGAAAAAGAGTCGTACGGTTCTCATTCCAAGACAGACGACGCTGAGAAACTGAAAAGCATTGACAACTGGCAGCCAATAATGATTGGCCCGATTTTATTACAGCTCTTCAGTAAGATCATTGCCAAACGCCTAAGTGAAGCGGTCCAGATCAACCCCAGGCAGCAAGGGTTTCTGGTGGTGACTCCTGGTTCTAATGGGAACATCATGGTTCTCAGTAATATCATTAAAAGGGGCAAAACACAACAGGAGAGAGCTGGCCGTTGTCTTTGTGGATGTGGCTAAGGCGTCCGATTCCATAGGGCATAAAATGCTCATCAAGGCACTTCAGAGAGTGGGGCTGCCAAAATCATTCATCGCAATGATCACAGATCTGTTTTCAGAAACAAACACATACATTGAATGTAAAGACGGCCAAACGAAACCCATCAACATCATGAGGGGTCAAGCGAGGTGACCCGTTATCACCAATACTGTTTAACAAGGCGATGGATCCTCTAATCTGCTCCCTACAGGAGGCACAGTTGGGTGTCCACTTGCCCTTTCGGGGAACGCAGATTAATTGTTCAGCTCTGGCGTTGGCTGATGACATTGCTTTGCTCAGTGACTCCCATGCCAGCATGACCAAGAACTTGGCCATTGTACAGGACTTCTGCCCAAAGATGGGGTTGGAGATGAATGCCGGGAAGACTAAGGGCGTCCACTTCATCCACAAGAGGAAGATGTTTCTGTACAACAGCATGGCTAACTGGCAGCTGAGAGGAGGTCCGATCTCTTACCTATCACCAGGAGAGATGGAGAAATATCTGGGTGCCAGAATCGACCCCTGGGCAGGGGTAACTGAGGAGCAATGGGGATCCAAAATCGGTGTATGGATAGAGAATTTGAAGAAGGCAGCACTTTGACCTATCCAAAGGATCCAAATCCTTAAAACTCATATGATTCCAAGAATCTACTTTCACTTAATCCTCGCAGAGGTTTGACAAAACACACTGGTTAAACTAGATCAATCCATCTAAAATGCAACAGAAATCCTCCACCTTCCACTGCGTACAGCGGATGGAGTACTTTACAGCAGCAACCGAAATGGAGGTCTAGCCATGCCGAGATTTGAAATCCAGATTCCTTCCGCCATTATCCGGAAACTAGAAGCGTTGGAGAACTCACCGGACGGGGTGATAAAGACCTCATTTGAATTCAGTGGAATCGATAACAAACAGACAATCAAATCCCTGAGGAATCTTAAAGTGATCAGGGAAAATCGAAGAATCCCTCAAGGATAAAGGGGGTCCAAGAGGGACACATGAAGGAAATGGCGCGGATGAAGTTGGTATCAATATGGGATGGACGGATATTACCCAAACGTCCAGACTGAAACCCATCAATAGATACGCGGCTTGGAGAGAAGTTGTATATTTAAAGTGGACCAAACTCCAATGCCAAGGATCGGGCATCAAGTACTACGGCAGTGACTACACCTCAAACTCCTGGATCAAAACCTGCTTTAACCTCAAACTCTTAATGAGTCTGGATTGTTCATTATTACGGTGTAATCTCTATCCAACGAGATCCAGCATAAACAGGGGAAGACAACACACTAACAAATCTTGCAGACGATGTGAGGCCCCTTTCGAATCACTGGCTCACATTTCCGGTAAATGTACATTTGTTAAAAACGCTCGGATCAAAAGACTCAATCCTGGACCGCTTGCAACAGTTTATCCCCAAATACAGCCGGACATATCGCTTGGAACCGAGACTCTTCGGAAAGGACAGGACCCTCTAGAAACCAGACCTGGTCCTTGTCAAGGACGGAGTAGTAGGGGTGGTAGATGTCACAGTGCGGTTCGAGGACAACAACAAACCGTTGGAGAAAGCTTGGGCCGAGAAAGAGCGAAAGTACCAACATCGGAAGGACGTAATACTAGAACTGACCGGGTCACGTCCCTACAATTCTTTGGATTCGTCGTGGGAGCAAGAGGGAAGTGGCTCCACTTAAACAGCCTCATGCGATTCCTGAAGATACAAAAAATACAAGTCCTTCGCCCAGCTTATCGAGACTGACGATCTCTGACCTTGGAAGTTCTGCAAATTTTTGGAGACCAGTAATCAGAATCGTTCAGAGCCCACCTGGTGAGATATCGCAAGACCCAAGATGAAGGACGGGGAGGTTCTATGAGATGGGTATTGTATCGCTCCAGAGTGAGAAGTCCAACACCTGATCCCCCATGGGCAGGTAAGGTGAATAATTTGTATATATGGGTTAGATGATCATGTTTAGTCTAGCATAAGGATTTTGGCAATTACCTTGATTAGTTATTAGGGAGGTGGTTGCATGATGTTAATTATAATTACATTAACTGTAATGGCTTTTCCTTTGTTAATGTAAGCAATTAATAAAATTAACACTTTCATGTGATATAATTCAGGGTAGGTCTTCGAACCACTAACTATGTGATTGGCTACCTAGTTTCATCAGTACCGATGTGACCAACATTCACGTTTGGTCAAACATCGAGGATCATAGTCAGTTATCCCTGAGCTCCGCTTTCACCTGAGTCACTCCCCTTGGTTGTGGTTTCCTGGAGTTCAAGTCACAACGTGGACGAGCCACGTAAATACTCGGATTGGACGCTGTATTAATTGTGCAGGATCAAAATAACCAGAGAAACCTGTTACAATCCAATGAGGCAGGGGAGGGAAGTCTTTTAACTCCTCACCACCTGGTCTTCACACTAGCACCATTGCAATGTTCTATCTGCCCTACAAGAAAGCTTGTGTAGTTAGTGCAACCTGAAAAACCATGTACACACTGCTTATTTCTATTACTCAAAAAAGGAGTGCATGTAATAGAAGTTTATTAGTTCAATAGCTGCATTAACCATCACCCAAATTACAAATGGAGGACTATACAGTTAAGCTAAGCTTTGAGAACGCTAAATGGAATTAAGATAACTTGAGAATGATGAATTTGACAATGATGGGTGCAACATCAGTGCATGGCTGCCCCAAAACCTGGATTGACAGTGAGCTGTCCAGAGCATTCAATAACCAATATATTGGCCAGACCTTGAAGCACAATGTTACTTCAGAACCTCCAAGGTGTTTCTCAAATGCAGTTTTTATCAGTAGCTTGTGATAATCTCAGAATAAAAACAATTAGCCAATTTGCCTGATTTAATATTAAATTTCTTCCCTCAAAGGCTTGTGAATCTCATTGACTCAGCTGTGAATACTTATGAGTATTTTCAAACATCTTGATAAATGTTTTGGTGTTAAAGGGAATTAAGGATAAGGCGATAGTATGTGAAGGTGGACTTGGAGGTTCAAGATCAGTCTCAATAAAATGGCAGAACAGGCTCAAGAGGCTAAATGGTCTCCAGCTCCCATTTATGTTATGATCTGGTTCATTTCAGGTCCTTTATCATCCCTTTTAATCAGTCACCTTTAGATCATTAAAGGTAAGCTCTGTGGATACTGAGCAAGCAGGTCATACTACCTGTAGTATGTGGAGAGTAAGCAAACAGACCATACTGTCCATTAGTGAGAGAGAAAAGGGCATTTTATTTCTGAAATGAAGCCAACACCTTAAAACATTAATGATATAAAGCTGGGCTATGACTTTCAATATTGGCCTAATATCACTACATCATTGTATCCAGTTCCAGCAATTCCATGATAATAGGCCAGGTCATTGCTTAAACCACCTTGTTAGCAATTGATAACTTCACCAATTACCACATCAGCACCTGCTCCCTCTCCACTGCCCCTACTCCAGGGCTTTTTATTACTGAGTTCTGTGAATTAGATTTGAAAAATCACTGCTGTGTCAAAGCTTTGCTTCAACATCCCCAACACGAGTTGGAATGAAAACTAACAACTACTTCACCATTTTGTATTATGGAGAAGTCACATTTGAAAAGTGAAATTTTTGTTGAAACAGGACAATTTTATGAAATTGTCTTCTGGTGTGTTTGTCATAGTGACAGCTTTTAGCTGAGGCAGTTCAGCCAGCTATCCTTCAAGCAATTCATTTCTACAACAGATTTTACACAAGCTCCTTTCTGAAATTAGCTCTAGAATCAGGTCCCAATTTTAACAAATTGAAAGCTCTCTCCCCTCAAATTGCACTTCAGTTGAATTTAAACTGAAGTTTAACTCTAATACCTCCTTTTATGTGAAACCCAGTTGAGCTAGGTTTCTATTTCTCTAGAATCAAACATTAAAACTTAAACTGGGTAGCAGGATTTTGATAACCTCCTTGCCATTCCTAACTGACAAGAATCCTTTAGAGTGCAAACCATTAGGATTCAAGCCTTCTCAGTCCCTCCCTCACACTGCAAAAGCAGCAATAAGACCATGATCAAGTCTGTATTTATACTGAAGGGAAGAGGTGGTGGTTGGGGTTTGGGAGCAACAAGCCTTAATCAATTGAGAGGGAAAGAATGGTCACTTTCGGTCAGGAAAGTTTTTTTGGGGGGGAAACATCACCATCTGCTGCCTGGAGGATTTTAACTCTGTTTGATGATGAAAGGCGCTGTGTAAATGGACTGTGTAGTTGAAAGCAGTTCAGCAGATGGCGCCAATTTGTAAGTCCTACAGCAGAGTGAGCTTTCTGTCCCTCACAGGTTGTTGGCCTTACCATCCCTCTATAAATAGAGGCAAACGACTACAAACTTACAACTGAAAGGGGAATATGTTGGAGTTGTATCTGGGGGCTTGAGGAAAGCTGAACATGTTTGTGTTCAGTTTTAAATTAGCTTTTGTTTATGAAACTGGGTTTCTTTGAAGAAATAGCTATCTTTATAATGGGGGCTATTTTGATTGCTCTCAATGTTGGTTTTCCAACAGTGCAACTTGGTATTATTTCAAAATTGAGATTGATAGATTTCTAGAGCAAAGATGAGCATTATGGAGCCACTATGGACAAAATGGTGTTATGTACAGATTGGCTATGATTTAATTTGAGTGATAGAAAGCTCATTGGGGCTGAATGAGTGGAGAGACCATAGCTGGGGAAAACAAGCCTGGTCTATTTCAGCCTTTTATCACCATAATGTCCTTCCTTCCTCTTATCAATTCACACTTGAGATGATATTGGGGGTCTTGTAATAAGGAAAGTTAAACTGTTAATTATTGGTAACTATTCAATTGGCCTTAATTGGGAATAACCAGAAATGCCAGGAAATTATTTGATATCTGAAATTTGCCAGTTGATTTTTGCCTGTGGCTGGCTGTAATTTACTGGGAATAGTTGACTTGAACTGGAAACAACTGATGTCTGCAGACACTTCAATTCCTGTGTTCTGCAGGTTGTATAGTTCCTGACTGCCATGGGATTGGATAGAGTTTGTATACGTGCTGGCTATTGAATTATATCTGATAAGGGCCAGTTAAATGTTTATTGCTGAGACGTGGTCGCAGCTCTGACTCTGCACTAGGCAAGTGGAGGCTTGAGTGGAATTAAACTAAATGCTGGAAACACTCACTCTCTTTGGCTGAATTGGCAGTGAGAAAAATAATTGATGTTTCTGGCCACCTTTCACTAGAACCTTGTCATAATCTAACAATCCTTGTCAGTTTATCACTACCTTGAGGGTAATTAGGGATGGGTATTGAATGCTGGCCTTTCCAGTGATACTTGCATTAGGACGTAGACTACCTCAAGATCTGAGTTGTGAATGGTGCTGAGCATTGTGCAGTCATTAGTGAACATTCTCACTACTTCTGACTTTATGAAGGAAGGTCATTGATGAAGTTGGTTGGGCCTAGGACACTGCCCTAAGGAACTCCTGCAGTGATGTCCTGGAGCTGAGATGACTGACCTCCAACAACCACAACCATCTTACTTGGTGCTAGGCATAACTCCAACCATTGGAGTGTTTTCCTGCAGTTCCTATTGACTCCAGTTTAGCTAGAGCTCCTTGATGCCACACTTAATCAAATGTGGCCTTGATGTCAAGGGCAGTTAGACTCCATACCTTGGAAGTTCAACCCCTTTGTCCATATTTGAACCAAGGCTGTAATGAGGTCAGGAGCTGAGTCGCCCTGGCAGAACCGAAACTGGGCATCAGTGAGCAGGTTATTGCTAAGCAAGTGCTGCTTGATAGCACTGTTGATGACCCCTTCCATTACTTATGATGGAAAGTAGACTGATGGAGCAGTAATTGGGTTGGATTTGTCCTGCTTTTGTGAACAGGATATAACCTGGGCAATTTTGCACATTGCTGGATAGGTCCCAGTGTTGTAGCTGTACTGGAACAGGTTGGCTTAGGGGCATAGCTAATTCTAGAGTGACTATAGAACCCAATACCCACAAGGGTGGTAGAAGTGGAAGCAATCAATGATTTCAGAAGGAACTGGGCATTTGAAAGAAATACTTTCCCTTTTCTATGGGAACCCCCTTCTGTGGGAGCCAAATGGGTGAGTGGGACTGGAGGGAGGTGGCAAAGACTTGATGGGCTGAATGGACTCTTCTACTGTAACTGACTCTGACTAAGTTATTCATTGACACAGGCCAGCAGTACTCGGGTTACAGCCTTGCTCATCTCTAGGAGACACTAACCATGTGGACCTGCTGTGTACCTTGCTGCTGATATTCCATTCTGTATTTTTGCCAAAATATACTGTGCTCATAGCCATTTTGAAATGTCTTGTAGATATTCTCATGAAATGCAATGATATTCAAATCTTCCACATAGGTCATGTTGCACTCTTAAGCTACCTCATTACACAAAATAGAAACATTACAAAGATATGTTTCTGTGGTCACAGTCTGAAGTAAACTATCTAAAAGGACTACTAGCTGCTGTTGGCAGTCCTTAACCCGTTCTCACTTGGGCCTTGCATGACCTCATGGCTATTGTGCTCTCAGGCTGTCAAACTACAATACAAAGAGTTAATTGATTTGGGGAAAGTATGAAACTGTTTTAATGGGTTCTCCTAAACATCATCAGTAACTACAGCTGTGACCAACTGGTTGTATTGGTCAATTAGCCAAGATATAACTGGGATTGGTGGTGTGGAGGGAGGTCTTTTTGCCCCCAGGAAAGAGACCAGGAGAGATGAAGATTTAAGATCTTGTTACTCTCCCCTAAGCAAGTGAAGGATCGTCCAGGTGGTCTATCTAGTTGGACAATCCAAAAGTCATCCTCCAGCTAATTAATTCATTTAATTTCCATTATGAAATCCAAGGTTAACAGTTGAGGTATAAATCTCTTCAAGGCTAAAAGTTGAATTTCTTTTTCCTCTCCCCTGAGGGATCGAATCAGACACCAAAAGCACCTTTACTCTGCTGGTTATAAGCACAAGTCAGAGAACATTGACTGGGGATGTCTCTTTATTGACTGAATCTTTCCCCAGGAAGAGGATAAGTGATTTTTTTAATTAGTCCTGCTGCTCAGACTGAGCACCAAGGGAAGCAAATAACCCCCAGTCTGGTGCACAAAAGCCATCTCGTTGTAATGAGTGGAGAGAGGCGTCAGCTGTGGCTCAGTTCATAGCACCCTCGCCTTTGAATCAGAAGGTTGTGGGTTCATGTCCCACTCCTGGAAACCAAGAACTGTGAATGTACTCGAAAGAGTCACATGCGATCTGTTGATAACTCGAAAGAGTTACATTTGCTTCACCTTAAGTACTTGCTGTGAAGAAACAAGTGGGAAGACCCGGGAGAGTTCCTGACTTCCTGGGTAAGTCAGCAAATAAAGATGTCACCTGTTGAACACCTGATGACTGATTTAAATTTTCTGATGGACTGTGAATAAACAGGCAAAGTGCATGTGATTCAGAAGTCCTGCTGAACCCAGTTTACTCTAATATGGTTTAAAAACCACAGTGTCTTGAGTTTTCTTTATTATTCGTTCCTGGGCATCACTGGCTAGGCCAGCATTTATTGCCCATCTTTAATTGCCCTTGTTCAGAGGGCATTTGAGTCAGCAATGTGTGTCTGTAGTGATGGGTTTTTACAATTTATCATGCATCATAATTAGACTTTTAATTCCTGGTTTGTATTGAATTCAAATGTCACCATCTGTGGTGAGATTTGAACCTGGGTCTCAGGAACACTAGTCAGTGACAATACCACTGTCTCCCCAGAAAGTAAAGACTTTATTTCAAGCATATGCTGGGAGATGTATCCTGGTTGGTTTCTCTCACTGATACAAAGTCTGTAGCAATTTTTTAGCTTTTATTACATTGCACTGCACTACTTGGCAAAGTTTTCAATTACTTTATCACATATCTCAGAACCTCCATAAGTGAGCTGGACAATGCAAACTCAGATGTTCCCTGTTATCTCTCCCTTTTGGCCTTGGGAGATTTGTTTGTGTCTGTGCAATAACCCCATGCCTGTTTTCTTATCTCTTGAAACACTTTGTTTACCCACACTGTGAAGGCCATTAAGTTTTACCATGTGCATTCTCATCTAGGCTCCCACAGTAATGGCAGTAATATCCCAACATGCTCAAAAGGCTAAGGGGGAGGTGGTGGCATAGTGTGGCATTGTCACTGGACTGGTAATCCAGAGACCCAGGGTAATGGTCTGGGGACCAGGGTTCAAATCCCACCACAGCAGATGGTGAAATTCTGAATCCAACAAAAGAAATCTGGAATTAAAAGTCCAGCCACATTTTCGATATATAAACCTATCTGATTCACTAATAACCTTTTGGGGAAGGAAATGTGCTATCCTTGCCTGGTCTACCTACATGTGACTCCAGACCCACAACAATGTAGTTGACTCTTAGCTGCCCTCTGAATTGGCTTAACAAGCCCTAGCAGTTCTTGGGTAATTCGGGATGGGCAATAAGTGCTGGCCCAGTCAGTGATGCCCACATCCCATGAATGAATTTCCTAAAAATAATCCTTCAGTCCCTTTTGGCTGGCTGAGGTGGGATATTCCCAAGACCTTCGACCCACCAATAGTCTAGGGATCCTACTAGAGTCGAGTGAACTATTGGATCGGTTACACTACTCTGCTCTTCCGGCTTGGTTGAAGTCCTACTGAACTAGGCTAAGTCCAGAACCACCATCTCATTAGATAGCAAACTCCTCAACTTCCATGTTCCTTGGGAGGAGAGCTTTGGTTGTAGTGGATACTGGGGTAGATCCTTCATCAGCCAACATATTTACAACTGCACCATTTGGGATAGAGTCAGCCTGACCTGCAAAGAGTCAGTGACCTGTCAGTGGAAGGTGTGGTTATTGTCTCTCCAATCGTCCATATAGGAATCTTGTCCCGTCCATCAGAAAGCACCACTGCGTAGGGGAGGTTTGGATGCCTTGAAGGTGCTTTCGAGAGGACTGACCAATACCACAATGGCAGAAGTGTTACTGATGGGTTTCAGGGTATTACAGGAGCAGTTGATGTAATGCTGCAATTCACTGTACAGACTCCCCATTCCGCTTCACTGTTTGACTATGGATATCTTGGGGAGCTGGTGTAGTGATGAAAGCCAGTTACAGCTGCAAGAGTGCGAAGCATTTGTTAGAGAACTGAGGGCTGTTATCTGATATGAGCTGGTCTGGGATGTCATGACTTGCAAACATCTAACTTGAGTACTTTGACCATCGCTGGTTGTATAAATTTGCGTTACATCCACGCATCTGCAGAAGTAGTCTATGCCTGAGGAAGCACCTGGCAGTGTGGACAAACGGGTCTTTCCCGTGGTCTGTTGGGGAATTGTGTGGGAATGAGTGGTTCCCTCTGATCTTGGCAGGCAGTGTTACACAAACCTGGCCATTTTGTGATGGTCTCTTCTGTTTCTTTGGAGATACCTGACCACCAGATGGTGGATGGGGCCTGTGCCCTGCACTTCACAGATCCCCCAGATGACCCTGGTGTACCTTCTGAAGGGCATCCACCTGTAGAGAGGCTAGAATAACCAGCTATTCGCTGTTAGATCAGGAGGTGGTCTATGACAAATATATACTCCTTTATACCTTCTGGAACTAAGACTAGGATGTTACTGAATAATCTAGAATTTTCCCCGTCGGCACTGCTGTTCAAACTGCATTTTGGCTGCAACACAGCTTGGTTTCTGACAAGGCCGCCCCCTGATGCCAGTGGGTGCCGATGTGGGCACAGTCTTCATGGAGCTGCTCTTGGCAGATCTGTTGGTTTCTGGTCACACTGACCTGTAGGTGTCTGGTAGTGGTCGGAGTATACCTCCAGCTCGGCAGGGACGGTGACTTCTGCTTCCTTTTTGCCACGATTTTGGCTCGCTCCTTGCAGAGGCAGATGTGATGAGCTGAACTGTGCAAGATGGTGTGGTCTGCCATCCTGCCCACAGAGGGCAGCACTCTCTCCACCTGCCACAAAACTTGGATTGCAAAATGGAATATTCTGGCCATTGACCCCCAAGCTATGATTCCATGAGCCAAGCTGTTGCTTGGCTACTGTGGGGGACAGCGCTCCCAATTTGGGCACAAGCCCCCAGATGTTTCTCAAGGAGGACTTTGCAGTGTTGACAATGTCAGGTCTGCCGTTGTCGTATATGGTCCTTAAGTTGATGCCGGGTGGCCCATCTGGTTTGACTCCATGTTGTAGTATAAGGGTCTGGCCATACAGGGTTAATGTGGGACTGGGTACAGTACTACCCACACAGTGAGAAACAGCTAAAAGCACTGGGTAGTTTCAAAACCAATAATTTGAGTGATTTGACCATTTTGTACTCGAATTCAATGGCCAGAATTTTGTGGGTGGCAGAGCCAGCACGTCGGCACTTAAAATGGCGCGTGCTGACGCCAGCGCACGGCATGGCGATATTTCAGTCAGCGATCGCGTGCTCAGCAGCGGGACATTCGCCCGCCATTAATTGAGGCCTCGTTAAGGCCCTTAACTTGCCAATTGTCCAGGATTTTGAGGGGCCCGTGTGAACTTTGGGTCGGAGCACAGGCCCAATGGGCAGGCGGGTAGGAGATTTTTTTTAAGGAAACTCATGCAATGTCGGGATATGTGGACTCGGGTTGTTCATGTTTTCCACGAAGTTTTAATGGCTGAAAGTGTTGAAAAGTTGCCTGTGTGATTGTTAGCCGTTCACATCGATTTCCAAGAGCTTCTTCTGTACTTTGAAACCAGTCTGAGGACAGTAATCTTTCTGGGGCCTGCAGCTTTCTGGAGGCCTCCATTTAACCTGGGGGTATGGGTTCTGACCCCTCCACTGGAGGCAGCTCCCCTGAGGAGGAAGGGAGGGATAGAATGAGGAGGAGGCCAAGAGTGGACAATCAGCCTCCAGGGGAGCCACCTTTGGGAGGCCAGGCACAGGCAATGGGTGCAGGGCCAAGAGGTTGACCAAGGTCTAAGTGGCTGCAGAAGACGCCACTATCTTGCTGCCAGGGTTTACAGATGTTGAAGCAGCTACCTCAATATAACAGGTGCAGTGCTGAAGGAGTGTGTCTCTGTCTGTCTCTGTCTCTCTCTCTCTCTCTCTCTCTCGGGAGATGGTCAACTATATCTGTCAGATGATTGGCCCTGAGATCTCCCCTAACTGTGTGGGTGGACACCCCATGCCAGCAGCACTGAAGGTCAGTTGCCCTCCTCTTCTATGCCTCTGGCTCCTTCCAGGGCTCGGTGGGTGATCTTTGTGATGTCTCCCAATCAGCTGTCCACACTTGTGTCAAGTAGGTTACAGACGCTCTGTTCAGACGGGCATTGACATTCACCCACTTCCGCTGCGACCAGGCAAGTCAGACACAGCGAGCTAGAGGCTTCGCGGCCATTGCTGGCTTCCCCCGTGTCCAGGGTGCTATAGACTGTACACATGTGGCCATCAAGGTGCCAGCAGGTGAACCCGGTGCCTTCATCAACAGGAAGGGTTTCCACTCCATGAACGTGCAGATAGTGTGTGATGACAGGATGCTGATTCTACAAGTCTGAGCAAGTTACCCAGGCAGCTCCCACGACGCCTACATCCTCAGACACTCCCAGGTGCCGGGGCTCTTCAGTGCTCCAGCCCAGCTGGATGGATAGCTGGTGGGTGACAAGGGCTATCCCCTCAGAAGATGGCTCATGATGCCTCTCCGCCATCCAAGAACAGAAGCTGAGCAGCGCTACAATAGTAGCCACAGCACCACAAGGGCTGTGGTGGAGAGAACCATCGGTCTTAAGATGCGCTTCTGTTGCCTGGACCGCTCTGGCGACACACTCCAGTACCCCCCAGATCGTTTCTCTGATTGTGCAGAGCGCAGCATGCTACCACTATCTTGCGCTGGAAAGGGGGGGATGCAGTTGACGATGAAGACCTTGACGCAGTGGATGAGGCTGCACATGATGAATCCAGCAGTGGCTCAGAGGGTGAGGAATCACAGGGCAATGATGAGGGGCAGCACGCTGACCCACTACTACACCAAGGAGGCAGGGACACCTGGGACACTTTAATCCAAAGAACCTTCAGCTAGCTCCCCACACATAGATCAGCAGGACCAGCATTGCCTGGCACTTCCACACCTGGCACTAAGATGCTACGTCTTCCATGTGTTCAGCTGCAACTAAGGGCTTAGTACAGAAACATCAATGTCCACCCAAACACATGATAAATCTGTGAAAAAGAAAAATGCACCACAAACAAAAGACCCTCAGCCATGGTTACAAAGATGGACTTTATTGTGTCCAAAAGAAAAGCTCACAGCAATTTTTTGTGATAAGAAAAACATGGGTCTCTATTCTAAGGCCCACACAAAATCACCAGTGACATACCCGTGGAGAGCTTTAAGGTGCCTTATGCTTACGTTTTCAGGTGCTACGTCTACATGCTGCCCCATTGCTCTGAGTGGCTTGAGAACCTGCTGACTTTGCTGTACTATTGGCCTTGATGACCTTGGCAGGCGTCCTCTGGCCTGTGGAACCTGTGATAGAACAAAAAGTACAGCACAGGAACAGGCCCTTCGGCCCTCCAAGCCTGCGCCGATCATATTGCCTGTCAAACTAAAACATTTTGCACTTCCGGGGTCCATATCCCTCTATTCCCATCCTAATCATGTATTTGTCAAGCTGCCTCTTAAACACCACTATCATATCCACCACCACCTCTGGCAGTGAATTCCAGACACTCACTACTCTCTGCGTAAAAGAAAAAAAACTTGCCCTGCACATCTCCTCTATAGTTTTCTCCTCTCAGCTTAAATCTGTGTCCCCTAGTAACTGACCCTTCCGCCCTGGGTAAAAGCTTCAGACTATCTACTCTGTCCATGCCACTCATAAGTCGCCCCTCAATCTCCGTCGCTCTAGTGAGAACAATCCGAGTTTCTCCAACCTCTCCTCATAGCTAATAAGCTCCAGACCAGGCAGCATCCTGGTAAACCTCCCCTGCACCCTCTCCAACGCCTCCATATCCTTCTGGTCATGTGGCGACCAGAATTGCACACATTATTCCAAGTGTGGCCTAACCAAGGTTCTATACAGCTGCAGCATGACTTCCCAGCTTTTATACTCAATACCCCTGCCAATGAAGGCAAGCATGCCATATACCTTCCTGACTACCTTATCCACCTGCGTTGCCACTTTCAGTGACCTGTGGACCTGTACACCCAGATCCCTCTGCCCGTCAATGCAGTGCAGCAAGTTCAGAAGGTGACAGGTTAGTGTGTTTGGGGGAGGGGGGGGAAGAGAAATTGAAATGGCCAGCGTCACGCCGACAGTTCTCAATGAAATGATGCATTCCTCGCTTGATCTTTATCCTCCTCCACCTCACTATCTGCTCTAACACTCTGGTTCCCCTCCCCCTGCAAATCTAGTTTAAACCCCCTGGAGCAGCACTAGTAAACCTACCCGCAAGGATGTTAGTCCCCCTCCAGTTCAGGTGCAAACAGTCCCGTCGGAACAGGTCCCACCTTCCCTGGAACAGAGCCCAATTGTCCAGAAACATGAAGCTCTCCCTCCTGCACCATCTCCTTAGCCACGTATTTAGCTGCATTATCCTCCTATTTCTAGCCTCACTAGCACGTGGCACGGGTAGCACTCCTGAGATCGCAACCCTGGAGGTCCTGTCCTTCAACTTTGCACCTAATTCCCTAAACTCTCTTTGCAGGACCTCCTCCTCCTTCCTATCCACGTCATTGGTCCCTACATGGACCACGACATCTGGCTGCTCACCCTCCCTCCTGAGAATACTGAGAACTCGATCCGAGATATCGCGGACCCTGGCACCAGGGAGGCAACAGACCATCCGGGATTCTCGATCTCTCCCACAGAACCTCTTATTTGTCCCACTAACAATCGAATCCCCTATCACTACTGCTCTCCTCTTTTCCCTCCCTCCTTTCTGAGCTGAGGGTCCAGTCTCGGTGCCAGAGACGCGACCACTACAACTTATCCCTGGTGGGGCGTCCCCACCAACAGTATCCAAAACGGTATACCTATTGTTGATGGGAACAGCCACAGGGGTGCTCTGCTCTTTCTGCCTATTCCCCTTCCCTCTCCTGACAGTCACCCAGCTACCTGCCTCCTGACTTTTAGGGGTGACTGTCTCCCTGAAACTCCTGTCTATTACTGCCTCTGCCTCCCGAATGATCCGAAGTTCATCCAGCTCCAGTTCCCTAACTCGGTTTGTCAGGAGCTGCAGCTGGATGCATCTTTTGCAGGTGTAGTCACCAGGGACAATTGTGCTGTCCCAGACTTCCCACATGCTGCATTCGGAGCACTCGACTGCCCTAACTGCTGCCTCATTACCTACTCCTAATTGAATTAAAGGAACTTACCCGGCCTTACCCCACTGGGAGCAAGCTCGTCCTCAGCCTCTGCTCGCCGAAGCCTTTCGAGCCAAAGCCTCAAAGCTCCACTCCTTCACTGGGCCGCTCACACGCAGTTGAAGGAGAAATTGTTCAGTGAGAAGACAAGTTCAGCCAAGCAGAGCAGAGTAGTGGTGGATAGGGATTGTTCAGGCCTCGATTCAAGGAAGAAGCGGAGAGCCCTCAAACCATCCCGGTGCAGGGTGTAGGTGTACAGGGATTGGACGTCCTTGGTGAAGAGGAGGTGGTTCGGGCCAGGGAACTGGAAATTGTTGATATGATGTAGGGCAGAAGAATCACGGATGTAGGTGGGAAGAGAATGGAGTCAAGATAGGAAGAAATGCTCTTTTGGGGGAGGAACAGGCTGATACGATTGGTCTATTAGGACAGTCCTGTTTGTGGATTTTGGGAAGGAAGTAGAAGTGGGCTGTCCGAGGTTGGCAGCCAGAGATTGGAAGCTGTTTGGGTGGAGGTGGAAATCTCCAGAGGAGACGGGATCAGTGACCATCCTAGAAACGGTGGCTTGATGTTCAGTGGTGGGGTTATGATCCAGTTGAAGGTAGGAAGAAGTGTCTGAGAGTTGGCGCTCAGCCTCTGAGATAGTCGCAAGTACGCCAGACAACATCAGACCTGACAAGGGTGGTGCTTTCAAAGTCAGGGTTGGACCTGAGAGAACGGAGAGCAGCAAGTTCAGAAGGTGACAGGTTAAAGTGGGTGAGGGGGGGAAGAGAAATTGAGATGGTCAATGTCACGCCGACAGTTCTCAATGAAATGATCAATAGCAGGTAAGAGGCCAGAGGGAGGGGTCCAGCTGGAGGGAGAATACTGGAGGTGGATGAAAGGATCCATTGAACGGGGGGAGGACTCCTGCCCAAAGAAGTGAGCACGGAGACGAAAGTGGTGGAAGAAGAGTTCAGCATCTGGAATTCATTGAGGTGAGGGTGGAAGAGTATGAAACTGAGTCCTTCGTTGAGCACTGAACACTCAGCATCAGAGGGGAAGGTCAGAGGGTATAGTGAATACACAGGATCGGCTGGGATTAGAAGACGGGGATGGGGTTAGAGGGATGGGAAGGGGTGGAGGGTCCTGGATGGGCGTTGGTATCAATCAGTTGTTGGAGCTTGTGTTCCTTAACACCTGAAAGGAAGAGTTTCTTGTTAAGGCGTCAGATGAGACGAAGAATAAAATGAAACTGGGGTCAAGGGCAGCTTTTGAGAGAGGGTGAGTCGGTGCTAATGGAGGGAGAGGCTGAGTGTACATATGGCAGCACATGGCACTGAATATGGAAATCAGGATGTAGTGAGAACAGCAGGCTGAGGAGCCTTAGCTGTAATCCTGGGTGGACTTGGGACATGAGGGATGGAACTTCAGTTGGAACCAACATGGGGGTGAGAGGGAGACAGACAGTCACTGAGGAAGGAAATATGTCTGTGAAAGCAGGTTTTAGTAAACACCTGGTCAAACAAAGATCAAAGAAAATTACAGCACAGGAACAGGCCCTTCGGCCCTCCAAGCCTGCGCCGATCATATTGCCCGTCAACTGAAACATTTTGCACTTCCGGGGTCCGTATCCCTCTATTCCCATCCTATTCATGTATTTGTCAAGCTGCCTCTTAAACAACACTATCATATCCACCACCACCTCTGGCAGCGAATTCCAGACACTCACTACACACTGTCTAAAAAAAACTTGCCCAGCACATCTCCTCTATAGTTTTCTCCTCTCACCTTAAATCTATGTCACCCAGTAATTGACTCTTCCACCCTGGGAGAAAGCTTCTGACTATCTACTCTGTCCATGCCACTCATAATTTTGTAAATTTCTATCAAGTCGCCGCTCAATTTCCGTCGCTCTAGTGAGAACAATCCGAGTTTCTCCAACCTCTCCTCATAGCTAATAACCTCCAGACCAGGCAGCATCCTGGTAAACCTCCTCTGCACCCTCTCCAACACTTCCATATCCTTCTGGAAATGTGGCGACCAGAATTTCACGCAATATTCCAAGTGTGGCCTAACCAAGGTTCTATACAGCTGCAGCATGACTTCCCAGCTTTTATACTCAATACCCCTGCCAATGAAGGCAAGCATGCCATATACCTTCCTGACTACCTTCTCCACCTGCGTTGCCACTTTCAGTCACCTGTGGACCTGTACGCCCAGATCCCTCTGCCCGTCAATGCACTTAAGGGTTCTGCCATTTACTGTATAATTCCTGCCTGTATTAGACCTTACAAAATGCATTACCTCGCATTTGTCTGGATTAAACTCCATCTGCCATTTCTCCGCCCAAGTCTCCAACTGATCTATATCCCGTTGTATCCTTTGACAATCCTCTTCACTATCTGCAACTCCTCCAACCTTATTGTCATCTGCAAACTTACTAATTAGCCCAGTTACATTTTCCTCCAAATCATTTATGTATACCACAAACAGCAAAGGTCCCAGCACTGATCCCTGCGGAACACCACTAGTCACAGCTCTCCATTCAGAAAAGCACTCTTCCACTGCTACCCTCTGTCTTCTATGACCAAGCCAATTCTGTATCCATCCTGCCAGCTCACCTCTGATCCTGTGCGACTTTACCTTCTGTACCAGTCTGCCATGAGGGACCTTGTCAAAGGCCTTAGTGAGACACGACCTCCCCTTCACAAAACCATGCTGCCTGTCACTAATATGCCCATTTGCTTCCAAATGGTAGTAAATCCTGTCACGAAGGATCTTCTCCAATAATTTCCCTACCACTGACGTCAGGCTCACCGGCCTGTAATTTCCTGGATTATCCCTGCTACCCTTCTTAAACAATGGAACAACATTGGCCATTTTCCAGTCCTCTGGGACCTTACCCATAGCCAATGAGGATACAAAGATTTCTCTCAAGGCCCCAGCAATCTCCTCCCTTGCCTCCCTCAGTGCTCTGAGATAGATCCCATCTGGCCCTGGGGACTTATCCACCTTAATATTCTTCAAGACACCTAACCCTTTTTTTTAATCACATGATCCAGACTATCTACACACTCTTCCCTAGACAAATCGACCGCTAAGTCCTTCTCTTTGGTGAATACTGATGAGAAGTACTCATTTAGTATCTCTCCCATTTCTTCTGGCTCCACACACAGATTCCCACCTCTGTCCCTGAGTGGGCCTACCCTTTCCCTGGCTACCCTCTTGCTATTTACATATGAATAAAAGACCTTGGGATTTTCCTTAATCCTGGTTGCCAGTGACTTTTCATGACCCCTTTATAGCACTCCTGACTCCTTGCTTAAGTTTCTTCCTACTTTCTTTATATTCTCCACGGGCTTCATCTGTTCCCAGTCTTCTAGCCCTTACGAATGCTTCCCTTTTCTTTTTGACTAATCTCACAATATCCTTCATTATCCAAGGTTCCTGAAACTTGCCATGCTTATCCTTCATCCTAGCAGGAACATGCCGGTCCTGAATTCTTATCAACTGACTTTTGAAAGCCCCCCCACATGTCTGTTGTTGATTTGCCCTCAAACATCCGCCTCCAGTCTAGATTCCTCAGTTCCTGCCTAATATTGTTATAATTAGCCTTCCCCCAATTTAGCACCTTAACCCGAGGACTCCTGTTATCCTTATCCACCAGTACCTTGAAACTTACTGAATTATGGTCACTTTTCCCGAAATGCTCCCCTACTGTAACTTCGACTACCTGGCCGGGTTCATTCCCTAATACCAGGTCCAGTATTGCCCCTTCCCTAGTTGGACTATCTACATATGGTCTCAGGAAGCCCTCCTGGATGCACCTTACAAATTCTGCACCATCCAAACCCCTAGCACTAAGTGATTCCCAGTCAATATAGGGAAAGTTAAAATCACCCACCACAACAACCCTATTGCTTTTACATCTTTCCAAAATCTGCCTACATAACTGTTCCTCAATCTCCCGCCGGCAATTGGGAAGCTTATAGTAAACCCCCAACATTGACTGCATCCTGCTTATTCTGGAGCTCTACCCATATTGCCTCGCTGCATGAGCCCACTGAGGTGTCCTCCTGTCGTACAGCTGTGATATTCTCCTTAACCAGCAGTGCAACTCCCCCACCTCTTCTACATCCCTCTCTATCCTGCCTGAAACATCGAAATCCTGGAACGTTTATCTGCCAATCTTGTCCATCCTTCAACCAAGTCTCTGTAATAGCAATAACATCATAGTCCCAAATACTAATCCAAGCTCTATGCTCATCTGCCTTGCCTGTTATACTTCTCGCATTGAAACAAATGCATTTCAGACCCCCAGTCCCACTGTGTTCAGTAATTTCTCCCTGCCTGCCCTTCCTCTTAGTCCTACTGGCCATATTCACTGGTTCCCAGTCATTCATTTCACCGGCTGACCTATTGCTCTGGTTCCCACCCCCCTGCCATACTAGTTTAAACCCTCCCGAGTGACACTAACAAACCTCGCAGCCAGACACCAGGGAGGAAATGGAAAACATTTATTCATATCAAAAGAAGAGTTAACAAATACTTGTAGCCCAGAAGGAAAAAAAACAGTAAAAACTGGGTAATAAGAATAGTGGGTCCGAGCTGGTCTTGCAAACCTTAAAATGGAACATGGTAAAACTGGGAAATAAGGGTATTGGTCCCAACTGTTCTTTTCCTTATGGGAGGTCACTACAGGCTTTAATTCCTGTGTTAACCTTGGACACTAAGTATACTACTCCGCTTAGACCTTGCTGCTGCTGCTTTGTCTTGTTATGATGTCTTTGTGGTCAAAGCTGTCCAGTTTATCCTGTCTCAGAATTGTTTCCAATAATTTTTCCACCACTAAAGTCAGTCTGACCGACCTGTAATTTTCTGGCCTGTCCCTCACACCCTTTTTAAATAATGGTACAACGTTCGCAGACCTTGAATCCTCTGGGATCTCACCTGTATCTAGTGAGGATTGGAAAATGATCCTCGGAGCATGTGCTATTTCCCCCCTGGCTTCCTTCAACAGCCTGGGATACAATCCATCCAGCCCTGGTTATTTATCCACCTGCAAGGATGCCAGTCCCTCCAGTACTTCCCCTCTCACTACGCTTATTGTATATAATATTTCACACACTTCCTTAACTAGAATGTCTGCATCATCCTCTCCTTAGTGAAGACAGAGACGAAATACTCATTGAGAACCCTGTCCACATCTTCTGCATCAACCCACAAGTTACTATGTACACCTCTGACAGGCCCTACCTTTTCCTAATTTCCATTTTTACTTCACCCCTGTACTTTCTCTATTCCTCCACGCTTTCTATAGTATTTAAGTCTTTTGTGACTGTCATAAGCTTTCTTTTACTGCTTTATCTTGGCCTGTATGCTTCTGGATAACCAGGGGGCTCTAGATTTGGCAGTACCATCCTCTTTCTTTGTGGGGACAAGTCTACACTGTGCTCATAGAATCTCGCCTTTGCCTCCTATTGATTTGACACAGTTTTTCCTTATATCTGTATTCAGTCCACTCTCGCCAGCTCACCTCCCAGCTTTGTAAAAATTGTCTTCCCCCAATTTAGAAGCTTTACTCCTGTTCTATCTTTGTCCTTTTCCATAATGATGCTAAATTTAGTTATATTATGGTCACCATCTCCAAAATGGCCGCCCACTACTTCTTCATCCACTTGCCCAGCTTCATTTCCTAAGTCTAAATCTAGAATTGTGCTCCCTCTCGTTGGGCTTGTTACGTTCTGGCTAAAAAAGTTCTCTTGAATGCAGTTCAAGAATTTTGCGCCCTCTGTGTCCTTCACACTGTTCATATCCCAATTGATATTAGGATAGTTGAAGTCCCAACAATTACTACTCGATTGTTTTTGCACTCAGGAATCTGTCTACATATTTGCTCTTCTAACTCTGTTCCACTATTTGGGGGTCTATAGTACAATCCTAGCAGTGTGGCTGCCCCTTTTTTATTTGAGCTCAACCCATATGGCCTCATTTGATGCTTCATTTAGTATATCATCCCTCCTCACAGCTGTAATTGATTCTTTACCCAATAATGCTACAGCCCCACCTTTTTTATCCCCCTCCCTACCCTGCCTGAAAACTCTATATCCAGGGATGTTGAGCTGCCATTTTTTGCCTCTCCCCAAGCCAAGTTTCCATTATAGTGATGATATCATGTTGCCATGTGTGTATCTGTGATCTCAGCTCATCAGCTTTATTTACTAAGCTCCTTGCATTTACATATATACCTTTTAACGCAGACAGAAGCAGCACAGTTTAAAAAGTGTACAGCACAGGAATTTGGCAGTCAGTCACTCACTTATTCTCCATCTTCCATTCCCTGCTCTGAATTTACCCTCAGGTTCCCATCTCCCTGCCAATCTAGTTTAAACACCCCCCCCAACAGCACTAGCCAATCTCCCTGCGAGGATATCCATTCCAGTCCTGTTCAGGTGTAGACCGTCCGGCTTGTACAGGTCCCACCTTCCCCAGAACTGGCCCCAATACCACATCTGCCGTTTCATAGGTGACTCCAGAGGTTCATCCTCCAACTCTGACTTAGTCTCTCTATCACCTCAGACTCTCCTGACTGCCCAAGGCCTGCTCACCACACACTCTCCCAGCAGCTGCACCCGTCAATGTCAAGTGCCCTGGCCGGATTTTGTGTCTTGTTGTGATGTGTGGATCTCCGCTGGTGCTTCCTTAGGGAGTTCTTCCTCGCTCTTGATGGGCCCAGCATTGACCTTCAGGGTCAGTGGAAAAGGCTTTCACCTGTGCCAGAAGAAAGGATGTTGGTTGTCTTCCAAACCCTTTCCACAGCTGTGTGAAGTCACAGTACTCAGCACCATGACAGTCACGGGCACCATGAGATGATGCAATGTAAACACTTCGCACACCTGCAGCAACATCAAACTTTGCAATCTCAATGGCCAGAGTTTTGATGTTGGTTGGTAGGGGCAGGTACTCGCCCTTCCCCATCACAAGAGGTCATTGAAGCGCTTGTGGCACTGAACCCAGGTGTGTCGCACCACATCATGTGGGCTGATCCATTCTGCTCCACCTCCCAGGCACGTTTTGTGATGTGGGGGGGGGGGGGGGGGGGGTCCAGCTCCTCGTGCCCCTTGGCACTATGATTTTCGTGCCGTGCTGCCCCCACCTCAAGGACAGCGAGGCACTCGTGACCTGCCCTCCTGCCTGGCCGCCTCACCAAGAGCGCTCTCGGGAATCCTCCTGTGCGCCATCGTTGCCGGCTTTTTTGCGCGGTTTTTAAACAGGCCGCCGGGTGGTCCCGGTGGTCATTGGAGTCCTGCTGCCACCTACCCCACCCACTCCCCGAGAGCCGTGATTGACGCTGGGCAGGCCTTGGGCCCGCCCATGTAAAAGAACGGTGCGGACCCGATTGCGGGTGGTGTTCAGCCCTGTACCCGCTCCCGCACAGCCCACCTGACATGCCAAAAATTCCCCCCAATGTTACAGTACAGAAGGAGGCCATTCGGCCCATCGTGTCTGCACCGTCTCTCCAAATGAACATTGACCTGGTGCCAATCTCCCCGTGACCCTGCATGTTTTCTTTTCCAATAATCATCCAATCCCCTCTTCGATGCCTCGATTGAACCTGCCTCCATCTGACTTCTAGGCAGTGCATTCGAGACCCGAACCACTGATGTGAAATGGCTTTTTCTCATGTCACACTGGTTTCTTTTGCAAATCACTTCAAATCTGTGCCTTCGCCTCCTTGATCCTTTTATGAGCAGGAACAGCTTCTCCCTGCCTACTCTATCCAGCCCCCTCATGATTTGGAACATGTCTATTAAATCTCCTCTCAGCCTTCTCCTCTCCAAGGAGAACAGTCCCAACTTCTCCAATCTTTCCTCACAACTGAAGTTTCTCATCCCTGCAACCATTTTCTTAAACCTCTTCTGCACTCTCTCCAATGTGTTCACATCCTTCCTATAATACGGTGCCCAGAACTGTACACAATATTCCAGCTGAGGTCCTATCTAGGTCTTATATAATTTCAGCATAATCTCCCTGCTCTTGTACTCTATGCCCCTATTAATAAAGCCCAGGATACTATATGTGCAGAGATCATTGAAGGTAGCAGTTAATAAAGCATATAGTATCCTGGGCTTTATTAATAGGGGCATAGAGTACTAGAGCAGGGAGATTATGCTGAATTTATATAAGACCTTCGTTACACCTCAGCTGGAATATTGTGCGCAGTTCTGGGCACCGTATTATAGGAAGGATGTGAACACATTGGAGAGACGGCAGAAGAGGTTTATGAAAATGGTTCCAGTGATCAGTGGCAAAGAACCGAAACTCTGATCATTTCAGAGAGATTAAAAACATTCACACTTCACTAAAATGAAGTCTGATAGTGAATTTGGTTAGATAATGCTGCAGATCTGAGTAAAATGCGCACATTTACCGGGTCATCTGACACTGCCCCCATGCCAGGTGACCCTTTTTAAATGACTGTGATCTCCTTCCAGGTCACATCCAACCACCTGACAGCAGACATCCTGCCCTCTAGCACTGGGCAGAGAGATCACTCCCTTGGGGCCTCGAGGCTGGGAAACCTGCCCCCCCCAGGCCCCAGTTTGCATAGTTTCCATTTAATCCGGTGTTCTTGGATGGCGGGGGCTGGGAATGGGAAGGCTGCCCCCTGCTGAGCCTGACTGGATTATTCAGCCCCGTGCCACACAGATGGCATTGTGACTCTCGACAGGGCAAGTCTCCTCAGGGCACTGCCTTTGTCATCTCAGTCTTGCACACCCTGTAAACGGGTGGTCTCTGCACGTGCCCCTGACCTGCTGCAGCCTGTCCTCAGAGGGTTTTGCTGCTTCGGGCAGACTCTGACGCCTGCCTCGTCTAGCCAGTGCGAGAGCCTCATCCCTGACTACGTCACCACCGAGGACACTCATCCTCATCCCTGTCCGTGACCTCCTCATCGGAGGAGACGTGCAGCTCCTCCATCTCCTCCTCAGCCAGCTCCTCAGCCCATTGCAGCGCAGTGTAAAGAGCACAGCAGACGGTGACGATGCGTGACACCCTCTGTGGACTGTATTGCAGGGCTCCACCAGACTGGTCCAGGCACTGGAACCTCATCTTCAGCATCCCGATGGTCTGCTCCACCAAGTTGTGAGCTGCAGCATGAGCCTCATTATACCGTCGCTCTGCTGCAGCCTGAGGCCGCCACACGGGTGTCATCAGCCACGGCCTCTGTGGGTGTCCCTTGTCCCCAAGGAGCCAACCCTGTAGCCTCTGTGGATCCTGGAAGACTGCAGGGATCTGCGAGCGACTCAGGATGTAGGCATCGTGCACACTCCCTGGAAACCGTGCTCATACCTGCAGGATGTGTTTCTGGTGGTTGTACACCAGCTGCACGTTCAGTGAGTGGAAGCCCTTGTGGTTGATGAAGTTCACTGAGTGTAGCGATGGAGACCTGAGCACCACATGGGTGCAGTCAATCGCACCCTGCACCTGTGGGAATCCCGAGATCCAGGCGAATCCAATGGCCCTTGCATCCTGGCTGTCCCGGTCCCGGGCAAAATGCACAAAGTTGTGTGCCATGGAGATGATGGATCCGTGACCTCATGGATGCATTTGCGGGTGGCACATTGTGAAATCCCACAGAGGTCACCTGTGGAGCCCTGAAAGGACCCCTGAAATGTCCCCTTGGCACCAGGTCCCGGGACATGCGCAGTCGTCAGCAACACTGGTTCTCAGTCATCTGCAGGAATGACAGGCGGAGTCTATAGACCCTAGGTTTTGCTAGGCACTGACCAGCCACGGCTCACTGTCGCTCCTGGGCATTGTGCACAGGAGCCCCTGCTGCCCCTTCATGAGGTCACCAGGATCCATGATCCTGACATGGAGCATGAAAAAGAGAGATGCAGTTATCATGGCAGCACTTAGCATCTTTCCTGACCCTTGTGACCGCCCCTTAATTCTTCCGGAGAGTGCTGCTCACCCCCGGATGGCCAGAGATGAGTGCGCTGCATGGCTGCCCTATCAGCCTGCAACATGGGGGACACTGGTCCAAACCAGGATGCTGAGATTACAAGGGGCTGTGAGCGTCTCCAGCAGTGACTGCTACATGGCCAGTGTTGGTGAGGAGATTGTACAACGTGTGCAGTCCAACTGCTCCACGGTCCAATAAAGTGGTGGTGGATTCGAAGTCTGTGCCGGGGGGTGAAGGGGAGGGGTAAGGTTTGGAGCGCTTGGTGACCGTTTGGTGCCTCTGCGATGTTTGTGTGAGTGGGCAGGCTAGGAGCCTGACCCCAATCATATCCCTGTGGCTGCGCCTGATCTGTCTCAGTTACAGAGACATGGTCAGTTTATACAGGGTGTCCCTAATGCACGGCCACTCCCCTCACTTACCCTGCCCCCCACCTCGATTGCCTGTGCGTGGGATACAGCGCCAGGGCAGCACTGAACACCCCTCCCACCCTCCGCAGTCACCTCCGAGGCCAGGCCTCAGTTGCCCCCCCAGCACCCCTGAGGCCTGTAAACAACAGGTGAGCTGTGGAGAAAAGGTTTTGTATGATGGACAAGCCGGGGGGAGACAAGGGGATGGAGAGAATCTCCCGCGCCAGGTGTCCAAGAGAAAAAGAGAGAGAGATAAGGGCACAAGAGCAAGTGGAAGGTGGAGGTGTGGCAGATGTAGGGAGTTGAGAGGGGGGTGGGGGGGCTGCAGCTTGTGAGGGGTCCGATTGCTTCTTCCATTAGGGATGGGCAATGTCTTCACCGGGCAGCTGGGACTGCCTGGCACACACAAGCTGGAATAGTTGCTCTTCACCAGTCAGCCCCATCTAGCCTGGACTCCCACAACCGGGAAGAGGAGGGGTGGGGTGGATAGCGGATGACCAAAGTCTAAAACGCTGTCTAAATGCACCCACACCCCTCAGTCGTTGTTCCTCCACTTCTTCCTCCCCTATCGTAACACAGTCCAATTCCAAACAAGAACCCTCCCCACTCCAGTCCAAAACACACACCTCCAGAAGATGGGAATTTCTTCTCCCTCCTGGTCCACTCCTCTCCCTCCTCTCTCTTCAATGTAGGCCCGAAAAGCCTCGGGCCTCGAGCTGCAGGCCTCCCCTCTTGCAGGTGTCATGCAGCAGCACAACAGGCAGCCCAGGTCTTGAATGGGCCTCAGGCCTCAGTTACAGGTACATTTCGTGCAGCAGCAAAACTGAAGGTCACACTGGAAAGGCAGCCAGAAGCCACAGCCAGAGCCAGGAATCAGTAGTTAGCAGCCAGCAGTCTGTAGCCAGAATCCAGCAGCACAGCAACCAACTCTCCCTGCGGAGAATT
The DNA here is from genome assembly GCF_964194155.1 of Cetorhinus maximus. Classification (NCBI taxonomy): domain Eukaryota; kingdom Metazoa; phylum Chordata; class Chondrichthyes; order Lamniformes; family Cetorhinidae; genus Cetorhinus; species Cetorhinus maximus. The sequence continues at coordinate 8,702,086 of NC_135881.1, forward strand.
ATTTGTCCAGCCTGGGCACAGGCGTTAATCACTTGTACACACTGTTCACTATTGTCTAAACTCCCAAACATGTCTCCCTGCCTGTGGCTCCATGTTCTGATGAACACTGTTCGTGTCACTCAGATGTGAAACCTTTCTGCACAAGGTAAAGGCAGGTGTCTCAGTCCAGGGCCTCTCCCCTGTGCTCTGTGCAGCCTTCAGACCACAGTGATGGTCCAGCCTCTCACTCCCTGGAAACATTACTGATGCCTGTACCTCGGCGGTGCTGGTCATTGTGGCACCAGCCCAATACATTCTGGCAGCAGAGTTCCCTCATACTGTGTGTGCCACCAGCACCTGTGACCAGTGATGCTGTGCACCAGCTCCTGAAGGGCTGAGGTGCTGAAGGCGGACACAGCATCAGATGCGTCTAAAGTTTCATGGCTGCGTCTCTGAAATGGCCCTGATCATGGAGCGCAAGCGAGCTTCCCTCGGCCAGACAGGAGTCAGACATTCTCAGAGGCTGTGTGAAGATCTATGGAGTGTCCTCACTGCATTGTTGTCGTCATCATCCCCAAATCTGGCAGCTATGAGGGCCTCCTGAGCGTGCCTGCCTCGTCTAGCCAGTGCGAGAGCCTCATCCCCGATGTCATCACTACCGAGGACTCTCACCCTCATCCCCGTCAGCGTCCTCCTCATCGGAGGAGACGTGCAGCTCCTTCATCTCCCCCTCAGCCAACTCCTCTCCCTGTCGCATGACCAAGTTGTAAAGGGCGCAGCAGACAACGACGATGTGTGACACCCTCTGTGGACTGAATTGTAGGGCTCCACCAGACCGGTCCAGGCACTGGAACCGCATCTTCAGCATCCCGATGGTCTGCTCCACCAAGTTGCGAGCTGCAGCATGAGCCTCATTATACCGTCGCTCTACTGCAGCCTGAGGCCGCCACACTGGTGTCATCAGCCACGGCCTCTGTGGGTGTCCCTTGTCCCCAAGGAGCCAACCCTGCAGCCTCTGTGGACCCTGGAAGACTGCAGGGATCTGCAAGCGACTCAGGATGTCGGCATCGTGCACACTCCCTGGAAACCGTGCTCATACCTGCAGGATGTGTTTCTGGTGGTTGTACACCAGCTGCACGTTCAGTGAGTGGAAGCCCTTTCGGTTGATGAAGTTCACTGAGTGTAGCGATGGAGACCTGAGCACCACATGGGTGCAGTCAATCGCACCCTGCACCTGTGGGAATCCCGAGATCCAGGCGAATCCAATGGCCCTTACATCCTGGCTGTCCCGGTCCCGGGCGAAATGCACAAAGTTGTGTGCCATGGAGAAGATGGAATCCGTGACCTCATGAATGCATTTGCGGGAGGCAGATTGTGAAATCCCACAGAGGTCACCTGTGGAGCCCTGAAAGGACCCCTGAAATGTCCCCTTGGCACCAGGTCCTGCACTAAGTGGCAGATGTGAGACACCAGGTCCCTGGACATGCGCAGTCATCAGCAAAACTGGTTCTCAGTCATCTGCAGGAATGGCAGGGAAGAGATCGGACCTCCTCTCAGCTGCCAGTTAGCCATGTTGTACAGAAACGTCTTCCTCTTGTGGATGAAGTGGATCCCTTAGTCTTCCCGGCATTCATCTCCAACCCCATCTTTTGGCAGAAGTCCTGTACAATGGCCAAGTTCTTGGTCATGTTGGCATGGGAGTCAGAGCAAAGCAATGTCATCAGCCAACGCCAGAGCTGAACAACTAATCTGCGTTCCCCGAAAGGGCAAGTGGACACCCAACTGTACCTCCTGTAGGGAGCAGATTAGAGGATCCATCGCCTTGTTAAACAGTATTGGTGATAACGGGTCACCTCGCTTGACCCCTCATGATGTTGATGGGTTTCGTTTGGCCGTCTTTACATTCAATGTATGTGTTTGTTTCTGAAAACAGATCTGTGATCATTGCGATGAATGATTTTGGCAGCCCCACTCTCTGAAGTGCCTTGATGAGCATTTTATGCTCTATGGAATCGAACGCCTTAGTCAGATCCACAAAGACAACGGCCAGCTCTCTCCTGTTGTTTTTCGCCCCTTTTAATGATATTACTGAGAACCATGATGTTCTCATTAGAACCAGGAGTCACCACCAGAAACCCTTGCTGCCTGGGGTTGATCTGGACCGCTTCACTTAGGCGTTTGGTGATGATCTTAGTGAAGAGCTGTAATAAAATCGGGCCAATCATTATTGGCCGCCAGTTGTCAATGCTTTTCAGTTTCTCAGCGTCGTCTGTCTCGGAATGAGAACCGTTCGACTCTTTTTCACAACCCGAGGGATGGAACTTGACATGAGCCAGAGGGTGAAGAGGTGTGGAATCCTGTCCTCATACTCCGCCTGGATGTCACTGATGTCTTCCCACTTCATCCCATCAGGACCTGTTGTGTTCTTATCAATGCCCTTTATCACCCGCTCAACCTCTTCCTTCTGTCTGGGCTCTTTGAAAGAATCGTAGCTTCTCGTTCCCTTATATGATGCAAACTTTTGAATATTTGCTTTGTTATTTGGCTTGGCGAGTTTATCTGTAAGACTCTCTTCCAGTTCAGCTTTGCTGAGTGGACATTGCAGGGTGGACTGTGCACCCAGGATTTGCTGTGCTACCTTTCGTCTGTCGGGTTTGTACGCCAACTGCGTAGATTTGAAATGTGCTTCTTTTAGCTGCCCACTTTTTCTTTGCATTCGTGTTTCTGCTTCCGTCCTTGGGGTGAGCAACTGTCTACCTGGACTGCTTGCCAGTTTGCTCTTCCTTCCCTTCAGTCAGTATCTCATCTGTGATGCTTTCAACGAGGCCGATGGCCAGGGCTCTCGTTTCAGGGTCATCCCGTACCGCCATAAATTCCTCAGCTGATCATCCAGATCCCTGTGTTTAGGGATACTGGCTGGGGGTCTCACATTCCTTGTCGTTTGGGGACTGTTCCCCAACACCACCTCTGCATCATCCCCCTCTTGTGGAGTTTCCATTTCCAAAGCACCTTCTGTCTGGCTGCTTTGCGGTGTTGGTATGCTCGTTGTGTTCTGCTCTGCTTCCAGAAGACATATTCTCTTTGAAACAATCTGCCTGTTTGTTTTTTAATGTTAGATGGACTGCAATTTGTTAATATCTGCACGGCCTTCGTACTGCTTCACCAATGCTATGAGGAGGTCCGTTTCCTCTTTAGCCCATTTGTAATCTCTCCTGCCAGGCTTTCCCTGTGGTGGGTGAGCTGCTAATCATTTTGCGTTTCATACTTCGGCGTGCCTGGGACGCTCATGCTGGCTGAGCCCAATTTGCCATGTGAATTGCATTTGGCAGTGTTCACATGCATAGATCGTACCGGTGAGGGGTGGCCTGACCCCTTTACACTTGCTATAGTGACCAGCAATGGAATGGTACTCGCCAGTTTTTCTGCACTGGGAACATTATCGTACAAACGTGTTTGATCTGGTGTCTAACGGCCATGTGTTAGCAGAACTCACCCACCCCGGGGAGTAGCAGATTGCACTGACTGCAGAGCAGACCATCAACGGGATATTGGATCTCCACTTCTCTCTGTGTGGTTCTGTCACTGGGTGGCATCACCACAGGCTCGACATAGGTGGGGCACCTGTCTCATCTTGGGGTTCCACCACCCCATTCCCGTCCAAAGTTAACGTTCCCTCCAACTTCGTGTTATAAAAGGTCAGCGTTCTTATGGCTGTCGTGTCCTCCCTTTCGCTGAGAGGGCTTGACTCCGATACCTTCTCTTGTTGAATGACATTCACTATTGGGGGTTCTGGACCTTGCAGTCTGGCTTGTTTCACAGGTTCCCAGTAGGGTAGGTAATGTCTATACAGCCTCGAGTCCCCCTCGGTGGTTTGTGTTGAGATGGACTTTTTCTCTAGTCCGTTGAGCTTGGAACTAGCACTTGCGTAGCAATTGCAATTTACACAGTGACCTGCTACAGAAGGTACAACTGCCGGGATGTTTTTTATCCGGGTCGCTTCTCAACCGGGCCACTCTGACCAACGGTCATCCATTTTTTTACTAAACTGCTGGTCTCCGCAGACCACGACCAACACGGTGCTCTTTGTAAGGTCGTTCAGCCAACGAAACATTTTCTGTGCCAACTGGGATAACGGTGACATTGTTACCGGCAGGAGGCACGACCAACGCTGTGGATGGCGAGAGCACCAAACCAACACAGGTCACGTAACTACTAACCAGACAGGCTCACAGGGGAGATCACCACCAGAGAGTCATAGTTACTCCCACCAGTACTAGCAATTTGTTGAGTACTTGCCTGTTTGTGTGCTGTGATGATGGAGCTAGTCAGGAAGGTTTTCCTGGTTGAACAAAGGAAGGGGTTAGTTTTCCCCATATTTTAAAAAAAAAACTGACCTGGGTAAAATATAACCAGATCTGACCTGTACAACAAACACAGGCCCAAACACTGAAAAGTACAGATTACAGGAGGAGGGGGGAACTGTGTGAAAATAAAATGTCAGTTTGTAGTTTGCTGTCTTGGCCGGCTGCGGATTGGATCTGATGGTAGTGAAGCTTCTAATGTCAAGATGAGGACAACAGTTGACATTTGTCTAGGGTCACAGCTGTGGAGTTTCTTTAAAAATCTTAGTCTATTGTAAATGGGAGTCCCAGTCAAATTAGACAAGGCCCCTCTGAGCTGGAGAGAGGGAGGTGGGCAGGAGGATTCCCTTTTTTTTGAAAAATATATTTATATACCTGGAAGAACATTCCAAACCATTTCAAAATCACCATCACAAAAGTACTATCAGATTCAACTTTTACACATGGATCACAACGTGCATTATTACAATCATTTCAATCTGGTCAATGCAGACAATCAGACAATGGTATTGGAGTTATCAACATATATCATGTTGCACTCTGAGGGGCTTCAATACATTTATAATACAATTAGTATTCAATGCAGACATTCATTGTGAGCTGTACAGCCCGAGGGGCTCTCAACAGTTCCCAGTCCCTCGGTGCACTGTGGCAGAAAGGTCTTAGACAGCGACCTTTCCCCATTGCGCCTTTGCGGCGGCTGCCCCAAGCTTTAGTGCGTCCCTCAGCACGTAGTCCTGGACTTTGGAATGTGCCAGTCTGCAAAACTCGGTCGGGGACAACTCTTTGTGCTGGAAGACTAACAGGTTTTGGGCAGACCAAAGAGCGACTTTCACCGAGTTGATGATCCTCCAGCTGCAGTTGATGTTTGTCTCGGTGTGTGTTCCTGGGAACAGCCCGTAGAGCACAGAGTCCTGTGTCACAGAACTGCTCGGGATGAACCTCGACAGAAACCACTGCATCTCTCTCCAGACCTTCTTTGCAAAGGCACAATCCACAAGGAGGTGAACAACGGCCTCGTCCCCACCACAGCCACCTCGAGGGCAACGTGCAGAGGGGGTGAGACTCCTGGCATGTTGGAAGGATCTGACGGGGAGGGCCTTTCTCACCACCAGCCAAGCTACGTCTTGGTGCTAGTTGGAAAGTTCTGGCGATGAGGCATTCTGCCAAATGACTTTGACAGTCTGCTCGGGGAACCATCCCACAGGATCCACCCTCCTTTTCCCTCAGGGATTTAAGACGTTACGTGCCAACCTCTGCCTGATGGACTTGTGGTCAAAGGTGTTTCTCTGCATAAATTTTTCCACGAGGGACAGGTGGTACGGCACGGTCCAACTACTTGGAGCGTTCCACGGCAGCGTGGCCAGACCCATCCTTCGCAACACTGGGGACAGGTAGAACCTCAGCACGTAGTGACAATTGGTGTTTGCGTACCAAGGGTCCACGCACAGCTTGATGCAGCCGCACACAAAGGTGGCCATCAGTATGGGGGCGATGTTGGGCATGTTTTTCCCCCTTTATCTAGAGGCTTGTACATCGCGTCCCTGCAGACATGATCCATTTTCGACCGCCAGCTAAAGCGAAAGATGGCTCGGGTGATCGCCATCGTGCAGGAGTCTGGAATGGGCCAGACCTGTGCCACGTACAGCAGCAGCGAGAGTGCCTCACACTTGATGACCAGGTTCTCTCCCGCAATGGAGAGGAAGCATTGCTCCCACATTCCCAGTTTTCTTTTCAGCATAGATACTCGCTCCTTCCAGTTTCTAATGTATACCCCGGTCCCTCCGAACCATATCCCCAGCACCTTCAGTCCATCAACCCTGACAGTGAAGGGGACAAAGGATCGGTCAGCCCAGTTCCCAAAGAACATGGCCTCGCTCTTCCCAAGATTTACCTTGGCTCCAGAGGCCAGTTCGAACTGGTCGCAGATGTGGATCAGTCTGCGCACCGATAGTGGATCCGAGAAGAAGACGGCGACATCGTCCATGTACAGGGAGGCTTTGACCTGAGTGCCTCCACTGCCTGGGATCGTCACTCCTCTTATGCCTGGATCCTTCCTGATGGACTCAGCAAAGGGTTCTCTGCAACACAAACAGGACAGGGGAGAGGGCAGCCCTGCCTGACTCCAGATTTAATAGGAAAGCTATCTGATTCCCACCCATTGATTGAGACTGCGCTACTGATGTTAGTGTAGAGCAGTTAGATCCAATTGCGAATTCCCTCCCCAAACCCCATTTTGGAGAGTACATCCACCATGTAGGTGTGCGATATTCTGTCAAAGGCCTTCTCCTAATCCAGGCTGATGAGGCAGGTGTCCACACCCCTGGCCTGCACATAGGCAATCGTATCCCTGAGCAGTGCTAGGCTGTCAGAGATCTTCCTGCCCGGCACAGTGCAGGTCTGGTCAGGGTGGAGCACCAATTCCAGAGCGGACTTGACCCGATTGGTGATGACCTTGCACAGAATCTTATAGTCCACATTCAACAGTGAAATGGGTCACCAATTTCTAATTTGCTCCCTTTCCCCCTTGTGCTTGTAGATTAGGGTGATGATGCCTTTCCTCATGGATTCTGACCTAGCAGGTCTGGGCTGATCCAGTCCCACAGCCGAATACAACTCCACCGGCAAGCCATCGCTTCCGGGAGTTTTACTGTTCTCGAAGGACTCAAGGGCCTTAGTCAGTTGGTCAGGAGTTAGCGGTTTGTCCAGGCTCTCCCGTGTACTGTTGTCTAAGACCTCCGTGATAGTGGACTGGGAGGCCGTGCTGTCTGTGGGCTTCACGTCATACAATCCGGCATAAAAGGATTTGCTGATCCTCAACGTGAGACTGCGATGACTTTACTGAGCCGTCTTCTTCCTTCAGGCTGCTGATCACAGAGCTCTCTGTGTACATTTTTAGAAGAAGAAACGTGAGCACGTCTCATCCTGCTCCACGGAATCGACCCTGGAACGGAAGATGATCTTGGAGGCCTCCGAGGCAAAGAGCGAGGCTTGTTGGCTCTTCACCTCTCGGAGTTCCTCCTTGACATCGACCCCCATCGACTGCAGCCGGAGCAGATTCTGCATGTTTTTCTGGAGTCGGGACATTTCCCTCTGTTCCTTTCTAGCTTTCTGGGCGCCTTTGAGGATGAAAAACCTCTTGATGTTTCCCTTGACCGCTTCCCACCAGTCGGTCAGGGACTCGGAGCGGTTTCACGGTTCTCCAACCTTTGTAATCCTTCAGGTACAGTCAGGTAGCTAGTGACCACAAGATATAGATTCTGCAAGTCTGTGCAAGGTACCCTGGCAGCTCCCATGAGCCTTAGATCCTGACACTCCCAGCTGCCGAGGCTGTTCACTGTTGGATGCTGGGTGACGAGGACCTCAAACCGAGGCAGAGCTGCATTACGCCTCAAGGGTGTTGGTAGAACCATAAGCCTTCTGCAGTTGCACTTGCAATGCCTGGACCATTCGGGGAGGCAGTACAATACCCCCCCAGACCTGGTGCCACATAGTGGGTGCATGCTGTGCTCTCCACAGTCTGGCTCTGGCAAGTGGGGACCCACTGGATGAAGAGAATCTTGAGGGAGCTGCACAGGCCACATGATGAATCCAGCAGTGATTCAGAAGAGGAACATAGTGAGGAGAGTGCTGAGGGTGTGGAGGCAGACCTCTGGATCCTTCAGGGAGGCTGGGACAACTTAATCCAACGCTGCTTCAGCTAGGCTGCCAAAGACCTGCCACCTCATGTCAGGGCTGCTGCCTCCATCCCAGGTGTCTGAAATAACTTTTTCGATTTGACCCCAAAGTCCACTCAGTGCCTGGGCAATAAAGTATAGAGCTACTCAGCCCAGCATTAGATACTGGCATGCCCTGCACCATCAAAACAAGTGAAGCTTAGGCCATTCAGACAAAAAAGCAAAATTTATATGTTGGCCCTCACATCAAATGAACACTGGTCTGACCATTAACACGATATAAAAACATGAACAAAAATGGCAGAACAGACCAACTGGAATCAGTGGCTCCTGTTCCCATGGAACCTTTTTAAAATGATGGCCATTATAAAACCAAAACTTATGCATTTTGCCAACCCAAACAAATGACCATCACCTTCCCTGGTCTTAATTCCCAGACCAGAAAACATAAACCAAACATGACAGAATGGAAGATCACCCGTGACCAGCCCCTCCTTGTGCTCATGGGGCCTTTAAACTTTGATATTTCCAAGCGTTGTCTTGGTGCCCCCACCTCACTGGCAGCAGCATTGGAGACTGCCGGCTGTCTCTGCTGACCTTAGTGGTCATGCTCTGCCCAGTGGAGCCTGTGCTGCCCCCACCTCAGTGCCATGGCTGGCATCTGTCATCACAGCTTCATGTCATGGTCATTGGCAGAAGGGTGGAGGAGCTGTTGCCATCATCCAGAGCACAGGAGGCTGCAGAGACAAAAAGCTTGTGGACCAACTTGATGCTCCAGACCTCCCTGCTCAAGTGATAGACAGGCACCGAGCTGGGATACTGGGTGCCTCATCCATCTCCCACACTGACACTGACCGCCTGAGGTCATTGCCTCTTGAGGGATCACAGGTCTGAGCGCGACCCTGGGAACCTGATTCCTGTCTCTGGAGCTGCGTCTCCATGAGTCGCCACTGAATGGGAGGAGGCAGTGCGCTCGGCAATGAGGGTCAATGCACTGATGCTCCGCATGGAGTCCTCAATAACGGAGACCATGGCACGCAGACCCTCTTGAATCTCTGCCAGATCCTCCTGTAAATCGCACTGGACATCCAGCATCTGCTGCACAATGGATGACTCGAGATGCTCATCTGTTTTCGAATCAGTATCGTCCCGGTTCCCAGCAGTCCACTGACGGCTGGTGCCCTGGGCACTGCCACCTGCTCAAGCTGTGAAGTGCCCTCACTGCTATGCACATTCTAGCTGGTGATGTAACGCCCGCAAGAGGCGCTGGTATCCATGCTGGTGCCTGGTTCAGTGGGGGTGATGCAGGTGTAGCTAAAGCCCAGTGGTCCTGTCATCAAGGGGGTGGCTCTTTGGGGTCCTGCTTTAGTGGGCAAACTGATCCTGGGGGACAAGGGCACATCCTTAGATTAAGTCATCAAACTCTAACTGTACATAACAGGCACCCTGGTGAGACAATGGATCTGCATCATGGTGCCATCGTCTTTCAATGATCAGTGGGGACTCTGGGTTTGAGCCTCCCATTAATGAGAACACAATGTTTGCACAATCTGACACTGGGATTTGCACTCCTATCTTCAACAGAGACCCCTACCTTTCCATGACTGGCTGACCAAGGTGGATGGTGGCACTCCTCCAAGTCCATTCCATACCTTGTCAGAATGAGGTTTGGGGGGGCCTCCGCCTGTCATCTCTTGTTATGGCTTCTCTTTACCTGAAAGGGCAGAGGAGCATTGATTAGTCCACTCTCTACCTGCAGTGCTATTGGTGCCTGGCCAACCCCACCTGAGGAGCACCTCACAGGGCCCTCGAGAGCTGCAAGGCACTCAGTTCAAGAAGCCAGGGCTCACCCCTTGACTGGCACCCCTGTCAGTAACAGTGGGAACTCAGACTCTAACACCATTGAGCTCCACAGGAGGACAGTCAGTCCTTAACACATCTCCACACTGATCCATGCCAACTGGGTACTCTTGCTTGCTGAGTGTAGCAGATTGAGCCTATAGTGGCACTGTACCCATGTGCATACCACAACACCATGGCTGCTGATCTCAGCTGCCATCTCTTCACTGGTATTTTGGTTGGGTGTGGTGGGCTGCCTCACACCATCCCTGGATATGACAGTGTCCAGCCTGACACCAACCTGCAAAGGTCACGAGGCACCATCTGAAACAGGGCAGAGAGTCTACCCGAAACAAAATAAAAACAGAATTACCTGGAAAAACTCAGCAAGTCTGGCAGCATCAGCGGAGAAGAAATCAGTCAACGTTTCGAGAGTCTACCCGCCTAACGTCCCCAGCCTCTGGTGAGGCCATTGTTCCAATGAAATGATTTCTTGGACAGGCTCCAAAGGTTTGCCACTAACGGCCTTAAGGGAACAGCCTCTGGCTTTGAAGTGTCGGCTGGGTCACTGTTAATACCTGGTGCCTGACAGGCTCCTGCCCCCTGCCTGGCACTTGACCATTGAGAAGGCAAGTTTCATGCTGAGTGGACCTTAACTGGCCACCCAGTGTGAAACCATGTTTGCAATGTGACCGTGGCCAGGAGCAGATTCCAGTTCCTGCTGATGGTGTGCACACTAAGCATGAAATTCAGGCCATGATTTCCCTTTTACAAAACAATGACTCTGCCTGATGCCTTGAATTTCTCAGTGCCCTGTTATAACATCTTTTAAAACTAGCTTTAAACATTTTCCCTATGACAGATGTTAGGCTAACTGGCCTGTAGTTTCCTTTGTGTCCTTCCCTTTTGGACAAAGGAGGTAAATTTGCTATTTTCAAATTTAATGGAACCTTCCCCAAATCGAGAATTACGGAAAATTTAAAACCAGTGCATTAACTATCTCTCTAGCTACTTCTTTTAGACCTTGGAGTGAAGTCTATCTGAACCCGGGGATTTGTCAGCCTGTAACTCCAACAATTTGCTCAATACCACTTCTCTAATTTTCCCAAGTTCCTCCCTCTCCCTCCCTTCCGTTTCCTGATTTACAGCTATTTCTGGGATGTTAGTTGTATCCTCTCTAGTGAAGACAATCAAAATACCTGCTTAACCCATCTGCCTACTTTCCATGTTCAATTATCAGGCAGGAAAGTATTATTTCTCAATGTGGGTGTCACTGGCAAGGCCGGCATTTGTTGCCCATTCCTAATTGTCCTTGAATCTGGTGGTGAGCTGCTGCCTTGAACCACTGCAGTCTCAGGTGTAGGTTCACCCACAGTGCTGTTAGGGAGTTCAAGGGTTTTCACCCAGTGACCATGGGTGACATGTTTCCAAGTCGGGATGGTGAGTGACTTGGACGGGAACTTCCAGGTAGTGGTTTTCCCATCTATCTGTTGCCATTGTCTTTCTAGTTGGTAGTGGTTGTGGGTTTGGAAGGTGATGTCGAAGGAGCCTTGGTGAATTCCTGCAGTGCATCTTGTAGATGGTACACACTGTTGCTCCTGTCGGTGGTGGAGGGAGTAAATGTTTGTTGATTTGGTGTTAATTCAGTGGGTTGCTTTGTCCTGGATAGTGTCAAGCTTCAAGTGTTGCTACTTGTGAATGCTACTTTCCACTTGTCTGCCCAAGTCTGGATATTGTCCAGGTCTTGCTGCAATTCGACACAGACTGCTTCAGTATCTGAGGAGTTGTGAATGATGCTGAACATTGCACAGCAAACATCCCCACTTATGTGGTTGGGTCAAGGACACTAGAGAGTTGAGATTTGGCTATCCTGCTGTCGGTTGAAATCACTTCAGTCTATTCAAAAAGTCCAATTCCTGTTGCTAGCTGAGTTTAAAAATCAATTAGCATAGGTGTGCCTTTGCAACACAAGGGATAGGTTTGTGCCTTGACCATTTGAGTGCACACGTTAGCTCTAAACTGCTGAGGTTTGTGCTAGAAATCATCATTATTTTGTGTCTTTAGGAAGGGTATGTATTGGACAGCACATCCAGCTCATCACCAGAAACTGAGGTGAAGACCAGAGAATTTAACTGCACTGTGCTACAATTCCGTTTCTGCCAAAATGGGAGGTAAATTAAATGAGGGGGATGATTCCGGCAGGCAGGCAAGATGATGAGATGCAAATGCATTGAAATTAGGCTCCTGACGAACTGGAAAAGGCGGTTTGCCATCAGGCAGATGCATTCGGGTGGAGTGGATGATGGCAAATTAATTTCACAATGGCACAAAACATTGTTGGCCATTGTGTCCCCACTGCCCACCCTGACGCCTGACGCCAATGGGGCTGTAAAATTCCAGCCCGAGTTTGAGCAATTGAGGCTTCTTGGCCTGTGCAATCTGATAAGATCCCCTCAGGAGATGATCTTTGAGCATGTTCAGAGATGGTTTTATGGCCTCCTTTTAAAATGGAACTGTTGCTTTAAAAGATCCTCTTCCTGATTTGTTGGAATGTATTCCTTGTGATCCAAGTCGCTTGGCTTACTTGGATTCATGCCTTCACTGGAGAATACTTGGCCTTGCTTGAACCCATCAAGTGTCAATGTATTTACAAACCCATTTCTTAGCTTCATTAGTGGAGGAGTGTGAAGGCTTGCTACGAGAGGTTTGTCCAGGGTGTGACCTGCAAGTTGCTGCTAACTATTAATGACTCCTGAAGCTCTGCATTCTCGATTTCTTGAGAGGGGAACCTTTATTTCCCGGAAAAGTCATCCAAAGGTTCTGGGTTCCTGCCCCCTGGGTGTGCAGAAGTGTGTATGCATCATGATTGCTACCCAGACACTGTGCGCACACCTGCATTATCTATCCTTTTTGATGATCACACCATTTGGACATGGATTGAGTGATACCTTTTGCTTTTGATAAATGCCCTGGTGCTCCAGATGGAGCTTCTATTGCTGTGTGCAGTTGATGACCCCCTGCACCTTCAGACATCCAGCCATGGCTGCAAAGTTTCTGGGTCTTTCACCTTGACTGGCATTCTCAGTAGTGATAGAAACTCCTGGACATGCCTGAGGAGATTCTCTGATGGGACACATGCTGGCAAATTTCAGTACCGTCTTCATGACTTGGGAAATGAAGAAAGTCAGTGCCACAGGCATCGAGTGACCACCAATGCAATTGGAGGCCATCTCCCCAGGCAGTGTCTCAGGGTTGTGACCATCTCCTTTTCGATACTGTCTTTGAAGGCAGTGTTAAGACATCAGGAGGCTTGTCATCCTCACCTCTTTTTGTTGACATGGCTGGCAAGGTAGTGCCTTTGCCTGCCTCATGTTCCTGTCTGTTCTCTGCAGCCCATTGAGCAGCAGCAGCAGGTGCACATCTTGCTGGTCCATGGGGCACCTGTCTCTGGCCAGCTGCCATCCTCCCCTTCCTCTCCCTCGCTGGAGGGCGGGCTTCATACAGAATAAAAAATTCCCATGGGGGAAACTGGGATATAAAGCTCCAATGCTGGAGTGTACAAACTTGATAGTTGACACTTTGCCCCCCCCTCCCCCACCATCCCTGAGTGTTTTAACACAGCCTGAAAACTCAAACAGGAAAGAGAAACCACCGATGAAACACATTGACCAGAACCTTGTGCCTTTTATATCCACCTTGCAACACATCCTGATTTAACCTGTGACTCCCCATCTATTTTTCCACATGCACCCATTGAAAAATGACATGGGCAATGTAAAATTATGGCCCATTGCCTTGTTAACCAGCTGACTTGGTCCTTTCTGAGAATGGTGGGTGGGGGTTGCTGATTGTCTGCACTAGTGATGTTGTCACGCTGGAGTTTACATATGGAATGGTGGTGGTCCCAATTTCCATAAGACAGGAGCAGAAATTAGGCCATTCGGCCTATCGAGTCTGCTCCGCTATTCAATCATGGCTGATTAGTTTCTCAACCCCATTCTCCTGCCTTCTCCCCGTAACCTTTGATCCCCTTACCAATCAAGAACCTATCTATCTCCGTCTTACATATGCTCAATGACCTGGCCTCCACAGCCTTCTGTGGCAATGAATTCCATAGATTCACCACTCTCCAGCTAAAGAAGATTCTCCTCATTTCTGTTCTAAAAGGACTTCCCTTTACTCTGAGGCTGTGCCCTCGGGTCCTAGTCTCTCCTACTAATTGAAACATCTTCCCCACGTCCACTCTATCCAGGCCTTTCAGTATTCTGTAAGTTTCAATCAGATCCCCCCCCGTCATCCTTCTAAACTCCATCGAGTATAGACCCAGAGTCCTCAAACATTCCTCATATGTTAAGCCTTTCATTCCTGGGATCATTCTCGTGAACCTCCTCTGGACCCTCCAGGGCCAGCACATCCTTCCTGAGATACGAGGCCCAAAATTGCTCACAATATTCTAAATGTGGTCTGACCAGAGCCTTATAAAGCCTCAGCAGCACGTCCCTGCTTTTATATTCTAGTCCTCACGAAATAAATGCCAACATTGCATTTGCCTTCCGAACTACTGACTCAACCTACAAGTTAACCTTAAGAGAATCCTGGACTAGGACTCCCAAGTCCCTTTGCACTCCAGATTTCTGAATTCTCTCCCCATTTAGAAAATAGTCTATGCCTCTATTCTTCCTAGCAAAGTGCATGACCTCACACTTCCCCACGTTGTATTCCATCTGCCACTTCTTTGCCCATTCTCCTAACCTGTCTAAATCCTTCTGCAGCCTCCCTGCCTCCTCAATACTATCTGTCCCTCCACCTATCTTTGTATCACCTGCAAACTTAGCCAGAATGCCCTCAGTTCCTTCATCTAGATCATTAATGTATAAAGTGAAAAGTTGTGGTCCCAACACTGACCCCTGCAGAACTCCACTAGTCACCGGCCACCATCCTGAGAAGGACCCCCTTATCCCCACTCTCTGCCTCCTGCCAAACAGCCAATCTTCTATCCATGCTAGTACCTTGCCTCTAACACCATGGGCTCTTATCTTACTGAGCAGCCTCCTGTGTGGCACCTTGTCAAAGGCCTTCTGGAATTCCAAGTAGATAACATCCATTGGCTCTCCTTTGTCTAACCAGCTCGTAACCTCCAAATAATTCTACCAGATTTGTCAGGCATGACCTCCCCTAGATGAAACCATGCTGACTCTGCCCTAATTTACAATGCACTTCCAAGTATTCTGAAATCTCATCCTTAATGGACTCTAAAATCTTGCCAACGACCGAGGTCAGGCTAATCGGCCTGTAATTTCCCGTCTTTTGCCTCACTCCCTTCTTAAACAGGGGGATACATTAGCGATTTTTCAGTCCTCTGGGACCCTCCCTGACTCCAGTGATTCTTGAAAGATCACCACTATCTCTTCAGCTATCTCCTTCAGATATCTGGGGTGCAATCCATCTGGTCCAGGTGATTTATCCACCTTCAGACCTTTGTTTTCCTAGCACCTTGTCCTTGGTAATGGCCACTATACTCACCTCTGCCCCCTGACTCTCTTGAACTTTGGGGATGTTACTCGTGTCTTCCACCGTGAAGACTGACGCAAAGTACCTATTCAGTTCCTCTGCCATTTCTTTGTTCCCCACTACTACTTCTCCAGTGTCATTTTCCAGCAGCCCAATGTCCACTTTTGCCCCTCTCTTACCCTTTATATATCTAAAAAGACACTTGCAATCTTCTTTTATACTACTGGCTAGTTTACCCTCATATTTAATCTTCTCCCTCCTTATTTCTTTTTTTAGCTGTCCTCTGGTCTTTGTAGGCTTCCCAATCCCCAGGTTTCCCAATGCTCTTCACCGCATTGTATGCTTTCTCTTTAGCTTTTATGCTGTCCCTGACTTCCCTTATCAGCCATGGTTGCCTTGTCCTCACTTTAGTATGCTTCTTCCTAGGGATGAGTTTTTGCTGTGTCTGCCAAATTACTCCCAGAAACTCCTGCCATTGCTGTTCCACTGTCTTTCCTGCTAGGCTCATCACCCAGTCAATTCTGGCCAGCTCCTCCCTCATGCATCAGTTAGTTGCCTTTATTCAAATGTAATACCGTTACATCTGATTCCAGCTTTTTCCCCTCAAATTGCAGGGTAAATTCTATCATATGATGGTCACTTCCTATGGGTTCCTTCACCTTAAGCTCCCTGATCAAATCTGCCTCATTACACATCACTAAATCTAGAATTGTCTGTTCCCCAGTGGGCCCCACCACAAGCTGCTCCAAAAAGCCATCTCGTAGACATTCCACAAATTCCTTTTCTTGGGATCCACTACCAACCTGATTTTCCCAGTCTACCTGCATATTGAAATCCCCCATGATCACTGTAACCTTGCCTTTCTTACACGCCTTTTCTATCTCCTGGTGTATCTTGTGCCCCACATCCTGACTACTGTTTGGAGGCCTGTACATTACTCCCATTATGGTTTTTTTACCTCTGCAGTTCCTCAACTCTACCCACACAGATTCTACATCATCTGACCCTAGGTCGTTTCTTGCTATCGAATTAATTTCATTTCATTTACTAACCAAGCAACCCCACCCCCTCTGCCAACCTGCCTATCTTTTCGATAGGATGTATATCCTTGGATATTTAGCTCCCAGTCCTGATCCCCTTGCAGCCATGTCTCCGTGATGCCCACCACATCATACCTGCCAATTTCAATCTGCACCAAATGTTCATTTACCTTATTTCGTATACTGCGTGCATTCAGATACAACACCTTCAGTCCTGTATTTCCCGTCCCCTTTCTCATTGTCGACCCTTTATCTGATGTGCTTGAAGATAGATTCCTAGCCCTTTCCAAACACTCTGTCCTATTTTGTGTTCTGGAGACTTTAATAGCCTCTCCTGGGCTCTCCTTTCTTTTCAGTTTTTTCATAATTTTCCATGAAGTTGAATCCACCCCCCCACACACTAACCTGCTGCTTTGTTTCCCATTAGTCATACTTCTGGGAGTTTTACCCTTCCCTTCCCTC
This sequence comes from Cetorhinus maximus, assembly GCF_964194155.1. NCBI lineage: Eukaryota > Metazoa > Chordata > Chondrichthyes > Lamniformes > Cetorhinidae > Cetorhinus > Cetorhinus maximus. The sequence goes on from NC_135881.1 coordinate 8,718,955, forward strand.
CCCCACTTTCTAGTTTAACGTCCTGTTGACCACCCTATTTACCCTTTTTGCTAGGGCATTGGTCCCAGATCGGTTCAGGTGGAGACCATCCCAACGGTACAGATCCCTCCTGTTCCAATATTGATACCAGTGCCCTTTGAATTGGAACCCCTCTTTCCCGCACCACTCCTTTAGCCACGTGTTTACTTCCCTCATTCTCGTGTCCCTACGCCAATTTGCACGTGGCTCGGGTAGTAATCCGGAGATTATAACCCTTGAGGACCTGTTCTTTAATTTAGTTCCTAGTTCCTGATAATCCCCAAACAGGTCCTCTTTCCTAGTCTTACCTATGTTATTTGTCCTGACGTGGACCATAACAACTGGATCCTCCCCCTCCCTCTCCAATATCCTTTCAAGCCGGTCAGAGATGTCCCTCACCCTGGCACTGGGCAGGCAACATACCATGCGGGACTCTTGATCCTGCTTACAAAGGAAGCTATCAATTCCCCTAATTATAGAATCCCCAACAACTACCACTTGTCTTTTTGCTCCCCCCTCTTGAATGGCCTCCTGTGTCACGGTGCTGTGGTCAGCTGGCTCATCCTCCCTACAGCCCTGTTCCTCATCCACACAGGGAGCAAGTACCTCGTACCTGTTGGACAAGGTCAAGAGCTGAGGCTCCTCTGTTCCTGAACACAGGATCCCTCTACCTGCCTCATTTGCAGTCACACCCTGCTGACCCTGACCACTGACCGAATTTGAGGTACTTAATCTACCGGGTGTGACAGCCTCCTGATACAAAGCGTCCAGGTAACTCTCCCCCTCCCGGATGTGCCACAGCATCTGGAGCTCGGACTCCAGCTCATCAATTCTGAGCCGGAGTTCCTCCAGCAACCAACACTTGCTCCAGACGTGGTCACTGCGGCTCGCAATGGGATCTGCCAGCTCCCACATCATACAGCTACAGCACATCACCTGCCCAGCCATCTCTACTGAGCTAATTTATCAATTAGCTTTGCAGTGTTTCTTTGTTTCAAATTTGGTGCAAATTTCCAAACACAATCCATCCTGTTAGGACAGAAAACCAAAGGTTTGGTCAGGGGTAGGTTTTAAGGAGTGTCTTAAAGGAAGGAAGTCGAGAGGTGTAGGGAGGGATTTCTAGTTAATGGCCCTGAAAGCATTGCCACCGATGGTGGGAGGGATTATAATTGTGAATGCACAGGAGGCCAGAATTCAAGCACAAATATCCAAGGGCTGTGTAACTAGAAGGATTACAAACCAGGAGGGGCGTGGCCATGGAGGGATTTGAAAACCAGGATGAGTATTTGACACTGATCTCCTAGTCCAGCACTCTGAGCCCAGGACCTTACGCCTGGTTGAACCCACCTATTTGGTATCTAGGTCCACTTAGTTTGGAGGGGCTGGACTCCAAACTCCAGCTTGGACAGTGTCCCAGCCACTGAAAACCACCTGTAAATGATCTCAACATTGGGTTTTCCTGTCATGAAGCTGTGGAAGAAGGGGATCTGTTACATTGGTGGCTGCTTCAGTATCTAGCAGATGATACTCTTCCTTCCCCCCCCGCCTTGATCATAACCCCCTCACACATCATGGACTGTACTCTCCGCACCATGGGGTGGAAGCAGTGCTTGGTCTGGGTGTGGCCCTTCCTCCATTTGTTCTGCTTTAGTTTCCCACTGGAGGCCATGAACAGTCTGGGCCTCAATCCCTCTTCGGGGCCACTGTGGGTTATGATCGATGGTCCTTTTCTAGCCTTTGTTTACATCACCTGGTAAAATGTCCCCTCCCACATGTGTAGCATTGGACCTGGGATTTTTATGGGGCTGTCACCTCTCAGTTCTTGGGATTTTGCCCTTTGCAAGCTGCACCTTTCTGATTTTATTTCTGAAACTTTCATGGGATTTGGACCTTGCTGTCAAGGTCAGTATTTGTTGCCCTTGTCTAATTGCCCTTGAAACGGAGTCACTTGCTATAGGCCATTTCAGAGGGCATTTCCATGTCCAGCCCATTGCTGTGGGTCTGGAGTCACATGTAGGCCAGACCTGGTAAGGACAGATTTCTTTTCCTAAAGGACATTAGTGAACCAGATGGGTTTTTTAAACTGAATACTAGCTTTACTACAGATTTAGGAATTGAATTTAAATTCCATCAGCTGCCATTGGTGGGATTTGAACCCACATCCTCAGCATTTGTCAGGGCCTCTGGTTACTAGTCCAGTGATGTTATCCCTACACAATCTCCCTTAGGGCATCTTTTTTTCTTGGTGACACACTGAGATGTCAGTCGATTTTGGAGGACATCAGCCATATTTGCTTGTAAATGGGCAAATAACATGGAGTTGATTTATGCTCCATTAGGTGTTGAGCCTCATCATACTTGTTCTGAGCTCCAAAGGGATAATTTTCCTGTAAGAAGCTTGTGATATTGTGACAGTTCTTAATCACTACAGGTGATCAGTCTGTAGCTGAATGTAGTCAGTCAGTTGACAAGCTACTAGGTTCCTCTTCCTGTCAAGAATAAGGGCCCCTTGTCCTTCGAGGTTCATAGCTTGTGGGCCATGCTGGATATTGCAATGGGAAGGTGGGTGCTTGTTAGTGAAGTACAGGTACTACCCAGTCCCCAGGTGAGGTCCCTCAATTTGTGATCCCAGATGAGGCCCCCAAATTGTTAACGACTCAAACACAGGACCCCAATTTTGTCATCCTCCCAGCTGAGGGGGAATGAGCTGGCTCCCCTCCTTTATTCAACCTCCTTGGTTACAACAAGGTTAATATAAAATCCTCTTTCCCCTCCTCGCCCATGGATAGCTTTTTCCCAGTCCAAATGTATTTGTTTTAGGAGCTAATTTAACCAGGCTTTCTTGAGTTAGTGTTTTTATAAAACCTGAAAAATAAAAACACAACACGAACAGACTAGATGTGAGAAGCTGAGTCTGAAAAAAACTTCAAGATACTAGTCAATCTTTGACTTGTCTGAGAGGTGTAGATGGTAAAACATGGGCAGAATTTTATGTGTGACATGCACGTCAGTGCTTAAAATGGCACGCAGTAACGTAGGGCGAGTGTCCTGACATCACCGCACACCATCGCGATATTTAGCTGGGCGGGCTCACAGGATGCCAATTCTACAAGTCTGTGCAAGGTACCCAGGCAGCTCCCACGACGCCTACACCCTCAGACACTCCCAGGTGCCGGGGTTCTTCAGTGCTCCGGCTTGGATGGTGGGTGACGTGGGCTATCCCCTGAGGAGATGGCTCATGATGTCTCTCCGCCATCAAAAAACAGAAGCTGAGCAGCGCTACAATAGGAGCCACATCTCCACAAGGGCTGTGGTGGAGAGAGCCATCGGTCTAAAAATGCACTTCTGTTCCCTGGACCGCTCGGGGCGCACTCCAGTACCCCCCAGATCGTGTCTCTGTGATAGTGGCAGCATGCTGCGCTCTGCACAATCTTGCGCTGGAAAGGGGGGATGCAGTTGACGATGAAGACCTTGATGCAGTGGATGAGGCTGCACATGATGAATCCAGCAGTGGCTCAGAGGGTGAGAAAGCACAGGGCGATGATGAGGGGCAGCACGCTGACCCACTACTACGCCAAGGAGGCAGGGACACCCGGGACACTTTAATCCAAAGACCCTTCAGCTAGCTCCACACACATGGATCAGCAGGACCAGCATTGCCTGGCACTTCCACACGTGGCACTTAGGTGCTACATCTTCCACCTGTTCAGCTGCAACTAAGGGCTTAGTACAGAAACATCAATGTCCACTCAAACACTCATGAGATGTCTGTGAAACATACAAATGCAGCACAAAGGAAACACCTCAGCCATGGTCAGAAAAGTGGACTTTATTCTGTCCAACATAAAACCAATGTCTCTATGACAAACATAACTATTTGTTCCCTAATATAGGGTCAACACAATCACCAGCAGTAACATAGCTGTGGAGTGCCTGATGTGCCTTATGCTTACGTTTGCGGGAGCTACGTCTAGGTGCCGCCCCATCGCTCGGAGTGGCTTGTGAGACAGCCTGCTGACTCTGCTGTCCTGTTGGCCTCCATGACCTTGGCGGCCGTCCTCTGGCCCGTGGAGCCAGTGCTGGCCCTGCCTGGGAGGGAGTGGCCAGTTCCTGAACTGGCACCTCCCCAGTTGTCGCAGCCTCAACGGATGCAACATTGACTGGCAGAGGGGCGGAGGAGCTGCTGCCCTCATCCGGAGCGCCCTGAGAGGAGCTCGCAGCGACGACAGGCAGCTGCTACACCGATGTGAGGTCACATTGGACCTCCCTGCTCACTGCAGATGGATGGGCACCAAGCGGCAACACGTGGTGCCTAGAACATCTCCCACATTGAGAATGACCACCCGTGGCCATTAGTGCTGTGAGGGTTTGCAGGTCAGAGCGTAACCCAATCAGAAGATTCTCAATCCACTGGAAGCCCCTCTCCAGAGTCACCAATCTCTCAATGGAGGAAGCCTGAAGCTCTGTCCTGAGGTTCATGCCATCACTGACACTCTGCCTGGATTCCTCCACCACAGAGACCAACTGAAGCACACCCTCATGCAACCCTGCCAGATGCAAACGTGATTCCTGCCACTGGTCCTGCAGCTGCTGCATTGGTGACATCTCCAGAGACACAGCATCACTGCCGGACTCAGCATATGCCTGGTCCCCTGCAGTCCTCCGGCTGCTGGCACCTTCGGCACTCTCTCTCCGTGCCATCTCCTCCAGCGATTGTAAAGTGCCCCCTCCACTGTGCCCCGGGACACTAGCCGACATTAAATTCCCCACGGAAGTGTTAGTGGCTGCGCTGGTGCCTGGCTGGCTGAAATGATGTGCCACAAGTTGCACGTCTTGGCCCTCGGGTGTGGAGGGGGGGCTGTGGCCATGTGATGGTGATGCTGAAATTAACAACAAGGACAGCGCATCAGTTAATGTTCAGTCAGTTAAACCTTTCATCCCTCATACCCCCGCCTTATAAGTCGCTCACCTTTCAAGACACTTAGGAGGCTAACATTGGTGGAGTGGAAAAGAATCAGTGCAGAAGAGGCCCTTCGGCCCATTGAGTCTGCACCGACACGTGAGAAACACCTGACCTACCTACCTAATCCCATTCACCAGCACTTGGCCCATAGCCTTGAATGTTATGACGTGCCAAGTGCTCGTCCAGGTACTTTTTAAAGGATGTGAGGCAACCCGCCTCCACCACCCTCCCAGGCAGCACATTCCACATCGTCACCACCCTCCGGGTAAAGTTTTTTTTTTTTTTTTTTTTTTTTTTTTGCTCACATCCACCCCTCCCCCTAAATATCCTGCCCCTCATCTTGAACTTATGCCCCCTTGTGACTGATCCTTCAACTAAGGGGAACAGCTGCTCCCTATCCACCCTGTCCATGCCCCTCATAATCGTGTACACCTCGAGCAGGTCGCCCCTCAGTCTTCCCTGCTCCAAGGAAAACAACCCAAGTCTATCCAACCTCTCTTCATAAGAGGAGGCAACACACCAGCCTGGAGTCACGTTGACGGCCACAGTAGTGCCTATCTGTTCCCCTGATTCTAGGATCCCCTATTACTGTTGCTCTTCCTCCCCTCCTGTACAGACAGGCTGCTTGTGGTGCCAGAAGCTTGGCTCTGTCCGCACTCCCTGGAGGAACCAGCGCCTCCCTCAGCCTCCAAAACGGAATACCGATTGGCGAGCGGGACCCCAGGGGACTGCTGAACTACTTGCCTGTTTCTCTTGGACTGCCTGGTGGTCACCCATTCCTTTCCTTCCTCAAGTCCCTTCATCTGCGGTGTGACCACCTCTCTAAACGTGTTATCCGTGATGCTCTCAGACTCGCGGATGCTCCAGTGTCCCCAGCCGCCATTCCAGCTCTGAAACCTGAGCTTCCAGGAGCTGCAGCTGGACACACTTCCTGCACACATGCTGGACCCGGGCACTGGAAATGTTCCCGGCTTCCCACATGGAGCACGAGGAGCACACCACGGCTTTGAGCGCTCCTGCCATGACATATCCCTTTAAATTAAACCTTTTAAGTCAATTACCCTTCTTTCCTGATCCTCGTTACTGTAGAATATACAAACTAAACCACAAAAAGACTTTAAACCATAAGCGATTAAAGTAGTAAATATCTTACCCACTACTTACCAGTGATACCTTTCCCTTGTAGCCTCTACTGCTGTAGAAGGCTCTGAAGATTTAAGAAGTTGGATAGCAAGGAAAAAATGCAAAGAGCACCTCGTCCCCTATACACCTCATTCTGCTTGGCACCAAATTTCGAATACCCACTCTGGCTGTGCCCAACTCAGGATGTGCTCACTCTCCTGTTCCTGTGCAATCAGTCTCCATTGTCTCTAAACCACTGATTTAAACTTCAGTCTTTTGCATTGCGTCTCTAAGCCTATCTGAAGGTAGGCCTTCAATATAGGAATTTTCCAGCAGGTGGTTACTTTATGTAGGAGCTGCCCCCTTTCTCCCTCAGACCCTTTGCACACAAGTTTGTGACATCAGATTCACAAGTGTGGTTTAAACAGAATGAGTAGTGAGAAGTTTCTTCTGAGAATTCACAATTGCTTTATTGAATTAACCACAGCCCTCAGATTACAATCATGAAATGCAGTTAGCGTTATAGTTAACCAAAACCCTGTCCCATCAGAGGCTTAAACCCCCAGTCTTCTTCTAACATAATAGTTATCACCCCTGGTTGGTTTTTGTGGGATTGTAGGTCCTTCAGAGTTATACAGCAGAGGCCCTTCAACCCATTGTGTCCACACTAGTCATCAAGCCCCTATCTACTCTAATCCCATTTCCTAGCACTTGGCCTTGTATGCTATGGGGTTTCAAGTGTTCATCTAAAATACTTCATGTTGAGGGTTCCTGCTCTACCATGCTTTCTTTTCAGGCAGCGAGTTCCAGACAGCAACCCAACCCCACCCCAATGAGAATTTTTTCTTCCATCCTCTAAACCTCCTGCCCCTTACCTTCAATCTATGCCCCCTGGTTATTGACACCTCCACTTAAGGGGAAACGTTTCTATATATCTACCCTATCTATGCCCCTCAATTTTGTACACCTCTATCAGGTCACCCCTCAGCCTTCTCTGCTCCAAGGGGAAAACCCCAGCCTATCTAGTCTCTCTTAATAGCTGAAACGCTCCAGCCCAGGCAACATCCTGGTGAATCTCCTCTGCACCCTCTCCAGTGCAATCACATCCTTCCTCTCGTGTGGCAACCAGAACTGCACACACTACTCCCGTTGTGGCCTAACCAGCGTTTTATACAGATCCAACATAACCTCCCTGCTCTTATATTCTATGCCTCAAATAATAAAGGCAAGTATCCCATATGCCTTAACCACCTTATCTACCTGTGCTACTGCCTTCAAGGATCTATGGACATGTACATCAAGGTCCCCCTGAACCTCTGTACTTCCTAGAGTCCTACCATTCGTTGTGTACTCCCTCGTTAACCCTACCAAAATGCATCACATCACACTTGGGATTAAATTCTATTTGCTGTTCTGCCCATCTGTAATCTAAGGCTTTCCTCCGCACCGCACCACCAATTTGCATGTCATCTGTGAAATTACTCATCAGATGTCCTACATTCATGTCTAGATCATTAACGTACACTACAAACCACAAGGGATCCAGCACCAAACCCTGCGGTACACAACTGGACACAGGCTTTCAGTCACAAAAACAACCTTCGACCATCACCCTCTGCCTCCTGCCACTAAGCCAATTTTGGATCCAATTTGCCAAATGGCCCTGGATCCCATGGGCTCTTATATTCTTGACCACTCTCCTGTGCAGGACCTTGTCAAAAGCCTTACTGAAGTCCATGTAGACAACTGTACTACCCTCATCTGCAGACCTAGGGCAGAATTTTCAGTTTGACGTGCAGGGGGCAGGCCCTGCACTCCCATGGGTAAAATGACACAGTGACATCGGGCGAGCATCCTGACGTCACCGTGCGCCATCCGATATTTCACTGGGCGGGCACGATGAAGACCATGCGCCTGCCATTAATTAACAGGCTAGTTAAGGCCCTTAAATCGGTAATTTTTTTTAGGTACCCGTGCGATCTTCAGGTCGGTGCATGGGCGCAACAGGCAGGTGGGTAAGACCTTTTTAATGAAACTCATCCACAGGCGGAATAAGAGGGCTCAGCGCAGTTATCAATCTGCTTTGTGGAGTGTTTATTGGAGAAAGTATTTTAAACTTGCCTGTGTGATCTGCAGCAGTTCAGAATGCATTCCAGCAGCTTCCTATGCACTTTCAACTTCAAGTCAGCACTTATCAGTCAGGAATCTTTAGCAGACCTGCAGCTTTCCAGAGGCCTCCCCTTAGCCTGGGTATGGGTTCTGACATGGCCACTGGAGGCAACTCCTCTCAGGAGGAAGGGAGGGCTAGAAGGAGGCCAGGAGTGGACAATCAGCCTCCAGGGGAGCCACCTTTGGGAGGACAGGTGCAGGCACAAGAGGCACAGGGTCAAGAGGTAGTCTAAGGTGGAAGGGGCTGCAGAAGATACCACTATCCTGCTGCCAGGGTAGACAGGTGGTGAAGCAGCTACTTCCATATAACTGAGGTGTAGTGCCAAAGGAGGCTCCGTCTCTCAAGGGGAATGGTCAACTATGTCAGTCAGGTTGGCCCTGAGATCTCTGCTAACAGTGGGTGGACACCCCATGCCAGTGGCTCTGAAGGTCACAGTTGCCCTCCACTTCTTTGCATCTGGCTCCTTCCAGGGCTCGGGTGATCTTTTGTGGTGTCTCCCAATCAGCTGTCCACAATTGTGTCAAGCAGGTTACAGACGCTCTGTTCAGGTGTGGATTGTACTTCATCCACTTCCGCTGTGGCCAGACAGCGAGCCAGAGGCTTCGTGGCCATTGCTGGCTTCCCCCGTGTCCAGGGTGCTATAGACTGTACACATGTGGCCATCAAGGCGCCAGCAGGTGAGCCCGGTGCCTTCGTCAACAGGAAGGGCTTCCACTCCATGAACGTGTAGATAGCGTGTGATCACAGGATGCTGATTCTACAAGTCTGTGCAAGCTACCCAGGCAGCTCCCACGACGCCTACATCCTCAGACATTCCCAGGTGCCGGGGCTCTTCAGTGCTCCGGCTCGACTGGATGGTTGGTTGCTAGGTGACGAGGGCTATCCCCTCAGGTGGTTCATGACGCCTCTTCACCATCCAATATCAGCTGAGCAGTACAATAGGAGCCACGCCTCCAAGGGCTGTGGTGGAGAGCCGTTGGTTTTCTCAAGATGCACTTCTGATGCCTGGACCGCTCAGGAGGTGCACTCCAGTACCCCCCAGATCGTGTTTCGGTGATGGTGGGTGCGTGCAGTGCTCTGCACAATCTTGCGCTGGAAAGGGGGGACGCAGTGGATGAAGAGGTTGACGCAGTGTCTGCACACGATGAGTCCAGCACTGAGGATGAGCAAGCATGGGAATGCTGAGGGGCTAAACACTGACCCGGGACTACACCAAGGAGGCAGGGACACTTTAATTCAACAAACTCCTTCAGCTGGTTCCACATAAATGGATCAGGAGGACCAGCCTTGCCTGGTGCTTCCATACTCAGCACTTCAAGTGCAAAATCTGCCAGGTCATCAGGATCTAAGGGCTTTAGACATAAATTCCAATGTCCAAACAAACACCTGCAGAACAAACGAGCCACCCTCAGCCATGGTAACACATCTGGTTTTTATTTTAGACATCAGATGTTCACTCAATTCCAAAACAATACCTTAAACAACCAAAAAAATTATAAGGACCCAATCTTGGGTCAACACCAGCACCAGTGAGAAACCCGTGGTGTGCCTAAGGTGCTTTATGCTTTCATTTATGGGTGCTATGTCTTGATGCCGCCCCATCGCTCAGTGGCTTCTGAGACAGCCTGCTGACTCTGCTGTCCTGTTGCCCTCTGACCTTGGCAGTCATCTGGCCCTTAGCGCCTGTGCTGGGCCCGCCTGGGAGGGATCTGCCAGTTCCACAGCTGGCATCTCCCAGAAATTGCAGCCTCACCAGATGAAGTGGTCAGAGGGGTGGAGCAGCTGGTGCCCTCATCCAGACCACAGGAGCCCACAGATACGACAGGCAGCTGCTGTGCCCATGTGAGGTTGCCTTGGACCTCCCAGCTCACTGTCAATGGATGGGCAACAAGCTGGGAAGCTTGAAGTCTATGCCATCTTCCACGCTGGCACTGACCAGCTGTGGCCACAGGCACTTGAGGGCTTGCAGGTCTGAGCATAACCCCAGGAGGACCTGATTGTTCTCCTGGAGGTGCCTCTCCATGAGAGTTGCCACTCTCTCCATTGAGGAAGCCTGACACTCAGCCATGAGGCTCACTGCATTGGTGCTCCACATGGTCTCCTCCACCACAGACACCAAGAGAAGCACAGCCTCGTGTATCACTTCCAGATGCTCCTGCACACCGGCTGCATTTCATGCAGCTGCTGCATAGCAGACCACTCGAGGTGGCACATCATGCACCGACCGAGGATGTGCCCAGTCCCCTGTCGTCCTCCGACAGCTGGTGCCATCGGCACTCACTGCCAGCTCCTCCAGTGAATGTGAGGTGCCCTCTCCACTGTGCCCTGGGACACTAGCCGATGTTGCAATACCCACCAAGGTGCTAGTATCTGTGCTGGTGTTTGCCTCACAGAAATGGTGTGACACAGGTGACACTTGCCCCTTCTCACACCTGAGGGGGGACATCTGCAGCTCCTCCTAGCGGCCATGCTCTGATGCTGAAATCAACCACAAGGACAGTGGATCAGTTAGTGTGCACAGTGACACACTTCATCCCTTTCCCCCTGGCTCATTATGTGCTCAACCTTCCAGAACCTATGGACACTAACATTGGGGTGGGTAATAGTCGGGAGGATAGCCTTACATTACAGGCAGATAGATGGGCTGGTCAAATGGGATGATGAATGCCAAATGGAATGTAATGTGGATAAGTGAGGTGATCCACTTGGGCAGTACAAACAAGGCACGGGAATACATGATGAATGGTCGGACCGTGGGAAGTAACGAGGATCAGGGGGACCTTGCTGTGCATGTTGAGTAATCCTTTAAGGTAGCGGGACAGGTACATTAGGTGTTTAAGAAGGTAAATGCCATAATTGCCTTTATTAGCTGAAGGAATAGAATATAGGAGAGGGGAGGTAATGTTCCAAGTGCAGAAAATGCTGCCTGGGCCACAGCTATAGTTCTGCGTGCAGTTCTGAAATGCATTTCTCCGTGATAGCAATACTCTCAAGGCTCGTTGCGTTAAAATACATGCCACCCAGCCTCGCCATGCTCCTTGTGCCTGAACTTGACTATATACGCTCTGCCTTCCAAACTGACTTGGTTTTCCTTCTACACTTCTCTATACATCACCCACTACCATACCTCCCCTGCATATCCCACCCCCTGGCCAAGTTAACTTAAACACCTAGCAAGCCCCCAGCAAGGATGTTGGTCCTGTTCCAGTTTGGGTCTGACCTTCTGCAGAAACTGACCCAGTGATCCAGGAATCTGAAGTCCTCCCTCCTGCACAAACACTTCAGCCCTGCTTTCATCTCTATCCCCCTATTCCTACACTCACCAGCACATGGCACTGGGAGTAATCCAGAGATTACAACCTCCTCTGAGGCCCTGCTTTTCAATCTGCTACCTAGCTCTCTCAAGGCTTGTTGCCGGACCTCATCCCTCACTCTACCTATGTCATTGGCACCAATGTGAACCATGATCTCTGGCTGTTCACCCTCCCCCTTCAGAATACCCTGCAGCCTCTGACATCCTTGACCCTGGCACCAGGGAGGCAACATATCCTGCAGTCTCCTGCAGCTGCAGAGATGCCTGTCTATTCCCCTTCCTATTGAATCCCCTATCATTATAGCCCTGCCACTCCTCTTCCCCTCTTGTGCAGCAGAGCCACCTGTGGTGCCATGGACTTGGCTCCTGCTGCTTTCCCCTGAAGTCTTCATTCCCCAACAGTATCCAAAACAGTATAGCTGTTAGGGGGATGACCACAGGGGACTCCTGTACTACCTGCCTTCCTCTACTCTGGTGGTCACCATCCCCTTTCTACCTGTTAAGTCTTTACCTGTGGTGTGGCAGCCTTTTCTCTCCTCCCCTGGGTGGTAGGATATGCCACCTGCACTGACCACCTCAACCCACAGTCCCAAGCATTCATCTGAGAAACAGGGCAGAGCACCCACCCAAATTGCCCTCAAACCTTGCATGACTTCCAGGTACTGAGGCCATGACAGCACACCAGGACTCATCAGCCTCCCCCACAACTGGCAGCCTTCGGGGAGCTGGGTCCCCATAAGACCTGGCGCCCAAGACGTTCCCACCCCCTGTGTGCGTGTAATACACATCCAGTGGTCACGTTTCACAATGGGCAGGCCTTAGTTAGCCATCCAGCATGAACTTGGCTGGGAGCGGGTTTCACATCTGCTTCGGCCGCACTGATTTCAGGGGCACAGAGGGTAGAATTCAGGCCAGTCTGGTGTGATATCCTAGAACCCTGTACACAGTTTATTTGGCTTATTAGAGTGAGTGGCTGTCCAAGAAAAGTGGCCTTTAAATGTGGTGTCAGGATCCTCAAACCCATGAGGGAATGGTAACTGGCCCCTGCCCCAGGATTTGGTGTGTTGCTCAGGCACATGTAATCTGAACAGTGCAAGATTGTCATCTTGGTCTGTCATCTTGCCCCACAGCAAGAACCACACTCCAGGAATATTCTGGCCGTTGTAATGTAGGATTTGGTTAGTAAGGAGCACTTTACGGGGTTGATGGAGCTGGGTTTGTTGCCATTTGTGGTTCTTGGGTAGATGCCAGCTGGTCTCTGATTTTTTAATCCTTTTGTCTTTAGCGGTGTGATTAAAACTGTCTCGCTCGGCCATCTCACTTGAGAGGACAATTCCACCTGGTCAGCAATCTGCCTCCTCAGGATCATTTCAGTCACCTTCCCACCACCTGGGGTTGGGGATGATCACAACATTTCACAACTGGCGATGAGCAAGAACCAGACATTTGACAACATTCAACCTCCTCCTCCTCCAGCTGTGTGTTCTTGTCTCTGACCCTCAACAGCCCAGAATCTTCCTTCCCGATGAGCAGGATTGGGGGTTTTGAATGAGTCTGGGGTGAAGAATTCAGCCTTTAGTCTGATTCCAGACCTTTGATTTCTAGTTATTCAATCTAGTGTGTCTCCACCCTTGGAGAAGGCTCAGTTCGGGTGGATTTCAAGGCCTTGGATGTGGGCATCACTGGCTAAACCAACATTTATTGCCTACTCCTAAATCAATGACCAGACTAAATGGCTTCTCTTTACCTAACATATTAATGCCTTCAGTCATCCTAAACACCTCAAATTGATCACCAGAAGGGAGGAAAAGAAGTAGAAACTGGGAAATAAGAGCACTGGTCTCAACTGTAATTTTATTTGCCTTCTGGGCTGTTGCTCTTTGAGGGAATTCAAGCATGGTTTGTAGATGTGCACAATTTAACCCTGACATTCTGGTGAAACTGATATCAGGCCCATAGAGTCCAGAAAATGTTTTATTCTCCTGACCAGTTCCTTCCTGTGTATTTCCAATGACATTTATTGATGAACACCACTTCATCAGTGACTCGTCGCTAGATGAGGCCAAGTGGTGGATCTGGTCCCTGGTGAAAGATGGCATAGTTTGAAGATCAGGGCTAATCTACCCTCGTTCATACATGGCACCTCCTTCAAAGAAGGTTGACTGATCATCACCCCTCTGTCCTCTACTACCCCTCAAATACCACCATAAGACCTAGGAGTATAAATTAGGCCATTGGCCCCATCGTGTCTGCTCCGCCATTCAATCATGGCTGATAAGTTTCTCAAACCCATTCTCCCGCCTTCTCCCCGTAAACTTTGATCCCCTTACCAATCAAGATCCTATCTATCTCGGTCTTAAATACAGTCAATGACCTGGCCCCCACAGCCTTCTGTGGCAATGAATTCCATAGATTCATCACTCTCTGGCTAAAGAAGTTTCTCCTCATCTCTTCTGAAAGGTCTTCCTTTTAGTCTGATGCTGTGCCCTCAGGTCCTAGTCTCTCCTAATGGAAACATCTTCCCCACGTCCACTCTATCCAGGCCTTTCAGTATTCTGTAAGTTTCAATCAGATCCCCCCCTCATCCTTCTAAATTGCATAGAGTATAGACCCACAGTCCTCAAACATTCCTCATCGTTCCTGGGATCGTTCTTGTGAACCTCCTCTGGACCCTCTCCAGGGCCAGCACATCCTGAGATACGGGGCCCAAAATTGCTCACAATATTCTAAATGTGGTCTGACCAGAGCCTTATAAAGCCTCAGCAGCACATCTCTGCTTTTATATTCTCGTCCTCATGAAATAAATGCCAACATTGCACTTGCCTTCCTAACTACCAACTCAACCTGCAAGTTAACCTTAAGAGAATCCTGGACGAGGACTCCCAAGTCCCTTTGCACTCCAGATTTCTGAATTCTCTCCCCATTTAGAAAATGGTCTGCCTCTATTCTCCCTACCAAAGTGCATGACCTCTCACTTCCCCACGTTATATTCCATCTGCCACTTCTTTGCCCATTCTCCTAACCTGTCTAAATCCCTCTGCAGCCTCCCCGCCTCCTCAATACTATCTGTCCCTCCACCAATCCTTGTATCATCTGCAAACTTAGCCAGAATGCCCTCAGTTCCTTCATCTAGATCATTAATGTATAAATGGAAAGGTGTGGTCCCAACACTGACCCTTGCGTAAGGACCCCCTTATCCCCACTCTCTGCCTCCTGCCAGACAGCCAATCTTCTATACATGCTTGTACCTTGCCTCTAACACCATGGGCTCTTATCTTACTGAGCAGCCTCCTGTGCGGCACCTTGTCAAAGGCCTTCTGGAAGTCCAAGTAGATAACATCCATTGGCTCTCCTTTGTCTAACTTGCTTGTTACCTCCTCCAAAGAATTCTAACAGATTTGTCAGGCATGACCTCCCCTTGATGAAACCATGCTGACTTTGCCCTATTTTACCATGTGCTTCCAAGTATTCTGAAATCTCATCCTTAATAATGGACTCTAAAATCTCACCAATGACCGGCCTATAATTTCCCGTCTTTTGCCTCACTCCCTTCTTAAACGGGGGGGTTACATCAGCGATTTTCCAGTCCTCTGGGACCCTCCCTGACTCGAGTGATTCCTGAAAGATCACCACTAACGCCTCCACTATCTCTTCAGCTATCTCCTTCAGAACTCTGGGGCGTAATCCATCTGGTCCAGGTGGTTTATCCACCTTCAGACCTTTCAGTTTTCCTAGCACCTTGGTAATGGTCACCATACTTACCTCTGTCCCCTGACTCTCTTGAACTTTGGGGATGTTACTCGTGTCTTCCACCGTGAAGACTGACACAAAGTACCTATTCAGTTCCTCCGCCATTTCTTTGTTCCCCACTACTACTTCTCCAGTGTCATTTTCCAGCGGCCCAATGTCCACTTTTGCCTCTCTCTTACCCTGTATATATCTAAAAGTACTCTTGCAATCTTCTTTAATGTCACTGGCTAGTTTACCCTCATATTTAATCTTCTCTCTCATTTCTTTTTTAGTTGTCCTCTGTTGGTTATTGTAGGCTTCCCAATCCCCTGGTTTCCCACTGCTCTTCGCCACATTGTATGCTTTCTCTTTAGCTTTTATGCTGTCCCTGACTTCCCTTGTCAGCTATGGTTGCCTCGTCTTCCCTTCTTCGTCCAAGAGATGAATGTGTCTCCCAAATTACTCCCAGAAACTCCTGCCATTGCTGTTCCACTGTCTTTCCTGCTAGGTATATCTCCCAGTCAATCCTGGCCAGCTCCTCCCTCATGCCTCAGTAGTTGCCTTTATTCAACTGTAATACCGTTACATCTGATTCCAGCTTTTTCCCCTCAAATTGCAGGGTAAATTCTATCATATGATGGTCACTTCCTATGGGTTCCTTCACCTTCAGCTCCCTGATCAAATCTGCCTCATTACACATCACTAAATCTAGAATTGCCTGTTCCCTAATGGGCTCCACCACAAGCTGCTCCAAAAAGCCATCTCGTAGACATTCCACAAATTCCTTTTCTTGGGATCCACTACCAACCTGATTTTCCCAGTCTAGCTGCGTATTGAAATCCCCCATGATCACTGTAACCTTTTAACTGATTTCTTCTCCACTGATGCTACCAGACCTGCTGAGTTTTTCCAGGTAATTCTGTTTTTGTCACTGTAACATTGCCTTTCTTACACGCCTTTTCTATCTCCTGGTGTATCTTGTGCCCCACATCCTGACTACTGTTCAGAGGCCTGTATATAACTCCCATTATGGTTTTTTTTACCTTTGTGGTTCTTCAACTCTACCCACACAGATTCTACATCATCTGACCCTACGTCGTTTCTTGCTATCGATTTATTTCATTTCTTACTAACAAAGCAACCCCAATCCCTCTGCCAACCTGCCTGTCTTTTCGATAGGACATATATCCTTGGAAATTTAGCTCCCAGTCCTGATCCCCTTGCAGCCATGTCTCCGTGATGCCCACCACATCATACCTGCCAATTTCAATCTGCGCCACAAGTTCATTTACCTTATTTCGTATACTGCGTGCATTCAGATACAACACCTTCAGTCCTGTATTTCCCGTCCCCTTTCTCATTGTCGACCCTTTATCTGATGTGTTTGAAGTTAGATTCCTAGCCCTTTCCATACACCCTGTCCTATTTCATGTTCTGGAGACTTTAATAGCCTCTCCTGGGCTCTCCTTCCTTTTCAGTTTTTACATAACTTTCCATGAAGTTGAATCCACCCCCCCACACACTAACCTGCTGCTTTGTTTCCCATTAGTCATACTTCTTGGAGTTTTACCCTCCCCCCCCCCCCCCCCCTCCCCCACTTTCTAGTTTAAAGTCCTGTTGATCACACTATTTACCCTTTTTGCTAGAACATTGGTCCCAGATCGGTTCAGGTGGAGACCGTCCCAACGGTACAGATCCCTCCTGTTCCAATACTGATGCCATTGCCCCATGAAATGGAACCCCTCTTTCCCGCACCACTCCTTTAGCCACGTGTTTACTTCCCTTATTCTCGTGTCCCTACGCCAATTTGCACGTGGCTGGGGTAGTAATCCAGAGATTATAACCCTTGAGGACTGGTTCTTTAATTTAGTTCCTTGTTCCTGATAATCCTCAAACAGGTCCTCTTTCCTAGTCTTACCTATGTTATTTGTCCCAACGTGGACCACAACAACTGGATCCCCCCTCCCTCTCCAATATCCCTTCAAGCCGTTCAGAAATGCCCTGAATATATTTCCTGATTATGAAGTGACAAAATATGTTCACCCGTGCAACCACTTGGCATCAAAAATTCGTAACTTCTCTAGGCCTACTGCTTCTAGGTGCTGCCCTGACATCTGCAGCAGGAGTGGAGACAGTCTGTGCAATGGGTGGCCCTGTTGCCTCTGATGACTTGGGCATGGGTCCTCTGGACAGCTGAGGCCTTGAGGGCCCCAGCTTGCTTTGGGTGTCCTCCTGTGGGCTAGCTGCTCCTTCTGTAGTGACAGAGGACAAGGTTAAGGGGGTCACAAGCAAAGCGCACTCCCAGAGGGAGAGGACAGCCTCTGGGATTACTGAGTGGATGACACAGCAGTGTCCAGCTGCTGCTTCTCCTCCCTTCAAGTGCCAAGAGCCCTGGCCTGACTCCTTGAGGGGAAGAAGTACCTGGAGGAATGTTGAGGTGCTCCGTTTCCCTCTTGCGTTGCCACTGTTGTTACTGCGATGGAGTGCACGTCTGTGTGCATCTGTGTTCGGCTGGACCTGTGGCTCGATGGCATCTGCCATCCTTCCCATGTGCACATGTGGGCACCACTTCAGAGAGCAGGCGAATGCACTCCTCCGATTTGTGAGCCACTCTGCTGAGGGCTTCCAGCAGCTCTGCATGATGTTCCCCCGCCTTCTGCTGACTCTCCACGATGAGTTGGTAGGCCCAATCTAGAGTCTTCTCATCTGACTTGGACCTCACAGATGCCTCATCTCCAGCAGTTCTCCAAGTGCTGGGGAGCTTGGCTGAACCTGCCTCCTCCTGTTGCGGACACGTGTCTGTGTAGTGACCACCAGATTGTGAACCCGAGCCTGCTTTAGACCTAGGTCCCACTGAGGTGTGTGTCTCTGCGCTGGTGCAGGGTGTGGGTAAGCGCTGTGACGGGTCTTCCAGGCTGCTTATTTCCAGTTCTTCAATGGCTCTTGGCTGGAGGTGAGGACCTGGATGGAGCTGAGGGACTGGCTGGCTGAGGGTGTCAGTTGCTTGGCAGAGCTCCCTGTGAACCAAACATCAGGCAACTGCATCCAGTTCATTCTCAGTTATCAAATTTCTCCTGCTTTTGTCCGACATGTTCTGCCAAACTTTGCTTCCAATAATTCTGCGTTTTTCATTCTTTCATGGGATGTGGTCAACACTAGCTAGGGCAATATTTATTGCCCACCCCTAAATGCCCTTGAAGGTGGTGTAGGTACACCCACAGTGCTGTTAGGGAGGGAGTTCCAGGATTTTGACCCAGTGACAGTGAAGGGGTGGTGATATATTTTAAGACAGGATGTGTTGAGTGGGTTGGAGGAGAACCTGCAGGTGTTCCCGTGTGTCGGCTGCCGTTGTCCATTCTAGACGGTAGTGGTCATGAGTTTGGAAGGTGTTGTGGAAGAAGAGTCTTGGTGAGCTGCTGCAGTGCATCTTGTAAGCAGTGGTGGAGGGAGTGAATGTTGAAGGTGGTGGATGGGGTGCCAATCAAGCAGGCTGCTTTGTCCTGGATACTGAGTTTGTGTTGGAGCTGTACTCACCCAGGCAAGTGGTGAGTATTCCACCACATTCCTGACTTATACCTTTGTAGATGGTGGACAGGGTTTGTGGATCAGGAGGTGAGTTACTCAAAGCAGATTCCAAGCTTTTCACCTCCTTGTGGCCACACCATTTATTTATGGCCGGTTCTGTTTCAGGTCAATAGTAACCCCCCAGGATAGTGGGGGATTCAGTGATGGTAATGCCATTTGGCTGTCGAGGGGAGATGGTTAGATTCTCTCCTGTTGGCGATGATTATTGTCTGGCACTTGGGTGATGCAAATGTTACGTGCCACTTATCCCCAGCCTGGATATTGTTCAGGTCTTGCTGCATTTGGACATAGACTGCTTCAGTATCTGAGACATGAATGATGCTGAACATTGCATGTCCACTTATAACCTTCAGATGAAGGGAATGTCATTGAAGCAACTGAAGATGGTTGTACCTCAGACACGACCCCAATGAACTCCTGCAGTGATGTTCTGGGGCTGAGATGATTGACCTCCAACAACCACAACCATCTTTGTGCTCGGTGTGACTCCAACGAGCAGAGTTCCCTCCAATTCCCATTGACTCCAGTTTTGCTAGGACTCCTTGATGCCACACTCGGTCAAATGCTACCTTGATGTCAAGGGCAGCCACTCAACTCACCTCAAGTTGAGCTCTTTTGTCCATGTTTGAATCAAGGCTGTATTGAATAAGAATCAGTGCAGAAGAGGGCATTTGGCCCATTGAGTCTGCACCGACATGAGGACACTTGACCTACCTACCTAATCCCATAGCCTTGAATGTTATGATGTGCCAAGTGCTCATCCAGGTACTTTTTAAAGGATGTGAGGCAACCCGCCTCCACCACCCTCCCAGGCAGCACATTCCAGACCGTCACCACCCTCTGGGTAAAATGTTTCCTCACATCCCCACCCACCAGCCCCCTGGCCCCAGCCCCAACCTTCTGCCCCTCACCTTGAACTTATGTCCCCTTGTGACTGACCCTTCAACTAAGGGGCACAGCTGCTCCCTATCCACCCTGTCCATGCCCCTCATAATCTTGTACACCTCAATCAGGTTGACCCTCAGTCTTCTCTGCTCCAACAAAAACAACCCAAGTCTATGCAACCTCTCTTCATAACTTAAATGTTTCATCCCAGGCAACATCCTGGTGAATCTCCTCTGCACCCCCTCCAGTGCAATCACAACCTTCCTATAATGTGGCGGCCAGAACTGCACACAGTACTCCAGCTGTGGCCTCACCAAGGTTCTATACAACTCCAACATGACCTCCCTACTTTTGTAATCTATGCCTCGACTGATAAAGACAACTGTCCCATATACCTTTAACCACCACACTAACATGCCCCTCTGCCTTCAGAGATCTATGGACACACATGCCAAGGTCCCTTTGTTCCTCAGAACTTCCTAGTGTCATGCCATTCATTGAATACTTCCTTGTCAAATGACTCCTTCCAAAGTGTATCACCTCTTTTTTTCAGGGTTAAATTCCATCTGCCACTTAACTGCCCATTTGACCATCACGTCTATATCTTCCTGCAGCCCAAGACGCTCAACCTCACTGTTAACCACCCGGCCAATCTTTATGTCATCCGCAAACTTACTAATCCTACCCCCCACATAGTCATCTATGTTTACGTAAATGACAAACAATAGGGGACCCAGCACAGATCCCTTTGGTACGCCACTGGACACTGGCTTCCAGTCACTAGAGCATCCTTCCGTCATCACCCTCTGTCTCCTACAACCATGTCTCTGTGATGGCTACTATATCTTAATTCCGTATCAATCCTCACCCTTAACTCACCTGTTTTACCTGTAATACTCCTGGCATTAAAGTAGAGGCCATCCAGCCTTGCCTTACTCTCTTGAAACTTAATGCAGGTGTATTCCCTCTGACTTTATTGTTTTACTGTATTATGATGTGTCCCTATTCTGCTAACATTCTGTGGCCCTCCCCCTGCCGAATTAGTTTAAACTCCTCCCAACAGCACTAGCAAATTCCGCCCGCAAGGATGTTAGTCCCGCTCTGGTTCAGATGTAGATCGTCCCACTTGTGCAGGTCCCACCTTCCCCAGAAACAGTCCCAGCGATCCAGGAATCTAAAACCCTCCCTCCTGCACCAACTCTTAAGCCAAGTATTCATCTGCGCTATTCTCCTACTTCTGAGCTCAGTAGCATGTGGCACTGGGAGTCATCCAGAGATTACAACACAAGGTCTTGCTTTTCCGTCTACTGCCTAACTCCCTGAATTCTTGATGCAAGACCTCATCCCTCTTTCTACCTATGTCATTGGTACCAACATGTACCATGACCTCTGCCTCATCACCCTCCCCCTTCAGGATGTCCTGCAGCTGTTCAGTGACATCCCGGACCCTGGCACCAGGGAGGCAACACACCATCCTGGAGTCACATTGACGGCCACAGTAGCGCCTATCTGTTCCCCTGACTATAGACTCCCCTATTACTATTGCTCTTCCTCTCTTCCTCCCCTCCTGTACAGACAGGCTGCTTGTGGTGCCAGAAGCTTGGCTCTGTCCGCACTCCCTGGAGGAACTAGTGCCCTCATCAGCCTCCAAAATGGAATACCGATTTGCGAGTGGGACCCCAGGGGACTCCTGAAATACCTGCCTGTTTCTCTTGGACTGCCTGGTGGTCACCCATTCCCTTCAAGTCCCTTCAGCTGTGGTGTGATCACCTCTCTAAACGTGTTATCCATGATACTCTCAGACTCGCGGATGCTCCAGTGTCCCCAGCCGCTGTTCCAGCTCTGAAACCTGAGCTTCCAGGAGCTGCAGCTGGACACACTTCCTGCACACACGCTGGTCCCGGGCACTGGAAATGTTCCCGGCTTCCCACATGGAGCAGGAGCACACCACGGCTTTGAGCTCTCCTGCCATGTCTTAACATCTAAATCTGATTCTTGCACGTCATTACCCACCTCGCCATTTAAAACTCCAGGAATTTTGCTTTTAGCAAATGTTTGCAAAGTAACCTCCTGTTGGACTTTTGCTTTTGTGTCTAATTAGAGTTGAAGTATTTGCAATTTCTGGAATGCTTTTTTTGAATGAAACCTTTTAAATCAATCACTCCAGGGCCCTTCTTTCCTGATCCTTGTTATTGTAGAATATACAAACCATAAACCACTAAGACCTTAAACTATAAGCGATTAAAGTAGTAAATACTTACCCGACCTGACCCACTACTTACCAGTCATTCCTTTCCCTTGCATCCTCTACTGCTGCAGCAGGGCAAGACCACTCTGAAGATTAAAGAAGTTGGATAGCAAAGAGCACCTCATCCCCTGTGCACCAAATTGCCAATACCCACACTCACTGTCTCACTCAGGATGAGGTCTCTCCCCTGCTCGTGTGCAAGACAAGGGATCTGTCGTCGGCCCAGCAGCGTAAGGAGATGCTGATGGACCCCGTGCCTTTTCTTCAGCGAGTAGAAGAAGGGGGAGCCACGGTCCAGTTCCTTGAGGAACCGGATCCGTGACCTCACAAACGTGCACCGGGACCCGACGATTTGCAGGTCCCGCAGCGCGCCCTTCTTCTCATCGTACACCGACCGCAGGGCTGGGTCCGCGTCGGGCTGACGGAGACCTGCCTCCAGGTCGAGCACCTCCTTCTCCAACTCCTCGACCCTGGATTTCCGCCTCTTTGTCGACCCCTTCGCGTACTCCTGACAGAAAACTCGGACATGAGTCTTGCCCATGTCCCACCCGAGCCTCAAGGAGGGGAAGCCTCCCCGCTTCCTTCTCCAGCCGGCCCAGAAACGACGAAACGAGTCCAGGAACCACTCGTCCTCCAGCAACAGGTTGTTAAAGGGCCAGTACGCGGACCCTGTCCGAGCGCAGAACGGAGTGAGCTCTGCCCACACCAGACGGTGGTCCGTGCACGGCACCTGCTGCACAGAAGCCGCCGGAACGCAGGACACGTACGCCTTCGAAACGTAAAGACGGTCGAGTCTGGACGCTCCGACTCCAGGTGACACAAAGGTGAAAATGCTGGAATCGGGATGGAGATTTCCTCAGACGTCCACCAAGTCGAAGGACCTGACCAGGTCCCGTTACTCACACCGAGCGAGCGGTGCTGGGAACCGTGACGGTCCCGGGCCTCGAGGGTGCAATTAAAATCCCCCCCGAGGACGATGCACTCGCCCGTGTCGATGGAGCCCAGATGAGTGGACACTTCCTCAAAGAGTCTCGCTTGCTGCTGCGCGCCCAGGGAGCGTACACATTCACACAGTGAAGCGCCGCCCCCCCCAGGCGCACAGTCAGGTGCAGCAACCGGACTGGCACCGGCTCCTTCACCCCCAAGATCTCCGGCTGAAAATGCGGGGCCAACAAGATAGTCACCCCGCCAGAATTGGAGGCTGGGTGACTCATGTAGACCCCCCCTCGCCACTCCAGGAGCCACGTAGCTTTGTCTCCCGGAACGGTCTGGGTTTCCTGCAGGAAGCACACCGCATACTTCCCATCCCGGAGGACCGAGAGGTTCTGGAACCTGCGCTGTGCGTCCCTGCTGCCCTGGATGTTGAGGCTGGCTATAGTCGTCTTCACTGTCAAAGAGTACATACAACCGTCACCTTATTTAAAAGGAGAGGACTTTTAATCCTTCCTCTCCCTCAGGAGCCCCGTGAGAAATGTGTGGACCCTCCGCCGGGCGTTCCTGTCCAACTCGGGGACCTTGAGAGCCTGGCGAGTGGACCAAAACACCAGCGGAAACGAATGCCACCGGGCCAAGGCCAACTGGACTCTGTTTCGGCGACCGCAGTGACTCGCCAAAAAGTCCCGGAGTTCCCGTGGGGGGATGAGGAGAGTCAGTGGAGGGCACCAGGGGATCCATCGCCTCGCTTGAGAACGAGTCCAGGTCATCCCCGGTGCTCACCACCGAAACTCCGTCCTCCTCCGGGTCGTCGCCTCCAGCTTCCAACCCCTCCCCCGTATTGAGTACGGGGGCTGGTCCGGAGCTGCCAGTCGGCTCCACCTCCACCTCGATCCCACCCCCAGGATCAAGGCCAGAGGGGTCCTCTCTGGTCTCCTCTAATAGATTCGGGCCAGAGGGTGGCGGCACTACGGATGCCCCCCTCCTCCTGGCACCGGGTCGTCCGGGGAGCTCAGGACGAGCTCCTGACCTAACACGATGACGCCCGGTGCTAAGTTTTGGGAGGGAGCGGGAAGGCCTTCCTCACCACCACCACCCAATGACACAGTAAATTTTTTAATTTATTGGAAACACAGTTTCCCGACGGGTCAGAGGATACCTCGGGGTTATTCAGTGGGTCTAAATTGGGCACCCCCACAAGGAAGGTGCCCTCAGTGACCCCTGAGGGGTCCTGCTCAGGGGACTGCAGCAGGTTGGTGGGGGGAAGGGTATGTGACTCCCCCAGAGGGCAGGTCGAGGTTTTATTGGGTGGTGGAGACGCCACCACCTCCTCATCAGGGGAGGGGACACACCCAACCTCTTCAGATTGGGTGTCGCCCTCCCCCTCCTCTTCCTTCTCTGAGGGGTGACGTCTCTTCCGAGGGAGGCTGGGGGGTTAGGGTGACCCCCATCTCTGGGGCCTCCTCCACCTTGTCCAGCCTTCCCGGATGCCCCACCCTCTGGGGTTTGGGGTTTTCCTCTTCTACCAGGTCAGGTGCACGAGTCTCGCCCCCGCCGACCCCGGGAACCCGCGCAGGGACGACGCGGGGCCCAGCACATGGAGCTGCAGCGCCCACGGCCCCGGGAGCTCGTGGGGAGACGGGGCCGGGCCCAGCACATGGGGCCTCAGCACCCACGGGGCCCGGGAGCTCGCGGGGAGACGGGGCCGGGCGCAGCACATGGAGCCTCAGCACCCACGGGCCCGGGAGCTCGCGGGGAGACGGGGCCGGGCGCAGCACATGGAGCCTCAGCACCCACGGGCCCGGGAGCTCGCGGGGAGACGACGCAGGGGCCGGATGTTGATATTTCCCCTGAGCCGGTGTAGGCGGTCCCCTCATAATTTACTGAAAAGGCCCCCTCCAGGCCCTCCTCCTGGGCCAAGCGGACGAATACCCGGCGCCGGAAGGAGTACACGTGGCGGAGGGGCCGCGTCCTTGAGTCCGAGCGGGATCGGCGCCACCCCCGACCTGACCTCCCCCAGTTTACAAAGGTGGGGGAGGAGGAGCTCACTGGACACAAAGGGCGGGACGTTGGAGATAATAATCCTCTGGGCGGTGGCCTCAAGAGGGTCCCCCGCCAGAAAGGTACCCCCCACAGTGAGTCCCTTTTGCAGGGCGAGGCCCTGCCACCAGTGACAACCCCCCCTCCACATTGGCCCTCGAGGGCCCGGCCACAGGCGATGGGAAACTGGCCTTTGGGCCAGAGCCACACCCACCCTGGGAAGGATTGGCCATTGTTTTTTTTTTATTGTTGTTTTTCTTCCTTAATATCTGAGTTTTTTTTTAATTAAAGCTCCTCCATGGGGGGGAAAAAGGGGGAGAAAGGTGGGTATAACCTCCCCCTTTAATGCAGGAGAGAGAGGGGTAGAGGACAGGGAGGCACAGGAGGGAAAGGGGGAAAGTCCAGGGGTGGGTGTCTCCTAGTCTGAAGATGGACAGTGGGTGGGGGCTTGTTGGTCTTCCGGCAGGGGGAGGCGATGCCTTCAGCCAACACTGGCCACTGGAAAAGGCTGGTTGTTGGGGGGGGGGGGGGGAGAGAGAGAGAGAGAGAGGGGTGGCAGCAAGATGGTTGAAACCACACACACACACACCCCCCCCACGCCCCCCTTCCTTCACCAAGTCCTTGGGCTGCTTTCTGGCCTCGCCCTACAATGCACAGTTCTTAATAACCCCCACCGGAACAAAACAGTAACTCCAGACACCCACCTAGGTTGTTAAAAGTCCCAAGTTCTGGCCTCCTGGCCTTCCTGTACTGCAGCAGCAAAAGTGCTCGTCCTCTCTTCCCCTCTCTCCTCTGGCCCCACGAGAGCAACTGCACCCTGGAGTAGCAGGAGACAGCAGTATCCAGCAGCAGTCAGTCCTCTGGAGCAGCAGACACGGCAGGAACACACCCTCTCTCCTCTGGGTCCAGGTCCCAACTGAGCCAACAATGATTCCAACGAGCTTGTTAAGGAGATGTAACTCTTTTGAGTCAAAACAATAAACTAAATGAGCAAAAACAAGGGAGAAATCAAGCACAGCCCCTAAGTCAGGTCAGCTGTAAAATCAAGGAAAAACTTTAAAGGAACCTTACAAACATCAAACTAAGATGTGATTAAAGGGGTCAACAAAACACCCCAGACCCCGCGGTGCCCACCGAGCACGGAAGGCCTCGATGGTGCCGGCAGACACCGCGTGCTCCCTTTCCAGGGACATCCGGCCGCGAACGTAGCCGCGGAAGAGGGACAAACAATCGGGCGGGACTCCCCCGTCGATCGCCCGCTGCCTGGACCTGTTGATGGCCAACTTGGCCAGGCCCAGGAGCAGGTTCACGAGGAGGTCCTCCTCCTTCCCGACCCCCTTCCGCACCGGGTGTCCGTAGATCAGGAGCGTGGGACTGAAGTGCAACCAAAACAGTAACAAAAGATTTTTTAAATAACTAAAAAGGGAGTGCAGCCTAAGACACCCTATATACACGTGGTCCACGGACTCCACAAGACCGCAAAAAGGGCAGGTGTCTCGGGAGTCCGTGAACCTACACATTTTACGATTATAGGGGACTGCTGCATGCAACACCCTCCAACCCAGGTCCCCGATAGAAAGAGGGAGAACACCTCCGTAGAGGGCCTCCCATCGGGGGCCTCCGCCGCCGGACGGCAACAAGGCACGCCAGGGCGTGTCCGGGCGGCGGACCAGGGCGAGAAAATGGAAGGTGTGCAGCAGCAGTCCGTACAGAAAACCCCTCCGCGCCGTGCCAAATGGCACGGAGGGCATGTCCCCGAGGCGGCTCATATTATTGCGGGGCACCGGCACCCGAGGGAGGGTTCGGGGCTTGGGGCCAATGTGGAATTCCGTCCGAACAGGGGAACGTTCAGCCGGAAGATCACCGCGCACCTGAGCCACCTCCAGACCTAAAATGACTTCGGGTCCGAGCACGACCGTTTTTAGGTCTTGGATGGCATCGGCTGCGACCTGGACACTCACTGACGCGCGACGCGCCAACTCCTGCGGGAGCATCCAGCCCAGTCCTCCGCCACCCAGCACGTCCCCGACCCTGGTCACCCCGGCAGCCACAGCCCTCCTCTCCGCCAGCCACTGAAAGGGACGGAGGGGCGGAATCCTGAGCAGCGGCTCTCTGACGATAGCCGCTACTCCTGACGGGGGAGAGCTGCGTCGCGTGGCGACCACGTTCCAGACTTTGATCAGGTCCTGGTAAAAGACGGGCAACACCTGGAAGGAGCCGAGGCCCCTCTGATCTACAAACAGGAGCTGCACGTCGTAATTCAGGCCGTGCACCTGGCGGAAGAAATACGTCGCCAGGGCACACCATCTCGGAGGAGGCTCGACGTAAAGGTATCGCTGCAGGGTCTGAAGACGGAAAGTCGCCACCTGCGTGCGTAGGCACACCAGCGCCTGACCGCCCTCCCTAAGCGGGAGACTCAGAACCTCAGCGGCGACCCAGTGCAATCTTTTGTCCCAGAAGAAGTCGACTAGCATTCTCTGGATTTTCGCGACAAAGTCCGGGGGAGGGGTCAAAGTGACCAGCCGATACCACAACATGGCGGCGATCAGCTGGTTTATGACCAGAACTCGACCCCGGTAAGACAGCACTCGGAGCAGTCCTGTCCAGCGCCGCAGGCGAGCGGTGACTTTCGTCTCCAGTTCCTGCCAGTTGGCCGGCCAGGATTCCTCGGCAGGGCAGAGATGGACCCCCAGGTAGAGGATGCTGGTCCTGCTCCAGGTGAAAGGCCTGAGCTCCTCGGGTAGGGGATCCGTCTGCCACGGGCCGACCAGGAGTCCAGAACATTTCTCCCAGTTGATCCTGGCAGAAGAAGCCGCAGAGTAGACCTCCTGGCACTCGCGCATCCTCCGCAGGTCAGCCGGGTCATTAAACATTAGGAGCACGTCATCGGCGTATGCCGAAAGGACCACCCCGATGCCCGGCCCGCGCAGAACCAATCCCGACAACCTCCTCCGCAAGAGGCGCAGGAAAGGCTCCACGCAAATAGAATACAACTGGCCGGACAGGGGGCAGCCCTGACGTACCCCTCTCCCAAAGCGAAGGGGCGCCGTCAGGGACCCGTTAACCTTCACTAGACACTCCGCGGCGGTGTACAGAAGTCGGATCCGGGCGACAAAGTGCGTCCCGAAACCGAATGCTCGCAGAGTCCCGAGTAAATATTCGTGATCCACCCTGTCGAACGCCTTCTCCTGATCAAGGGACAGGAAGGCGCTCGACAGACCAGCCCTCTGGGAATGGTGGATTATGTCCCGGACCAGATGGACGTTGTCGTAGATCGAGCGGTCCGGGACGGTGTAGGACTGGTCAGGGTGGATCATGCGGTCCAGCACGGTGCCGAGCCGACAAGACATGGCTCTAGCGAATATTTTATAGTCCGTGCTGAGGAGGGAGACCGGGCGCCAGTTTTTAAGTAGGCGGAGATCCCCCTTCTTCGGCAACAGGGCAATCACGGCCCTGCGCCACGAAAGGGGCATCTCCCCGGTAGCGATACTCTCCCCCAGGACCCCCGCGAAGTCGCCCCCCAGGACGTCCCAGAACGCCCTGAAGAACTCCACGGTCAGCCCGTCAAGTCCCGGGGACTTTCCCCTGGAGAGACCGTCGAGGGCGCCGGTCAGCTCCCCCAGACTTATAGGGGAGTCAAGCTTTCCGGCGCCCTCCGGGCCGACCTGCGGCAGGTCCTCCCACAAAACTCTGCAAGCATCCTCGCTGGACGGATCCGAAGAGAACAGGGCAGTGTAAAAGTTCCCGGTAATGGCCCTGATGCCCTCCGGATCCGAGACGAGGGATCCGTCGTCGGCCAGCAGCGTAAAGAGCTGCTGACGGACCCCGTGCCTTTTTTCCAGCGAGTAGAAGAAGGGGGAGCCACGGTCCAGGTCCTTGAGGAACCGGATCCGTGACCTCACGAACGCGCCCCGGGACCCGGCGAGCTGCAGGTCCCGCAACGCGCCCTTCTTCTCATCGTACACCGACCGCAGGGCCGGGTCCGCGTCGGGCCGACGGAGACGTGCCTCCAGGTCGAGCACCTCCTTCTCCAACTCCTCCACCCTGGATTTCCGCCTCTTTGTCGACCCCTTCGCGTACTCTTGACAGAAAACTCGGACGTGAGTCTTGCCCACGTCCCACCATAGCCTCAAGGAGGGGAAGCCTCCCCGCTTCCTTCTCCAGCCGGCCCAAAAACGACGAAACGAGTCCAGGAACCGCTCGTCCTCCAGCAACAGGTTGTTAAAGTGCCAGTGCGCGGACCCCGTCCGAGCGCAAAACGGAGCGAGCTCCGCCCACACCAGACGGTGGTCCGTGCACGGCACCTGCTGCACGGAAGCCGCCGGAACGCAGGACACGTACGCCTTCGAAACGTAAAGACGGTCGAGTCTGGACGCTCCGACTCCAGGTAACACAAAGGTGAAAACGCTGGAATCGGGATGGAGATTTCGCCAGACGTCCACCAAGTCGAAGGACCTTACCAAGTCCCGTAACTTACTCACACCTCGCGTACGGTGCTGGGTACCGTGACGGTCCCGGTCCTCGAGGGTGCAATTAAAATCCCCCCCGAGGACGATGCACTCGCCCGCGTCGATGGAGCCCAGATGAGTGGACACTTCTTCGAAGAAGCTCGCTTGCTGCTGCAAGCCCAGGGGAGCGTACACATTCACAAAGTGAAGCACCGCGCCCCCCAGGCGCACAGTCAGGTGCAGCAACCGGCCTGGCACCGGCTCCTTGACCCCCAAGATCTCGGGCTGAAAATGCGGGGCCAACAAGATAGCCACCCCGCCAGAATTGGAGGCTGGGTGACTCATGCAAACCCCCCCTCGCCACTCCAGGAGCCACGTAGCTTCGTCTCCCGGAACGGTATGGGTTTCTTGCAGGAAGCACACCGCATACCTCCCGTCCCTGAGGACCGAGAAGTTCCGGAACCTGCGCTGTGCGTCCCTGCTGCCACGGATGTTGAGGCTGGCTATAGTTGTCTTCATTGTCAAAGAGTATATACACCGTCACCTTGTTTAAAAGAAGGAGAGGACTTTTTAATCCTTCCCCTCCCTCAGGAGCCCAGCGAGAAACGTTTGGACCCTCCGCCGGGCGTTCCTGTCCAACTCGGGAGCCTTGAGGGCCTCGCGAGTGGACCAGAACACCAGCGGAAAAGAATGCCACCGGGCCAAGGCCAACTGGACTCTATTTCGGCGACCGCGATGACTCGCTAGAAAGTCCTGGAGTTCCCGTGGGGGGATGAGGGGAGAGTCGGTGGAGGGCACCAGGGTATCCATCGACTCGCTCGAGAACGAGTCGAGGTCATCCCCGGTGCTCACCACCGAAACTCCGTCCTCCTCCGGGTCGTCGCCTCCAGCTTCCAACCCCTCCCCCGTATTGAGTACGGGGGCTGGTCCGGAGCTGCCAGTAGGCTCCACCTCTACCTCGATCCCACCCCCAGGATCAAGGCCAGAGTGGTCCTCTCTGGTCTCCTCTAATAAGTCGGGGCCAGAGGGTGGCGGCGCTACGGACGCCCGCTCTCCTCCCGGCACCGGGTCGTCCGGGGAGCTCGAGACGAGCTCCTGACCTAAAACAATGACGCCCGGTGCTAGGTTCTGGGAGGGAGCGGGAAGGCCTTCCTCGCCACCACCACCCAATGACCCAGTTAAAATTTTTAAATTTTCTGAAATATTAAACTCGCAGTCCCCCGACGGGCCAGAGGATACCTCGGGGGTATCGAGTTGTTCTAAATTGGGCACCCCCACAAGGGAGGTGCCCTCAGAGACCCCCGAGGGGCCCTGTTCAGGGGACTGCAGCAGGTTGGTGGGGGGATCAATGGGGGCAGGGGTATGTGATTCCCCCAGAGGGCAGGTTGAGGTCTTAATAAGTGGCGGAGACACCACCACCTCATCATCAGGGGAGGGGACACACCCAACCTCTTCAGATTGGGCGTCGCCCTCCCCCTCCTCTTCCTTCTCGGAGGGGTGGCGTCTCTTCCGAGGGAGGCTGGGGGCTAGGGAGACCTCCATCTCTGGGGCCTCCTCCACCTTGTCCAGCCTACCCGGACGCCCCGCCC
Source organism: Cetorhinus maximus (assembly GCF_964194155.1). NCBI lineage: Eukaryota > Metazoa > Chordata > Chondrichthyes > Lamniformes > Cetorhinidae > Cetorhinus > Cetorhinus maximus. The sequence continues at coordinate 8,749,998 of NC_135881.1, forward strand.
TCTGGGCTTTGGGGTATTCCTTTTCCTCCGGCTCGGGGACACGAGTCTCGCCCCCGCTAGCCCCGGGGACCCGTGCAGGGACGACGCCGGGCCCAGCACACGGCGCCTCGGTACCTACGGGCCCGGGATCACGCGCGGAGACGACGCAGGGGCCGGATGGTACTTCTGCCCCCGAGCCGGTGTCTACAGGGGTCTGGGGATCCTTGGGGGTTTGGGGAGTCTCGGGGACCACCCCCAGGTTACGGGTCTTCCTCCGCGCCTTCTTATGACGCGGGGGCTCTCCCCCCGCCTCACCGGCAACCGAGATGGCAGTGACTGCCAGCGACGCCTCCCCTTGCGGAGAGGTAGATGGAGTAGTGGCGGGGGGAGGAGGGGCGGTGCCAGCCGCGGCCGCTTGAGTGGTGCTGGCGGCCTTGAGGACGGGGCAGTTCTTTCGGGCGTGCCCCGCCTCCTTGCAAGCATGGCACCGCATGCCCTCCGCGGTCCAGAAGACCCGGTAGGCGGTCCCCTCATAATTTATGGAAAGGGCCCCCTCCAGGCACTCCTCCCGGGCCAAGCGGACAAATACCTGGCGCCGGAAAGAGTACACGTGGCGGAGGGCCGCGTCCCTGAGGCCGAGCGGGATCGGCGCCACCCCCGACCTGACCTCCCCCAGTTTACAAAGGTGGGGGAGGAGGAGCTCATTTGGGAGAAAGGGCGGGACGTTGGAAATCAAAAGCCTCTGGGCGGTGGCCTCGAGAGGGTCCACCGCCAGAAAGGTCCCGCCCACAGTGAGCCCCTTTTGTAGGGCGAGGTGCACCGCCCGCTCAGACCTCAAGAAAAATATGGCCTTCCCATACATTTTAGAGGCTGCGACTATGGCCGAGGGGCCGACGACCCCAGCCATAGCCTTAACGCAGGCCTCTATTGTCATTTCAGGGTGAGCATAGCTCTTTACCCCCAGGGCCCTCGTAAGGAGGCGGAACGGTGACAGGGCTGCGGGGGCAGCAGGAGCTGCAGAAGCAGCCACCCCCGCATAGGTCTTTTTAGAAGGCCCTGGCACCGGTGACAACACCACCTCCACACTAGCCTTCGAGGGCCCGGCCACAGGTGATGGCGAAGTGGCCTTTGGGCCAGAGCCACACCCACCCTGGGAAGTATTGGCCATTTTACTGATGGTTTTTTTTAATTAAATATATATATATTTTTTTAATAAATAAAGCTCCTTCCTGGGGGGGAAAAGGGGGAGAGAGGTTGGAATAACCTCCCCCCCTTTAATGCAGGAGAGGAGAGGAGGGAGAGAGGCAGAGGACAGGGAGACACAGGAGGGAAAGGGGGGAAAACTCCAGGTGGGTGTCTCTTGGTCTGAAAAAAAAAAAAATGGATGGTGGGTGGGGGCTTGTTGGCCTTCTGGTAGGGGGAGGTGATGGCTTTGGTAATATAGGCCACCGGAAAAAGGCCGGGTTGTGTTGGGGGGGGGGTGGGGGGTGGCAGCAAAGATGGTTTATAACCACACACACACACACCCTCCCTCCTCTTCCCCCAAGCCCTCCGGATGGTCTTCTATCCTCCCCCTACAGTACACAGTTCTTTATAGCCCCCACCTGATAACAAAACACAAAGTCTAAACACCCACCTAGGATGTTGTGAATCCCAAAGTCAGGCCTCCTGGCCTTCTTGTCCTGCAGCAACCAAACAAAAGAAAGTTGCTTTCTTCTTCCTCCTCTCTCTCCTCTCTGGCCCCCCAGGAACAGCAGCAGCAGCAGGAACAGCAGCAGCAGCAGCAGGAACAGCAGCAGCAGCAGGAACAGCAGCAGCAGCAGCAGCAGGAACAGCAGCAGCAGCAGCAGCAGGAACAGCAGCAGCAGCAGGAACAGCAGCAGCAGCAGCAGCAGGAACAGCAGCAGCAGCAGGAACAGCAGCAGCAGCAGCAGCAGGAACAGCAGCAGCAGCAGGAACAGCAGCAGCAGGAGCAGCAGCAGCAGGAACAGCAGCAGCAGCAGCAGGAACAGCAGCAGCAGCAGGAACACCTCCTCTCTCCTCTGGCTCCAGCTCCAAACTGAGCAACAACGAGCTCAACGAGATCGTTAAGATGTAATTGCACAGCCTGGCCACAGGTTTTCATCACTTGTGATGCCTGTTCACTATTGTCAATAAACTCCCAAGAATGTCAGACCACAGTGATGGTCCAGCCTCTCACTCCCTGGACACATTACTGATGCCTGTACCTCGGCGGTGCTGGTCATTACTGCCAGAATGTATTGGGCTGGTGCTACAGAGTTCCCTCTTACTGTGTGTGCCCCCAGCACCAGCATCTGTGACCAGTGATGCTGTGCACCAGCTCCTGAAGGGCTGAGGTGCTGAAGATGGACACAGCATCAGGTGCGTCTAAAGTTTCATGGCTGCGTCTCTGAGATGGCCCTGATCATGGAGCGCAAGAGAGCTGCCCTCGGCCAGACAGGAGTCAGACATTCTCAGAGGCTGTGTGAAGATCTATGGAGTGTCCTCACTGCATGTTGTCGTCATCATCCCCAAATCTGGCAGCTATGAGGGCCTCCCGGGTGCACCTGGCCTCATCCAGCCAGTGCGAGAGCCTCATCCCTGACTACGTCACCACCGAGGACTCTCACCCTCATCCTTGTCAGCGTCCTCCTCATCGGAGAGACGTGAAGCTCCTCCATCTCCTCCTCAGCCAGCTCCTCACCCCATTGCAGCGCCATGTAAAGGGTACAGCAGACGGTGATGATGTGTGACACCCTCTGCGGACTGTATTGCAGGGCTCCACCAGACCGGTCCAGGCACCAGAACCGCATCTTCAGCATCCCGATGGTCTGCTCCACCAAGTTGTGAGCTGCAGCATGAGCCTCATTATAACATCGCTCTGCTGCAGCCTGAGGCCGCCACACGGGTGTAATCACCCACGGCCTCTGTGGGTGTCCCTTGTCCCCCAAGGAGCCAACCCTGCAGCCTCTGTGGACCCTGGAAGACTGCAGGGATCTGCGAGCGACACAGGATGTAGACTTCGTGCACACTCCCTGGAAACCGTGCTCCTACCTGCAGGATGTGTTTCTGGTGGTTGTACACCAGCTGCATGTTCAGTGAGTGGAAGCCCTTGCGGTTGATGAAGTTCACTGAGTGTAGCGATGGAGACCTGAGCTCCACATGGGTGCAGTCAATCGCACCCTGCACCTGTGGGAATCCCGAGATCCGGGCGAATCCAATGGCCTTTGCATCCTGGCTGTCCCGGTCCCGGGCAAAATGCACAAAGTTGTTGCCATGGAGAAGATGGTATCCGTGACCTCATGGATGCACTTGTCAGTTTTGGATTATGAAATCCCACAGAGGTCACCTGTGGAGCCCTGAAAGGAGCCACTGGCATAGAAATTGAGCGCCATGGTCACTTTCACAGCCACTGGCAGTGGATGCTCTCCATGTCCCCTTGGCACCAAGTCCTGCAGTAAGTGGCAGATGTGAGACACCAGGTCCCTGGAAATGCGCAGTCGTCGGCCATACTGGTTCTCAGTCATCTGCAGGAATGGCAGGTGGCGTCTATAGACCCTGGGTGTCGCTAGGCACCGACCAGCCACGGCTCACTTGAAGGGTTCTCAAAATTCCCACATTTTTCATATCAACAAGGATATGACTTTTGGACTTTTACCTGAAACCAAACAACGAGAGGAGACAGAATACGCATTCTTCCCTTTAAAACAATCAACCCAGAGAAAGACACGAAACTAAAGCCCATCAAAATCTTGCATCAATAATCGCTACTAACTACTGAGGCAGGAAGACAACAATCAATGCAATTATGCGAACCCATCAATACTCCACACATACAATGGCTTTCAGTTCAAGACTAGTAACGGGGGCAGGAAGACAATGATAAACATCATGCGAGCCCATTAAAAATAACGAGACAACAATCACCTGGGGAAGCCCACCAAAATCAAACAAAGAACTAAACTTGATTTGGATTGAGATAAGAAATTCGAAAAAAACAGTATAACTGGGCGAGGAGATCTGAAGTGGGCAGTTTTGGGCGGTGAGTAGTTGGGAACGGTTGGAGCAGAGTTTAAGCAGGGAGCTGAGCCCAAGCGGAAGAAGGAGATCTGGAGGTTTGCAGGCCTGTGGGCAACATCACGGCGAGGGGCACAGGGTGACAGGCTCAACCGAAGACAACAAGGTCACAACAGCAGCCCTCCACGAAGATCGACCACCCACAACCGCACCCTCCACCCAACTGAAGAACCTTCACAGATTCCACACTAAACACTGTCGCTCTTGGGCAGTGTGTGCAGGAGCACCTGCTGCCCCTTCATGAGGTTGCTGCTCCTGCCTTTGCACAGCCAGGTGCCTCAGTCACTCTCTCCTCCATCTTCTCCACTCTATCTAGGCCATCAGGCACACAGCAAGGTCACCAGCATCCATGATCCTGACATGGAGCATGAAAAAGAGAGAGACGCAGTTATCATGGCAGCACTTAGCGTCTTTCCTGGCCCTTGTGACCGCCCCTTAATGTTTCCCGGAGAGTGCTGCTCACCCCCAGATGGCCAGAGATGAGTGCGCTGCATGGCTGCCCTATCAGCCTGCAACATGGGGGACACTGGTCCAAACCAGGATGCTGAGATTCCAAGGGGCTGTGAGCGTCTCCAGCAGTGACTGCTACATGGCCAGTGTTGGTGAGGAGATTGTAAAACGTGTGCAGTCCAACTGCTCCACGGTCCAATAAAGTGGTGGTGGATTCGAAGTCTGTGCCGGGGGGTGAAGGGGAGGGGTAAGGTTTGGAGCGCTTGGTGACCCTTTGGTGCCTCTGCGATGTTTGTGTGAGTGGGCAGGCTAGGAGCCTGACCCCAATCATATCCCTGTGGCTGCGCCTGATCTGTCTCAGTTACAGAGACATGGTCAGTTTATACAGGGTGTCCCTAATGCACGGCCACTCCCCTCATTTACCCTGCCCCCCACCTCGATTGCCTGTGCGCAGGATACAGCGCCAGGGCAGCACTGAACACCCCTCCCACCCTCCGCAGTCACCTCCGGGGCCAGGCCTCAGTTGCCCCCCTCCCCTGAGGCCTGTAAACAACAGGCGAGCTGTGGAGGACGCTGCTGTTCACTCCCCTCCGTTGCCCCAAAGTGAAGGCCGCCAAGTGCACGTTGCCTGTGTGCTGTTGTGAAACAGGTCGGTGTTGCTTTCCCGCTGACGTGGATGGACGATACAGCGGGGTTCCAACAGCCTGGAGGAATGGCACTTTAATTATATGCTAATGTATTACAATTAGCTCCCCGCCGACCGATGGCAGGAAACGCGACCCCGCCATCAGCGGGCTGAGTGGAAGATTGTGAGCTGCCTTCACACCGTCGGGAAGTGGTTCCCGCCATATTTACCCCACATGCCCGACTATCACACCCACCCTCAGCGGGCTGGAAAAATTCCACCTGTGGTCTCACCAGTGCCCTGGATAACTGAAGCATAACATCCTTACTTTTCTGTTCAATTCCTCTTGTAATATGAAGACTAATGGTATGTTATCCTTGAATGACTTTCTGTACCTGCACTAGAACACCCAGATCCCTCTGCATCTCGGAATTCTGTCGCTGTTCTCTGTTTAAGTAATACTCTGCTTTTTTTATTCTTCCTGCCAAAGTGAAAAACTTCCCATTTTCCCACATTATATTCCATCTGCCAGATTTGTGCCCAGCACTGACCCCTGCAGGACTCCACTCATCACATTCTGCCAATCAGCAAAAGATCCATTTGTGCTCTAGGAGATTTATTGTCCATGTCGATTTCACTCCGGACCAGGGTAGTGCCGGGTTGGAGCCAGACGGGTTTTGTGGAACGGAGTTGACTGTGTTCAAGTCCAGGGCAGAGTCTCGGTTGAGGAATTCTTCCAAATGTTCTCTCCGGGGAGCACTGACTGCCTCCCTGTCCTTGGGTCATGTTTCAGTGATTGAGCTCACCCTCGCGCTCGCACAACTCCATCTGCCCACCTCAGTTCTGTAAACCTTACTAATCGGACCTAACAAAAACCTCCATTCCACTGACCTCAAATTGGATGGTTTGTTTAAACAAAAGGTGGGGAGGTGTGGATGTTCCAGATTTCCAACACCCTTTGTGTGAAGAAGTGTTTCCCGATATCACTCCTGAATTGACCTGGCTCTCATTTTAAGGCTCTGTCTCCCCCCTTTGTCCTGTACAGGCCCATCAGGAGAAATAGTTTCTCTACAATTTCTTTCATAATTTATAGAAATATCATTCCTGAAACAAATACAATGGTGTGACATTCTAAGTAGCAACCTCAGTGTTTGTTTACTTGAAATTTAACCTTTGGTCTTGAGGAAAGAGGGTAACAAAATTCTCTCCTCCTCAAGAACATAACACAGCCAACTTCTTCATCAGACTCTGGCTCTCTGCAACCAAACAGTGATCATGCAGGTAAAGAGGCAATACTGATAGACACACACAATGATTTTGAAGGCAGAGATAAGGACAGGTGGTGGTGGTTTGGCAGCTGCTGGGTGAATACAGGAAACAACATCTCACAATATGATACAGTGACAGCCACTACTGTCTTTTTCATTCTGTGAAGGTTCTGGAGAAGGAGAAATAATGACTATTTTAATCATCATAAACACCTCCATTAGATCATCTGCTTAATAAATTGTGTGAATATTCAAAATATTGACGTGGTTAGTCCGGAGAGTCTTGGCCAGGAATGTGGCTAAAATCTCCTCGGGTGTTGTTGGGTGTCTGAGTTGCTCCTGTTAATGATAGAGTTGGTCTGCAGATGCTTCTTGGGTGGAAAGATTAAGTTTATTTACAGTATCCTCAGCAGCAACTACACGCGTGCTTTCAACTCCAACTCTATCTCAACACTGACTGCTGAGGTAGCCCGCGCTACTCTCCTATTGGTTACAGATCATGTGATCTTAAGGTATTATTCTTAAAAACCCATAATTAAAACCATAATTACTGCACAGGGTTAATGAAATAAAACTGAAGGCTGCATTGGAGCCATGTGGTATCTCCATTGTGTATCACACCCACAGGGGGGGAGACCAGGGCCTCACTTTGTCCCTCGGCCTGTGCATGCGATCGGTGGGCACGGAAGTGGATATAAACTCCGCTTCAGCACCAGACTGGCAGCTGAAAGCAACTGCTCGCTGGCTGGGCTGGTGAACAGCCGTCTGAGAGGGACAGAACTGCGGGGAGTGTGGAGAGTGCTGGGAACAGGGCAGGTGCCTCCATGGAGCTAACTGCGGGCGGGGGGATGGATTTAAAAGGACAGAGAGAAGGATGCAGTGAAGGTGGTGGGGAGCAGTTTTAGGAGCGAGGGCTGTGACAGGAGCCACTTGTGTCAGGAACTGAGTCCATGTTGTCCAGAGGTTGGAGCAGGAATGGAAATGGCCGCAGTCAAACAGCCCCTCGTTTTTCAGATAACTGCTTGCGGATGCGCGGTCAGGCAGTAAGTGATCACCGCGGCCACGTGACAGCGAGAGGAGGCCTCGAGAAATCGTGGTGACTGAGGAGTGTCCCACTCTCCTGCCCAGACGGGGCCCTCGCTGCCTCCGGTGACCAGAGGATGCCCTGGCCGAGGTGTCAGGGTTCCCGTTCCCTCCTTTAACTGGCTCTTGGACTTTAAGATTTATAAAGAACAAAATGTCACAGACGGTGTTTGGCTCAACCAAGATTTTGATGTTTTACTGAACCCAGTGATGTCCCGAATAACACAGGAAAACAACAAAATTAAAACAACGCGTCCACAGTCCAAAACCTCCTGTGTCTGGAATTGACACCCCAGTTCCCAGCTAACCCAACACACAGTCACCACGACCTGGTTAAACACTCAAAATACAGGTTAAAAACACTGTCTTGTCCCAAAACCCTCAGACCAATATCACTACGATTTGTCTGAAAGCATTTACAATCCCCAACACGCCTGGTCTGTTCCGGTGTTAATTGTAGGTCCTGGGACAAGGTGACCAGTCCTGAACCGCTTCCCGACTGCAGCAGACACTCTATAAAAAGAGCACATCAATGATTCAACTCAGACACATCAAAACTTATTTCCTGCTGTTCCGATGTCCAGTAGCTAGCACTCGGTTTATTCCACGTGTAGTCCCAATGAATGTGATGGAATAATGCTGGTTGAAACAATACAGGGTTTTCCCATGGGATATCTGGGATACGAGATATCTGGGAAATCTCGGTCTGGGATATCCCAGACCAACATGATCAGTTCAGTGTATGAACATTTCTCCTGCTGTTTGAGGTAACACAGTAACAGCACCTGGCTCCAGGGTTGATGAGAGTTTGAATGACCCTATTCCTGGTGCAATAATCACTCTGGTAGAGTCACAGTTTTTTAACTAACTGTCCGAATTAACCCCTTGCTGCCCAGCCCTGTGCTGTTGGCTGCAGCTGGGACTTTGTATTTTATAGTTCCAAAGAAAAGGTCAAAACATGTTTGTGGGATTGGATTTCTTTTTATTCCTTAAATTTCCCAGTTGAAGGGGATTCCGATCCTACATCTCCTCCATTTTTAATGATGTCTTTATCCCTTAGACGAGATATTTCACTGACAAATCTTCCACCATGATGCGGTATTGTAGTTTCTGGCCAAATCTTACATTTAAATCCATCGCCCCAAATCCCCTTTTAAATAATCCTTCCAATTTCACCCTTTACGCTTTACCTTTTAGATCCAACGCCATAATCAACTGTACAATTACTAACACGAGATGCAATTCAGATCCAAGAGGGGGACTTTGATATTGAGGCCAATATCCCACCAAGGTGGGGTCGTTATCTCCCTGATCCCGTCTCTCATTTTCCTATTCTCCTGTTGGACAGTATAATAATGTTTCTGTGAATGTTCCTCAGCTTTCAGCAGGTTTGTCACACACTCAGGTAGTGGTGGGATATCATACCCAAAATAGGATATGTTTTCCTGAAGGTTTGATAAACGCTCTCTCACCGTGGGATTTATTGGGTTGTGATCCTGGGCTATTTGCAGCTCAGTTCGGTGTCTGAAGCAGGTCTGGCCATAAACTGGGTGACAGGTATCATTGTGCTAATGGTGACATAGTAGGTCCCGGACCCTCATATGCAACCTATATGGTTCTGAGCCATAACCTCCATTGTGCAGTCGACAGGCTGTACGCCTTCAGTCCAAGTTATTCAGGTGATATGGACACAACACTATGGGCAGAAATGTTCGCACAGCGGGCGGACATGTACCCAACCCGCTCGAGCGTGCTGATGTCAACCCGCACGCTCTCCATGTCTCACTAGGCGGGTGAGGAAGACTGAGGCCCGCCCGCCATTAATTAAGAGGCCAGTTAAGGCCTTTGACACAACAATTGTCTCCGAGTTTACGTAGTGCGTGTGAATTTCCGGCCGTCACACGGGCAAAACGGGCAGGTCACAATTAGCAAAAGCTCATCCACGGGCGGGATAAGAAGCATTGTCAGAGTGAGTTGTGAAGAGTGTTGGAGATGGTGCTGCTGCTGGTCGGTTTTTGTGAACTGGACACCTTCATCTCACTTCAGGGCTGCATTCTGATCATTTCTAGGCTCCATTTCAGGACCCGTTCTCTTCCAGATCCCTGGAGGATTCAGACCGTGTGGGTTCTTCAGGTATCAGACAGCCTTCCATAACCCTGGGAATGGGGATTGTGGTCTCTGCTGGTGCCACCTCCTGGACTGAGGAAGAGAGGGGCAGAAGGGAGAGGAGGCCGGGTGTCCCAATGCAGCTTCCGGGGGAGGGGCCTGTGGGAGGAGAGATGCAGGCACCAGGGGCACAGGGCCAGCAGGTAGTCCAGGGTGGAAGGGGCTGCAGAAGACACCACTATCCAGCTGCCATGGTTTACAGGGGCTCTCCCCTCCCGCCTCACCGGCAGCCGAGATGGCGGTAGCTGCCGGCGACACCTCCCCTGGTGGTCCTGGGGAGTCTATAGGAGGAATACAGCAGAGCAGCAGAAGCAGGAACACAGCAGCAGCTCCCGACTCTCCTCACTCTCTGGCTGCAACTGAAGCAGGAAACGAGCCACAGCTCAGAGCAATGGAGAATTATTTGTCCAGCCTGGGCACAGGCGTTAATCACTTGTACACACTGTTCACGAGGTGTCAGCTGTGGCTCAGTTCATAGCACCCTCGCCTTTGAATCAGAGGGTTGTGGGTTCATGACCCACTCCCAGAAACCATGAACTGTGAATGTACTCGAAAGAGTTACAATCTGTGACTCTTGATAACTCAAAAGAGTTACACACTGTTCTCTATTGTCAATAAACTCCCAAACATGTCTCCCTGCCTGTGGCTCCATGTTCGATGAACACTGTTCATGTCACTCAGATGTGAAACTTTACAGTGCAAGGTAAAGGCAGGTGTCTCAGTCCAGGGCCTCTGCTCTGTGCAGCCTTCAGACCACAGTGATGGTCCAGCCTCACACTCCCTGGAAACATTACTGATGCCTGTACCTCGGCAGTGCTGGTCATTGCTGCCAGAATGTATTGGGCTGGTGCCACAGAGTTCCCTCATACTGTGTGTGCCCCCAGCACCAGCATCTGTGACCAGTGATGCTGTGCACCAGCTCCTGAAGGGCTGAGGTGCTGAAGACGGACACAGCATCAGATGCGTCTAAAGTTTCATGCGAGAGCCTCATCCCCTATGTCATCACCACCGAGGACTCTCACCCTCATCCCGGTCAGCGTCCTCCTCATCGGAGGAGACGTGCAGCTCCTCCATCTCCTCCTCAGCCAGCTCCTGTAGGGGGTGGTGTGTGTGTCAGCTTCACCTCTGACTTCTGAGCGGTTCGAATCGCTCCCACTCCCTGGGTTCTAGACCTTGGGCTTATTTGGGGGTTGTGACAAAGTGCAGCAGACACTGGTTTTGGTGCAAGAAAAAAACTGGGTTTATTGAAGTCACAAATGAATTTATAACATTCGGATTACACAGATTATACAGACCTACAAAGTACACTTAGTTAAGAATGGGGAACACACGGCATAACGAGGGAAAATCACGCTACTAATCCCCTTCCCCTTGTCCCACCCCCAAAACCTAACTAAATTGAACTAGGCGAGGTCAGGGGTCATGCTCACCAACCAGGGTTCCTTGACAGTTTGAAATCCAGCCAGGTAAGCCGGTTGCAGTTTTGGGGTACGCTCTTTGTGTCCTCTGGGGCCTGCCGTCCCCACGTGGTCCTGGTCTGTGGAATCTGTGAAGGTTCTTCAGTTGGTGGAGGGTGCGGGTGGTCGATCTTCGTGGAGGGCTGTGGTTGCGGCCTTGTTGTCTTCGGTTGAGCCTGCCACCCCGTGCCCCTCGCCGTGATCTTGCCTGCGGGCCTGCAAACCTCCAGATCTCCTCCCTCTGCTTGGCTCACCTACCCCCTGTTTAAACTCTGCTTCAACCACTCCAAAACTGCTCACCCTCCTGTGTCAGATTCACCTTCATAACTGACTGCCCAGTTATACTGTTTTTTGGAATTTCTTATCTGAAACCAAATCAAGGTTAGTTCTTTGTCTGATTTGGGCTTCTTCAGGTGATTGTTGTCTCGTTATTAATGGGCTCGCATGATGTTTATCGCTGTCTTCCTGTCCCCGTAACTAGTCTTGAACTGAAAGATATTGTATATGTGGACTATTGATAGGTTTGCATAATTGCTTTGATTGCTGTCTTCCTGCCTCAGTAGTTAGTAGCGATTATTTGTGCAAGATTTTGATGGGATTTAGTTTCGTGTAAGATGAAGTCTTTCTCTGGGTTGATTGTTTTAAAGGGAAGAATGCGTATTCTGTCTCCTCTCGTTGTCTTATTACAGGCAACAATCCACACTGTACTCAACAAGCCCGGGCATGTCCACTCCCAGGCCTTCATGGGCTGCCTCCTGTCTGCAGGGTTCTACACTTAACTCAGCAGTTGTGTCTCTGCCATAAAAGTCCAAAAGTCATATCCTTGTTGATGAGATGAAAAATGTGGCAATTTTGAGAACCCTTCACTCCTCTCCCCGTTGCAGCGCCAGGTTGTAACGGGTACAGCAGACGACGACTATGCATGACACTGCGGACTGTATTGCAGGGCTCCACCAGACCGGTCCAGACACCAGAACCTCATTTTCAGCATCCCGATGGTCTGCTCCACCAAGTTGTGAGCTGCAGCATGAGCCTCATTATACCGTCGCTCTGCTGCAGAGCGACCCACGGCTTCTGTGGGTGTCCCTTGTCCCCCAAGGAGCCAACCCTGCAGCCTCTGTGGACCCTGGAAGACTGCAGGGATCTGCGAGCGACTCAGGATGTCGGCATCGTGCACACTCCCTGGAAACCGTGCTCATACCTGCAGGATGTGTTTCTGGTGGTTGTACACCAGCTGCACGTTCAGTGAGTGGAAGCCCTTGCGGTTGATGAAGTTCACTGAGTGTAGCGATGGAGACCTGAGCACCACATGGGTGCAGTCAATCGCACCCTGCACCTGTGGGAATCCCGAGATCCAGGCGAATCCAATGGCCCTTGCATCTTGGCTGTCCCGGTCCCGGGCAAAATGCACAAAGTTGTGTGCCATGGAGATGATGGATCCGTGACCTCATGGATGCATTTGCGAGTGGCAGATTGTGAAATCCCACAGAGGTCACCTGTGGAGCCCTGAAAGGACCCCTGAAATGTCCCCTTGGCACCAGGTCCCTGGACATGCGCAGTCGTCAGCAACACTGGTTCTCAGTCATCTGCAGGAATGACAGGCGGCGTCTATAGACTCTGGGTTTCGCTAGGCACTGACCAGCCACTGCTCACTGTCACTCCTGGGCAATGTGCACAGGAGCCCCTGCTGCCCCTTCATGAGGTTGCTGCTCCTGCCTTTGCTTGGCCAGGAGCCTCAGTCACTCTCCTCTATCTTCTACAGTTTCTCTAGGCCATCAGGCACACAGCTAGGTCACCAGGATCCACGAACCTGACGTGGAGCATGAAAAAGAGAGACGCAGTTATCATGGCAGCACTTAGCGTCTTTCCTGACCCTTGTGACCACCCCTTAATTCTTCCGGAGAGTGCTGCTCACCCCCAGATGGCCAGAGATGAGTGCGCTGCATGGCTGCCCTATCAGCCTGCAACATGGGGGACACTGGTCCAAACCAGGATGCTGAGATTGCAAGGGGCTGTGAGCGTCTCCAGCAGTGACTGCTACATGGCCAGTGTTGGTGAGGAGATTGTACAACGTGTGCAGTCCAACTGCTCCGCGGTCCAATAAAGTGGTGGTGGACTCGAAGTCTGTGCCGGGGGGTGAAAGGGAGGGGTAAGGTTTGGAGCGCTTGGTGACCCTTTGGTGCCTCTGCGATGTTTGTGTGGGTGGGCAGGCTAGGAGCCTGACCCCAATCATATCCCTGTGGCTGCGCCTGATCTGTCTCAGTTACAGAGACATGGTCAGTTTATACAGGGTGTCCCTAATGCACGGCCACTCCCCTCGCTTACCCTGCCCCCCCACCTCGATTGCCTGTGCGCGGGATGCAGCGCCAGGGCAGCACTGAACACCCCTCCCACCCTCCGCAGTCACCTCCGGGGCCAGGCCTCAGTTGCCCCCCCTCTGCCCTGAGGCCTGTAAACAACAGGCGAGCTGTGGAGGACGCTGCTGTTCACTCCCCTCCGTTGCCCCAAAGTGAAGGCCGCCAAGTGCACGTTGCCTGTGTGCTGTTGTGAAACAGGTCGGTGTTGCTTTCCCGCTGACGTGGATGGACGATACAGCGGGGTTCCAACAGCCTGGCGGGATGGCACTTTAATTATATGCTATTGTATTACAATTAGCTCCCCGCCGACCGATGGCGGGAAACGCGGCCCCGCCATCAGCGGGCTGAGCGGAAGATTGTGAGCTGCCTTCACACCGTTGGGAAGTGGGTCCCGCCATATTTTCCCCACATGCCCGACTATCACACGCACCCCCAGCGGGCCCGAAAAATTCCACCCGAGGCTTAATAGTTTGATACCTGGAATGAGTGGGTTTGTCTTATGAGGAAAGGTTGGACAGACTGGGCTAGTTTCCACTGGAGTTTAGAAGAGTGAGGGGTGATGAGGGGACATGAAGGGAGTGCTGCAGTCCCCTGGCGGGCTAGATGAATCCTCGGGGGTCCAGGGTGGATCTGGGTGGGGCATGGCCGCAAGGGCGATACCCTCACTGACCCCCGAGAGACCCTGTTCTGGGGGCCGCAGCAATGGAGCAGGTGTCTGGTTTCCCCCCCCCCGATGATTACTTCGGTGCTGCTTCATGCTCTCGTCGGGACCTGGAAAAATTTATTAATTTTGCTTCCAATCTCCACCCCTCCATCATCTTCACATGGTCCATCTCTGACACTGCTCTTCCCTTCCTTGACCTCTCTGTCTCAGTTTCTGATGATAGACTGTCCACCAATATCCATTACAAGCCTACCGACTCCCACAGCTACCTCGACTACAGCTCCTCACACCCCGCTTCCTGTAAAGACTCCATCCCATTCTCTCAGTTCCTTCGCCTCCGTCGCATCTGTTCTGATGATGCTACCTTCAAAAACAGCTCCTCTGACATGTCCTCCTTCTTCCTTAACCGAGGGTTTCCATCCACGGTCGTTGACAGGGCCCTCAACCGTGTTCGGCCCATATCCCGCGCATCCTCCCTCACGCCTTCTCCTCCTTCCCAGAAACATGATAGGGTCCCCCTTGTCCTCACTTATCACCCCACCAGCCTCCGCATTCAAAGGATCATCCTCCGCCATTTCCGCCAACTCCACCATGATGCCACCACCAAACACATCTTCCCTTCACCCCCCTTGACGGCATTCCGTAGGGATCGTTCCCTCCGGGACACCCTGGTCCACTCCTCCATCACCCCCTACTCCTCAACCCCCACTTATGGCACCTCCCCATGCCCACGCAGAAGATGCAACACCTGCCCCTTCACTTCCTCTCTCCTCACCGTCCAAGGGCCCAAACACTCCTTTCAAGTGAAGCAGCATTTCACTTGCATTTCCCCTAACTTAGTCTACTGCATTCGTTACTCCCAATGCGGTCTCCTCTACATTGGAGAGACCAAACGCAAACTGGGCGACCGTCTTGCGGAACACCTGCGGTCTGTCCGCAAGAAAGACCCAAACCTCCCTGTCGCTTGCCATTTTAACACTCCACCCTGTTCTCTTGCTCACATGTCTGTCCTTGGCTTGCTGCATTGTTCCAGTGAAGCCCAACGCAAACTGGAGGAACAGCACCTCATCTTCTGACTAGGCACTTTACAGCCCTCCGGGCTGAATATTGAATTCAACAACTTTAGATCTTAAACTCCCCCTCCCCCAATCCCCACCCCGTTTCTTTCCACCCCCCCGCTTTTTTTTTCAATAATTTATATAGATTCTTCTTTCCCCACCTATTTCCATTATTTTTAAATCTAAAACTAAAACCTTGTTAGTCTGTCCACCCCACCCCCACTAGAGCTGTACTTTGAATATCCTGTCTTCCATTCTTAATTAGCACTTTTCTCAAAGACCACCACCTTCAACACCTCTTTGACCCTTTTGTCTGTGACATCTTTTGATTATTTGCTCATCTCCACAATCATCACACCACACCCTCAATGTGTCTCTTCCCCCCCCCGCCCACCCACCTTAAACCAATTTATATTTCTCCCTTGTTGAAACTATGCTGCAGTTCTGCCGAAGGGCCATGAAGGCTTGAAACGTTAACTGATTTCTTCTCCGCCGATGCTGCCAGACTTGCTGAGTTTTTCCAGGTAATTCTGTTTTTGTTATAGATAGGTTCTTGATTGGTAAGGGGATCAAAGGTTACGGGGAGAAGGCGGGAGAATGGGGTTGAGAAACTTACCAGCCATGATTGAATGGCGGAGCAGACTCGATGGGCCGAATGGCCTAATTTCTGCTATGTCTTATGCTCTTATGGAAGGCCTCCACCCACTTGTAGAAAACATCCTCCAACACCAGACAATATTTATTGCCTGCTTTCGTGGTGGGCAGTGGTCTGATGAAGTCTATTTGTACTGATCGCCATGGTCTCTCTACCCTCCTAGTGTGTCCTTAGTGTGGGCCTTTCTATAATGGGGGCTGTCTTTTTATTCATTCACTGGATGTGGGCTTCGCTGGCTGGGCCAGCATTTATTGCCCATCCCTAGTTGCCCTTGAGAAGGTGGCGGTGAGCTGCCTTCTTGAATCTCTGCAGTCCATGTGGTGTAGGTACATCCACAATGCTGTTAGGAAGAGAGTTCCAGGATTTTGACCCAGCGACAGTGAAGGAACGGCGATATATTTCCAAGTCAGGACGGTGAGTGACTTTGAGGGGAACTTCCAGGTAGTGTTGTTCCCGTCTATCCGCTATCCTTGTCCTTCTAGATGTTAGTGGTCGTGGATTTGGAAGGTGCTGTCGAAGGAGTCCTGGTGAATTCCTCCTTGTAGATGGTACACACTGCTGCTACTGTGCGTTAGTGGTGGAGGGAGTGAATGTTTGTGGATGTGGTGCCAATCAAGCGGGCTGCTTTGTCCTGGACAGTGTCAAGCTTCTTGAGTGTTGTAGGAGCTGCATTCATCTAGGCAAGTGGGGAGTATTCCATCACACTCCTGCCTTGTAGATGGTGGACAGGCTTTGGGGAGTCAGGAGGTGAGATCCTCGCTGCAGGACTTGCTCTTGTAGCCACAGTATTTATATGGCTAGTCCAGTTCAGTTTCTGGTCAATGGTAACTCCCAGGATGTTGATAGTGGGGGATTCAGTGATGGTAATGCCATTGAACATCAAGGAACAATGGTTAGATTCTCTCTTGTTGGAGATGGTCATTGCCTGACACTTGTGTGGTGTGAATGTTATCTGCCACGTTTCAGCCCAAGCCTGGATATTGTCCAGGTCTTGCTGCATTTGGACATGGACTGCCTCATGGTCTGGGTTATTTGCCGCGCACACTAGGCAACTGTGACAGTGTTCCTTACCTCTTCCCTGAGTTGAGGCCACCAATTCACCATCTCCTCCTTCCTCCAGGTTATCTCCTGCCCTGGGTGTCCTGTTCCCGGACCCCCATGGGCGAGCTGTAGGAATTCTTCTGGGTTTCGTGTGGGCAGGATCCTGTCATCCTTCAAACCATCTGTGGTACCCCCACCCTCAACCTCAACCTCGCCCCCACCCCCAACCCCAACTTCGTGGCTGCCGACAAACTCTGATACAGTTTCTTGTCTGGGGAACCAGCCAGTTTCTTCCTTTCATCCTCGTCACAATGATTGATTTTCCCCGATCTGCTCTATGCCAGCGACGTGGACAAGAGGCGCCCCCCCCCCCCTCTCCCTGCCTCAGTTCCGGCACACTGACCATCTCCTGCAACTGAAGGGTCACAGAGGGGTCACACAATCCCTGGGCAACAGCACCGGACCACCGCCTGCTGAGGGGGGGAGCGCACATCGGTCTCGGTGGTCCCGCTGCCTTGGGAGGAGGTTGACACTCACTACACTGGGTCCCGTCATCGGACCCCTCTCTCTCTCCTCGCCCCAGTCTACCCCGAATCCCCCCCCCGGCGCCATCAGACAAGCCGTGCCCTTGGCCCCAGATAACGCTAGGGTCAGCTTGTGAATATTTTCCTTACAGGGCCCATGGTCGGCCTCTTCACGTACCCGATTTTCAGCTGCCCTGTGAGCCACCTTAAAATCCTTCAGCTTGTCCCACAGCCTTGTCAGCTCTCTCCAAATTCCTGGCACGTTCCTCACACTGAACCTGACGCTCCCTTTTACTCTCGGTGACCTGACTTTGCAGATATTCTATCGCATTCCCAGAAATTTCCTCCTGCACTTTCCTCTCCTGCCTTTTCATTACTTGGATCCTCTGTCAAGCGATTCCCGACAACCTCTCTGTCACTCGTCCTGTTTTCTAATTCCTTTTTCTTTTTACTAATCTCTTGACTCTCTCTCCGTGAGAATCTAGCGTTGCCTCTGCCTGCACGGTAACCAAATTGTCTTTTCCTTTGACTTCTTAAGTAGGTTATGACCTGTCCACCTGTGGCCCTCTCCCGGGGACAGTCAGAGTTCACCATTTACAGCTGGGGAATGTTGACCTTGTCCAACGCAGACAAGAATATCCTGTCCTCCATCGAGGCTCTCTAGCCCTTGACTCTGTCCTGCGCTTTGTTAACTTTAAAGTCCCTTCACGGTCACCAAATTGCTGGGGTTCCCGTTCCTTCCTTTGAAATGGTTCTTGGACTTTAGGGATTTATGAAGAACAAAATGTCACAGACGGTGTTTGGCTCAACCAAGAGTTTGATATTTTATTGTACCCACTGATGTCCCTCATGCCGACACTTCTGTGATTTAGTTCAAATAACACAGGAAAACCCCAAAATTAAAATAATCCACCCACAGTACAAAACCTCCTGTGTCTGGAATTGACACCCCAGTTCCCAGCTAACCCAACACACAGTCACCATGACCCGGTTAAACACTCAAAATACAGGTTAAAAACACTGTCTTGTCCCAAAACCATCTGAAAACCCTCTGACCAATATCACCACGATATGGCTGAAAAAAAGACACTCAGAAAATACCAGCAAAAACACCACCCTCTCACCCCCAAACCTTACAAACCCTCAGACCAATATCGCTACCATTTGTCTGAAAGCACTTACAATCCACAACACGGCCGGTCTGTTCCGGTGTTAATTGTAGGCCCTGGGTCATGGTGACCAGCCCTGGCCCTCCTTCCGATCGTGGCTGAGCAGGTGTTTCTTCGGAATTTGTGGAATCCTCCTCAAAACGTTTGCAGCTGCACATCGCAGTCTTCACCCTCCATCTGGTGTCCCCGAGAGAGAGTGAGAGAGAGAGCCAGATTGTGCTGGGCACAGCACACGACCACAATGAGCAACACACCCTCTGGAGGATATTGAGGAGGTCCTCCAGACCAGACCGGTCCAGGCAATGAAACCTCCTCTTCGGGAGGCCTATTGCCCCCTCGGTTATGGCCCTCGTGGAGGCCTGGCCTCTGTACCTCTCTTCAGTAGGTGTTCTTGTATATCTTATTGCTGCCATCAGCCATCTTTTCAGAGGATACTCTTCATTTCCCCCACCAGCCAGGCGTGCGAGGAGGATGAATCACTGGATCTTTACAGTGCAGGAGGAGGCCATTCAGCCCATTGAGTCTGCACTGGATCTCTGAAAGAGCGTTCTGCCTAGTCCCACTCCCCTGCCTCAACCCCGTAACCTTGCAAAATGAGTCATGGAATCTGCCAGGATCCCTTTCCCAACCCTGGAGGATCTGTTGCTGATGATCTCACACCAGCTTGGGCAGCGAGCGAGTGGAAGCCTTCCCGGTTCACAAAGGCGTCCGGCTCTACAGCAGGTACCTTGATCGCCACATGGGTTCAATCAATGGCTCCCTGAATCTTCGGGAAGTCAGCAATTGCTGCAAATCCTCATTTGAAATGTTTGCAGAGAGCTTCGGTTACAAGTTTTATGCAGTTGTGTGCTGTCGATTGTGACACTCGGAGATCGCCAACCAGACCCTGGAAGGAACCTGAAGTATAGACGTTGAGGGCGACAGTCACTTTAAGCGCCACAGGCACTGGCTTCCCACCAACACAACTGGATGTGATTTCAGGCCCTATCATCCCACTGGTGATGTCAATCATTGGTCTCCCTCGAGAGGCAGATCCTCCTCCTGCACTGTAGCTCCGCCATGTTCAGAGAGCTGGATCTAACTAAGCAGGGCAATGGTGCCCCTTCTCCCTTGCAAGCCTCAATGGCTTTCAACCCCTTCAGGATGCGCTGCTTGGTCTTGTGGGCAGAAACCCTGTCTCCGGCCGGCTGGCCTGGTAACAATCCCCATTTTTCACCTGGATTGCTGAGGTGTCTGCTTCACGGTGCTGTGGCCGGTCTGTTTTCTCTATGAGCCATGTTGCTTATATCTCCTGTAAGGAAGGAGGCTCCTATCCTTTTTAAAGAGACATTTACCCAGTCCAGACTCTCTCTCTGGGGATATAAACTCCCACACCCAACGCTTCATCCTCAGCCTCAGATCCTGTCCCGGATTGACCGAGTGCAAATTGCATGTTCCCCGCCCGCCCGCCCATTCAGCCTGTGCGCCGACCACAAAAACACACCAGCTGCTTAAAATTGCAGCCCACTGCCGACTGAATTTCCTCAATTGCCCCTTTGAATTGACCTTGGACAGGCTGCCGACATTCAGGCCCCACCCGCGAAGCAGCGTGATGACCCCTGCCAATATCATCACGCTCCGTTTCATGGGGCATCGGGAGTGCCGGGCACCCCCACGGACACTGCAAAATTCAGGCCAAGGTCTCATCCGGATAATACAGCCACGAATTAGTTTATCCCCTGACTGTAGATGTTAAAAATCTAACTTAAAATCAACAAACCTGATTGAGAACTAAACCACTAATTTTAGAGATCTTAATCGCAGTTAAACCATAAAATCGACACATTACGGGAGTTATCAATGTAAAACTAACTACTAAAGTCGAACAGCCTTAAACACTTCAGTGTGTAATGTTTGGCCTGTTTTAACACTGGGTGAGTGCCAATGGTGGGAGCAGAATTTTACACCTCACGGGCTGGCGCACTCCCAACCCCCGATTGGGGGTAAAATTGCGCGAGAAGACATCGAGCGAGTGTGCGGGGTGACAGTCGGGACAATCTTCAGGTCGGCGGGCACGCGCGGGTGTCAGAGTCGCGCCCGCCATCAATTAAAAGGCCACTCAAGGCCATTAAAAACCCAATGGATTCAGGTTGTACGTTTTGCCCCTGCGATTTCGCACTAGTCACGGGCGGGTGGGCAGCCCACATTTTACAAAACCTCATCCAAGGGCAGGATAAAAAGGGTCAGCAGCATTGCCAGTGTGAGGAGTGAGGAGTTTAGGAGAGAGTTTGCTGCTGGTTGCTTGTTGGAACTTGACAGCTTCCTCTCTGTTCTGAGCTTCATTCTTAGCATTTCTAGGCTTCATTTCTGGACTAATTGGTGTCTCCAAAGCCCCCGGAGGATTCAGACCGTGTGGACCCTTCCAGGTATCAGACAGCCTTCCCTTACCCTGGCGATGGGGATTGTGGTCTCTGCTGGTGCCACCTCCTCTGAGGAGGAAGAGAGGGGCAGAAGGGAGAGGAGGCCGGGTGTCCCAATGCAGTTTCCAGGGGAGGGTCCTGTGGGATGAGAGGCGCAGGCACAAGGGGCGCAGGGCCAGCAGGTAGTCCAAGGCAGGAGGGCCTGCAGAAGATGCCACTATCCTGCTGCCAGGGTTAACAGGCAGTGATGCAGCTACCTCAATATGTCCAAGGTGCAATGCCAAAGGAGGGTCCGCCTCTCCAGGGAGACCCTGACCTCCATTTGTCAGATGATTGGCCCTCAGATCAGCTCCGACTGTGTGGATGGACACCTCATGCCTGTGGCCCTCATCTTCTATGCCTCTGGCTCTTTCCAGGGGTCAGTGGGGGATCTGTGTGGAGTCTCCCAATCAGCTGTCCACAGTTGTCTCAAGCTGGTGACAGAAGCTCTGTTCAGGCGGTACTGACAATTATTCATTTCCGTATGGATGAGGCCAGGCTGAGTGAGTCAGAGACTTTACAGTGATTGCTGGGTTCCCCCACATCCAGGGTGCTATAGACTGTACACATGTGGCCATCAAGGCGCCAGTGGGTCAGCCGGGTGTCTTCGTCAACAGGAAGAGATTGCACTTGACGTACACGTGGGTCTTCAGTGCTCCAGCCCGCCTGGATGGTTGGCTGCTGGGTGACCAGGGCTATCTGTTGAAAAGGTGGCTTATGACACCTCTCCACCACCCAAGAACAGAGGCAGTGCAGTATTAGAATAGGAGTCATCCCTCTACATGGGCAGTGATAGAGAGGATCTTAGGTCTTCTCGAGATGTGCTTCCGATGCCTGGACCATTCAGGGGGAGCAGTACAATACCCCCCAGAGCGGGTGTCACTGATAGTGGTTGCATGTTGCACTCTCCACAATCTGGCACTGGCAGGGGGGTCCCACTGGAGGAAGAGGATCCTTGACGCAGCTCCACAGGCCACGGAGGATGAATCCAGTAGTGAGTCAGAAGAGGAACATGGTGAGGAGAACGCTGAAGGTGTGGAGGTAGACCTCTGTATCCTTCAGGGAGGCAGTGACACCAGGAACACCTTGATCCAAAGCTCCTTCAGCTAGGCTGCCAAAGATCTGCTTTCACCTCATGCCAGGGCTGCCCCCTCCATCCAGGATGTCTGTAATGACCCTTTCATTTGAACCCAAAGTCCACTCAGTGCCTGTGCAATAAAGTTTAGAGCCACTCACGCCCAGCATTACATAGAATCACAGTGCAGAAGAGGCCCTTCGGCCCATCGAGTCTGCATTGACACGTGAGAAACACCTGATCTACCTACCTAATTCCATTTACCAGCACTTGGCCCATAGCCTTGAATGTTATGACGTGCCAAGTGCTCATCCAGGTACTTTTTAAAGGATGTGAGGCAACCCGCCTCCACCACCCTCCCAGGCAGCGCATTCCAGACCGTCACCACCATCTGTGGAAAAAAACTTTTCCTCACATCCCCCCCTAAACCTCCTGCCTCCTGCCCCTCACCTTGAACTTATGTCCCCTTGTGACTGGCCTTTCAACTAAGGGTAACAGCTGCTCCCTATCCACCCTGTCCATGCCCCTCATATTGGCATACCCTGCACCAAACAAAAAGGTGAAGCACACTCAGGATACAGGGAGCCTCATCCATCTGGCATTGACCTGAGGTCATTTCCTGTGTGAGGGTTTGCAGGTCCGAGGACATCTCCAGGGTCCCCTGATCCTGTCCCTGGAGCTGCCTCTCCATGAGAATCGCTGCTCTCTCAATGGAGGAGGCAATGCGCTCGGCCATGAGGGTGAATGCAGTGCTCACACTCCTCCACAATGGAAACCATGACACGCAGACCCTCATGGATCTCCGCCAGATTCTCCCACACATCCTGCTGGACATCAGCATCTGCCTAATGGACAACTCCAGAGTCTCCTCATCCTCCGGCTGCCGGTGCCCTGGGCACACTCTGCCTCCGCCTGCGCCTGAAGCAAGTGTGAAGTGCCCTCGCCAATGTGCACCAACATTCTAGCCAACCAAGCTGCTGGTATCTGTGCTGGTGCCTGGTTCAGAGAGCGGGTGTGGCGCAGGTGCATGTGGAGTCTGGTGGTCCTCTGGCATCAGGGGTGGTTCTTCGGGGTCCTGCGATTGAGTGCGTGCTGGTGAATCTAAGGGAGAAAAGCGTCATGTCATTAGTTTCAGTCATCACACTGTCACTGTACATGCCAGGCACCCTGGTGAGACAATGGAGAATCTGCATCATGGTGCCATCGTCTTTCAATGATCAATGGGGAATCCAGTTTTGAGGCTCCCATCGGTGATGAGACTACACAAGAATGTTTGCACCATCTGAAACTCTCACCTCTGTGCACTGCACTCTTAGCTTCGTCTGACACCCCAGCATCTCTGCGGCCAGTTGACCGAGCTGCATGGCGCCTCTCCAGCTCCAAGGTGTCCTGCTCGAATCTGGATAGGATTAGGAAGTTTGGGGGACCTCCGCCTGTACTCGACCTTTCAGTGTTGTTATGGGTCGTCTTCTCCTGAAAGGACAGAGGAGCATGGATTAGTCCCCTCTCTACCTGCAGCGCCATTGCAGCCTGGCCAACCCCACCTGAGGAACACCTCGCAGGGCACATCTGAGTCGTGGCCCTCGAGCCGCAAGGCACTCAGTCCCAGCAGACAGGGCTCACCCCCTTGGCCAGCTCCGGCGTCATTGACAGTTGGCACACAGACTCTAACACCCCTCAGCTCCACAGGGGGGAAGGCCCACCCTTAACACTTGGCCGCACTGGTCCATACCAACACAGTACTCACCCTTGCCAAGCACAGCAGGTTATTGAATCTTTTGCGGCACTGCACCCATGTGAACCTCACAACGTCACGGCTGCTGACCTCAGCTGCCACCTCCTCTCAAGCTATTTTAGTCTGGTGGGGTGGCCTCCTCCTGCCATCTCTGGGAACGAGGGTGTCCCTCTTGGCAGACACCTCCTCCAAGAGCACCGCGAGGCACCCGTCTGGAAAAACAGGGGGCCTAGTGCCCACTCGACCTGCCCTGTCAGTCGGTGTCGCCAGCCGCTGTTGAGGCCATTGCTTCACTCTCCAGAAGGCAGAATATATGATTCCCTGGCAGCCTTCAAGGAGCTGCCTCTGCTGTTTTTAAACCGCCCGCCGGGTCTCCATTGGGCCCGGCGCCTGACAGGTTCCCGCCCCCGCCTGGCCCTTCCCCACCCCCGCCTGGCCCTTCCCCACCACTGGGAAGATGCGTTTAATGCTGGGTGGGCCTTAATTGGTCGGGCAGCGTGAAATCGCGGGCGGGGGCCTGTTCCCTGACCCGTTCCAGGCAGGCCCATCGCGCAGGCCCGCCGAGGGTAAAGCTCGGGCTGAGGTGTTTAATACCGGGTGAGTGTAGCCTCTCCGAACTGGAGTTTAATTTCTCCTTTCTGGACTTTAACCATTCAGCCAATAGGGATCAGTCTGGCGATGCCCTTCAGGGGAGTTCAGTGTTACCTTGTTCCTTAACAAAGCTAGGCAGCAACTTTCCTGGCTCAATGTAGTTCTTGCTTCCCGATTTCATCTTGGGTGATATGTGGCCTTCTCTCTGTCTTCTGCTCCCTGAACAAAGAAACAGTGAAAACTGGGAAATGAGGACACTGGTCCAAACTGGCCTCGTCTACCTTAAAATGGAACACCAGTAAAAACTGGGAAATGAGAGCACTGATCTGAACTGCAGTCTCTTCACTTTCAAACCCAGCACCCCCGGCTACTCAGGAGTGGGTGGGCTACACGATCCCAGGGAATTTCTTAGTGTAATGTGATTTGATTCTCATCTGTTCCAGAAGAAAGTTTTCTCTATTATAATGAAAGGTTTAGTCCTTTGCAATCATGTTGAACCCTGCACTCTTTAAAATGCTCATCTCCAAACCAGCCTTTCTGTAAATAATTCTAAGATCTCCAGATTCCAGGCCATCCCGATGTAAGAGTCGGTCCATAAGGTAATGTCACCTGCAAGTGCTAAAGTGGACAGATTGACCATTCTCCCTGTGCCTGTACCTTTTCCCATTCAGAGTACAAATACGTATCCAATACAACACCTTTGTGAAGTAAAATTGGTTTTGTCTCCCTTGTGGTGGTTACACTGGGACATAGGAGAAGGCCATTCAGCCCATCGAGCCTGCTCCGCCATTCAACAGGATCAAGGCCTTTTTCTCCACACTATCCCCATATCCCTTTGTCATTGGCATTTAGAAACCTGTCAATCTCTCAGCGTACTCGATGTACAGATTTTCAATCAATCTGCTGCACAGTCCCAGTCACTGTAAACTCCTCAGGAACAGTTTATGAGGCTTTGGGAGGATAATCGAATACCCCACTGCCAAATAGTTTATTTCGCTTTGCCCCGTTCAAACAGTTTGGTCATCTCCTTACGACCTGGGGTCCCAGTTATGAAGCCCCTTTACCCGGGGCTGGTTTGTTATGGCACTGGCCAATCTTCTTGCTATAATTTTTGTAAATAGGCACAATAAAACTGAACCGGTGGTAATAGGGCCACAGTGATTGATATTCCTGAACACTTCCAGCTCTTCCAATCTGTGTTAAAATGCTTCTAAGTAATATTGAAATATTATCAGGAACCATTTAAATGTTAATCCGCAGATTTGCCAGAATCCTGGGATGTGTATATAATAAACTAACTGTGGATGATTTGACTGATTGTATTGGAGCCGGTGTTGTTGTTGTTCTCGGGCAGGCGAGGGGCACTTGCTATTTTTACTTGTATTTTTTATCATTTGTTCAGGGGATGTGGGCGTTGCTGTCTAGGCCAGCATTTATTTCACATCCCTAGTTCAGAGGGCATTTAAGAGTCAACCACGTTATTGCAGATCTGGAGTCATGGAGGCCAGACCAGGTAAGGGCGGCAGATTTCCTTCCCTAAAGGACATTAGTGAACCAGATGGGTTTTTACAACAATTGGGTGGGTGCCCGGGGTGGGTGAGGTGCCCGGGTTGCCACGCGCTCCTTTCGCTGTTGACACTTGGCTTCAGCTGGTCCTTGGTGATGAGACTCGAGGTGTTCAGCTCCTCCCCGGATGCTTTCCCTCCATTTCGGGTGGAATGGGCCAGGGATTCCCAGATGTCGGTGGGGATGTTGCTCTTTTTCACAGAGGTTTTGAGGGTGTTCTTGAAGTGTTTCCTCTGCCCTCCTGGGGCTCGCTTGCCGTGTCGAAGCTTCGAGTAGAGGGCTTGTTTCGGGAGTCTCGTGTCAGGCATGTGGACGATGTGGCCTGGTGGGCGGAGCTGATCCAGCTCGGTCAATGTTTCGATGCTGGGGATGTTGGCCTGAGTGAGAACACTGCCATTGGTGCGCCTGTCCTGCTAATGGGTTTGCAGGATCTTGCGGAGGCAGCGCTGGTGGTACCTCCAGAGTTTTGAGGTGCCCCTCTGTACATAGTCCACGTCTCTGAGCCACATCACCTCGGTGAAGGTGTTGACGATGGCTTGGAGCTCGGTCTCCGAGTGTGCGCAGACACAAGTGTCGTCTGAATACTGTAGCTCAATGACAGAGGATGGGACGACTTTGGATCTGGCCTGCAGGCGGTGGAGGGTAAACAGGTTCCCGCGTGTCCTGTCATTTATCTCCACTCCAGCGGGGAGCTTGCTGAGGGTGAGATGGAGCATTGCAGCAAGGAAGATCGAGAAGAGGGTCGGTGTGATGACACAGCCTGGCTTGTCCCCGGTCCGAATGTGGATCGGGTCTGTGGTGGATCCGTTGGTCAGGATCACGCCTTGATCTCATCGTGGAGCAGGCAGAGGATGGTGACAAACACCAGAGTGCAGCCGAAATGGAGGAGGATGCCCCATAATCCTTTGCGGTTGACGGTCGAAGGCTTTTCAGAGGTCGAAGGCCATGTACAAGGGTTGGTGCTGTTCTCTGCATTTCTCTTGCAGTGGCCGCACGGTGAAGATCATGTCATTGTGCCCCTTAGTGGGTGGAATCCACATTGTGACTCTGGGAGGAGCTCTTCAGCCACTGGGAGGAGGTGATTGAGGAGGATTCTTGCGATGACCTTCACTGTGGCCGACAGCCGAGAGATTCCTCTGTAGTTCCCTCAGTCAGACTTGTCACCTTTCTTGAAGATGGTCAAGATTATGGTGTCTCTGAGATCTCCCCCTTCCAGATAAGGGAGATGAGGCTTTGTAATTGGGCCAATAGTGCTTTTCCGCCATGCTTTAGTGCTTCCGCGGGGATTCCATCTACTCCTGATGCCTTGTTGCTCTTTAGCTGTCGAATGGCCTTTTCTACCTCGTGCTGGGTTGGAGTTGTGCTGAGATGGTGGCGGGTAACATGCTGCGGGATGGAGTCGAGGACACTCACGTTGAAGACAGAGTCTCTGTTAAGATGATCTTGGAAGTGCTCCTTCCAGCGGGCGCTGACTGCCTCTCTGTCCTTGATGAGCACCTCTCCGTTCTTGGCCAGCAGTGGAGTGGGGCCTTGGCTGCTTGGGCTGTAGATGGTCTTGACTGCGCTAAAGAAACCTAACACATCATGACTGTTGGATAACTGTTGGATCTCCTTTGTTTCCTCCACTCACCGTCTGTTCTTTAGGTCGTGGGTTTTTTTTGCTGGACCTCAGCCTACAGCCGCCTGTAGAGCTGTTTACTTGCTCTCGAGTTGGGTTACTGTTTCAGGTTCCGAAATGCCTTGCGCTTGCAGCTTAGCAGCTCCTGGATCTCTGGGTCGTTCTCATCAAACCAGTCTTGGTGTTTCCTGGTCGAGTGACCAAGCGTCTCTTCTCAGGTGCTGATGAGGACAGACCAGGCGCTGTGGACACTCAGCATCTCTGGGTCACCGGGAGTCACCAGGTTGGCAGTGAGGCACTGGCTGAATAGGGCTCTCTTATCAGGCTCCTCGAGTGCCTCTGTTGATTTTCCTGCGACATTGTTTCTGTTGCTAGGGCTGCATTGATGTTGATGACGGACTTAATTAGGCGGTGGGGTCTGTCCAGCAGTCGTCAGCTCCTGTCATGGTGCGGGTGATATGCGCGTCCCTGCGGACCCTCACTTGGACAATGACGTAGTCGAGCAGGTGTCAGCGCTTGGAGCGAGGGTGTTGCCACGAGGCCTTGTACTCGTCTCTCTGATGGAACAAGGTGTTGGTCATGACAAGGCCGTGTCCTAGGCATTTTCTCAGGAGCAGGGCACCATTGGTGTTGGATCCCTACCCACTCTCTGCCGATTACATCTCCCCAGAGGTTTCTATCCTTACCAACTCTGGTGTTGAAGCCGCTGAGGAGTATCAGCTTATCGCCCGCTGGGATTAGGGCCATGGATTGTTCGGGACTGGAGTAAAATTCCTCTTTGGACTCGTCTGCAGCATCCAGTGCTGGGGCATACGCGCTGAGGACTATAGTGCATTGGTTCTGGGCTAGGGTGAGCCGAAGGGTCATGAAGCGCTCATTTATCCCGCAAGCGGTACCTTTTATGATGGCCAACTAGTTTGTTCTTTAATTTTGAAGCCAACCCCATGGAGGCGGTGATCTTCCACTGCTTTACCTTTCCAGAAGAAGGTGTAACCGCCACCTTGGTCCTTGAGCTGGCCTTCCCCAGCCGGCTGGGTCTCACTTAGGCCACCGACGTCAATGTCGAAATGGCTGAGCTCCTGGGTAACGATAGCTGTACGTCATCCCGGTCTGTCACTGGTGGGGTTGTCCATGAGGGCCCTTGCATTCCAGGTCCCGAGCTTCATTTTAAGGGGATGGAAGATGCCTGTGTGAGTTTCTTTAATGTGGGGCGGCCGTTTCACACCAGCTACCACACGGGCTTCATGGAGCAAGGCCTTGGTCCAGGGCCAAGAGTGTCCGAGACGACTGGAGACCAGGCTCTGCTGAGTGAGTCTAGGACATAGACACACACGCTGCTTACTCCTGTCCTCTTTTCCCCTTCCCACAGGACCCCTCTCCCTGGGATAAAGAACAGTGGCAGCTTCGCCATCTCACTGGTCCTGGGGGAGAGTATTGCTACCAGGGAGATGCCCCTTTCGTGGTGCAGGGCCGTGATTGCCCTGTTGCTGAAGAAGGGGGATCTCTGCCTCCTTAAAAACTGGCACCCGGTCTCCCTCCTCAGCACGGACTACAAAATATTCGCTAGAGCCATGTCTTCTCGGCTCGGCACCGTGCTGGACCACATGATCCACCCTGACCAGTCCTACACCGTCCCGGACCGCACAATTTATGATAACATCCATCTGGTCCGGGACGTTATCCACCATTCCCAGAGGGCTGGTCTGTCGAGCGCCTTCCTGTCCCTTGATCAGGAGAAGGCGTTCGACAGGGTGGATCACGAATATTTACTCGGGACTCTGCGAGCATTCGGTTTCGGAACGCATTTTGTCGCCCGGATCCGAATTCTGTACACCGCCGTGGAGTGTCCAGTGAAGGTTAACGGGTCCCTGACGGCGCCCCTTCGCTTTGGGAGAGGGGTACGTCAGGGCTGCCCCCTGTCTGGCCAGTTGTATTCTATTTGCGTGGAGCCTTTCCTGCGCCTCTTGCGGAGGAGGTTGTCGGGATTGGTTCTGCGCGGGCCGGGCATCGGGGTGGTCCTTTCGGCATACGCCGATGACGTGCTCCTAATGTTTAATGACCCGGCTGACCTGCGGAGGATGCGCGAGTGCCAGGAGGTCTACTCTGCGGCTTCTTCTGCCAGGATCAACTGGGAGAAATGTTCTGGACTCCTGGTCGGCCCGTGGCAGACGGATCCCCTACCCGAGGAGCTCAGGCCTTTCACCTGGAGCAGGACCAGCATCCTCTACCTGGGGGTCCATCTCTGCCCTGCCGAGGAATCCTGGCCGGCCAACTGGCAGGAACTGGAGACGAAAGTCACCGCTCGCCTGCGGCGCTGGACAGGACTGCTCCGAGTGCTGTCTTACCGGGGTCGAGTTCTCGTCATAAACCAGCTGATCGCCGCCATGTTGTGGTATCGGCTGGTCACTTTGACCCCTCCCCCGGACTTTGTCGTGAAAATCCAGAGAATGCTAGTCGACTTCTTCTGGGAAGAAAGATTGCACTGGGTCGCTGCTGAGGTTCTGAGTCTCCCGCTTAGGGAGGGCGGTCAGGCGCTGGTGTGCCTACGCACGCAGGTGGCGACTTTCCGTCTTCAAACCCTGCGGCGATACCTTTACGTCGAGCCTCCTCCGAGATGGTGTGCCCTGGCGACGTATTTCTTCCGCCAGGTGCACGGCCTGAATTATGACGTGCAGCTCCTGTTTGTAGATCAGAGGGGCCTCGGCTCCTTCCAGGTGTTGCCCGTCTTTTACCAGGACCTGATCAAAGTCTGGAACGTGGTCGCCACGCGACGCAGCTCTCCCCTGTCAGGAGTAGCGGCTATCGTCAGAGAGCCGCTGCTCAGGAATCCACTCCTCCGTCCCTTTCAGTGGCTGGCGGAGAGGAGGGCTGTGGCTGCCGGGGTGACCAGGGTCGGGGACGTGCTGGGTGGCGGAGGACTGGGCTGGATGCTCCCGCAGGAGTTGGCGCGCCGCGCGTCAGTGAGTGTCCAGGTCGCAGCCGATGCCATCCAAGACCTAAGGACGGTCATGCTCGGACCCGATGTCATTTTAGGTCTCGAAGTGGCCCAGGTGCGCGGTGATCTCCCGGCTGAACGATCCCCTGTTCGGACGGAATTCCACATTGGCCCCAAGCCCCGAACCCTCCCTCGGGTGCCGGTGCCCCGCAGTAATATGAGCCGCCTCGGGGACATGCCCTCCGTGCCATTTGGCACGGTGCGGAGGGGTTTTCTGTACGGACTGCTGCTGCACACCTTCCATTTTCTCGCCCTGGTCCGCCGCCCGGACACGCCCTGGCGTGCCTTGTTGCTGTCCGGCGGCGGAGGCCCCCGATGGGAGGCCCTCTACGGAGGAGTTCTCCCTCTTTCTACCGGGGACCTGGGTTGGAGGGTGTTGCATGCAGCAGTCCCCTATAATCGTAAAATGTGTAGGTTCACGGACTCCCAGGACACCTGCCCTTTTTGCGGTCTTGTGGAGTCCGTGGACCACGTGTATATAGGGTGTCTTAGGCTGCACTCCCTTTTTAGTTATTTAAAAAATCTTTTGTTACTGTTTTGGTTGCACTTCAGTCCCACGCTCCTGATCTACGGACACCCGGTGCGGAGGGGGGTCGGGAAGGAGGAGGACCTCCTCGTGAACCTGCTCCTGGGTCTGGCCAAGTTGGCCATCAACAGGTCCAGGCAGCGGGCGATCGACGGGGGAGTCCCGCCCGATTGTTTGTCCCTCTTCCGCGGCTACGTTCGCGGCCGGATGTCCCTGGAAAGGGAGCACGCGGTGTCTGCCGGCACCGAGGCCTTCCGTGCCCGGTGGGCACCGCGGGGACTGGGGTGTTTTGTTGACCCCTTTAATCACATCTTAGTTTGATGTTTGTAAGGTTCCTTTAAAAGTTTTTTTTCCTTGATTTTACAGCTGACCTGACTTAGGGACTGTGCTTGATTTCTCCCTTGTTTTTGCTAATTTAGTTTATTGTTTTGACTCAAAAGAGTTACATCTCCTTAATGAGGTGTCAGCTGTGGCTCAGTTCATAGCACCCTCGCCTTTGAATCAGAAGGTTGTGGGTTCATGTCCCACTCCCAGAAAAAAAAAACCAAGAACTGTGAATGTACTCCAAAGAGTTACATGTGATCTTTGATAACTCGAAAGAGTTACATCTCCTTAACAAGCTCGTTGTTGCTCAGTTTGGAGCTGGACACTGAGGAGAGAGGAGGTGTTCCTGCTGCTGCTTCTTCAACTTTTGGATACTGCTGTTCCTGAGTGCAGTGTGTTTGTTCCTGCTGCTGCTGTGGACTGCTGGATACTGCAACTCCAGGGTGGAGTGTTTGGTGCTGCTGCTACTGCTGAGGGGCCAGAGGAGAGAGAGGAAGACCAAACTGTTGCTACAGGACAGGAAGGCCAGGAGGCCAGGACTGAGCTATATAACAACCTAGGTGGGTGTCTGGAGCTTTTATTTTTAAGGTGGGGGCTGATAAAGACTGTGCTTTGTAGGGGGAGGCCTGAAGACTGCCAGGAGGACTTGGGGAGGAGGAAGGGGGGTGTGTGTGCTAACACCATCTTGCTGCCACCCCTCCCCACCCCACCCAGCCTTTTCCCAGTGGCCAGCGTGGCTGGTGAAGACATCGCCTCCCCCTGCCTGAAGATCATCTAATCCCCCACCCAACGACCATCTTTGAACCCAGAGGCACCCACCTAGAGTTTTCCCCTTTCCCTCCTGTACCTCCCTGTCCTCTACCCCTCTCCCTCCTCTCCTTTCCTGCATAAAAGGGGGAGGTTATTTCAAACTTTCTCCCCTCTCCCCTCTCCAGGGAGAACTTATTCAAAAAAGGAAAAAAACAGAGAGAGAGATAGAGAGAGATAGAGAGAGATAGAGAGATAGAGAGATAGAGAGAGAGAGAGATAGAGAGAGAGATAGAGAGAGAGATAGAGAGAGAGATAGAGATAGAGATAGAGATAGAGATAGAGATAGAGATAGAGATAGAGATAGAGATAGAGAGAGAGATAGAGAGAGAGATAGAGAGAGAGATAGAGAGAGAGATAGAGAGAGAGATAGAGAGAGAGATAGAGAGAGAGATAGAGAGAGAGATAGAGAGATAGAGAGAGAGATAGAGAGATAGAGAGAGAGAGAGATAGAGAGATAGAGAGAGAGATAGAGAGAGAGATAGAGAGAGAGATAGAGAGAGAGATAGAGAGAGAGATAGAGAGAGAGATAGAGAGAGAGATAGAGAGAGAGATAGAGAGAGAGATAGAGAGATACAGAGATATAGATAGAGAGATAGAGAGATATATATATAGATAGATAGAGAGATATATATAGATAGATAGATAGAGAGATATATATAGATAGATAGATAGATAGAGATATATATAGATAGATAGATAGATAGAGATATATATAGATAGATATAGATATTTATATATATATATATATATATATATATATAGATATTTATATATATAGATTTAAAAAAAAGTATTTTACATTATGGCCAATACTTCTCGGGGTGGCTCTGGCCCAAAGGCCAGTTTACCATCGCCTGTGGCCGGGCCCTCGAGGCCAATGTGGAGGGGGTGTTGTCACCGGTGGCAGGGCCGTCGATAAAGCCTATGCGGGGGTGGCTGCTTCTGCAGCTCCTGCTGCTCCCGCAGCCCTGTCGCCTTTCCACCTCCTAACGAGGGCCCTAGGAGTAAAGAGCTACGCTCACCCTGAAATGACAATAGAGGCCTGCGTGAAGGCTCTGGCTGGGGTGGTCGGCCCCTCGGCCATAGTTGCAGCCTCTAAAATGTATGGGAATGCCATATTTTTCTTGAGGTCCGAGTGGGCGGTGCACCTCGCCCTGCAAAAGGGGCTCACTGTGGGCGGGACCTTTCTGGCGGGGGACCCTCGAGGCCACCGCCCAGAGGATTCTTATTTCTAACGTCCCGCCCTTTTTACCCAGTGAGCTCCTTCTCCCCCACCTTTGTAAACTGGGGGAGGTCAGGTCGGGGGTAGCGCCGATCCCGCTCGGCCTCAAGCTCGCGGCCCCTCCGCCACTTGTACTCTTTCCGACGCCAAGTATTCGTCCGCTTGGCCCGGGAGGAGGGCCTGGAGGGGGCCTTTTCCATTAATTATGAGGGGACTGCCTACCGGGTCTTCTGGACCGCGGAGGGTGTGCGGTGCCAGGGCTTGTAAGGAGGCGGGGCACGTCCGAAAGAACTGCCCCGTCCTCAAGGCCGCCAGCACCACTCAAGCGGCCGCGGCTGGCACCGCCCCTCTTCCCCCCGCCACTACTCCATCTCCCTCCCTGCAAGGGTAGGCGTCGCCGGCAGTCATTGCCATCTCGGTTGCCGGTGAGGCGGGGGGAGAGCCCCCACGTCATAAGAAGGCGCGGAGGAAGACCCGTAACCTGGGGGTGGTCCCCGAGACTCCCCAACCCCCCAAGGATCCCTAGACCCCTGTAGACACCGGCTCGGGGGAAACAATAACATCCGGCCCCTGCGTCGTCACCGCACGTGCTCCCGGGCCCGTAGGTGCCGAGGCGCCATGTGCTGGGCCCGGCGTCGTCCCTGCGTGGGTCCCCGGGGCTAGCGGGGGCGAGACTTGTGTCCCCGAGCTGGGCGAAAAGGAATACCCCAAACCCCAGAGGGCGGGGCGTCCGGGTAGGCTGGACAAGGCGGAGGAGGCCCCAGAGATGGAGGTCTCCCTAGCCCCCAACCTCCCTCGGAAGAGACGCCACCCCTCGGAGAAGGAAGAGGAGGGGGAGGGCGACGCCCAATCTGAAGAGGTTGGGTGTGTCCCCTCCCCTGATGAAGAGGTGGTTGTGTCTCCGCCACCCAGTAAGACCTCAACCTGCCCTCTGGGGGATCACATACCCCTACCCCCACAGATTCCCCCCACCAACCTGCTGCAGTCCCCTGAGCAAGGCCCCTCGGGGGTCTCTGAGGGCACCTCCCTTGTAGGGGTGCCCATTTTAGACCCACTCAATACCCCCGAGGTATCCTCTGGCCCGTCGGGGGACTGTGGGATAAATAATTTAAAAAATTTAACTGGGTCATTGGGTGGTGGTGGTGAGGAAGGCCTTCCCGCTCCCTCCCAGAACTTAGCACCGGGTGTCATTGTTTTAGGTCAGGAGCTCATTTTGAGCTCCCCGGACGACCCGGTGCCAGGAGGAGAGCGGGCATCCGTATTGCCGCCACCCTCTGGCCCAAATCTATTAGAGGAGACCAGAGAGGACCCCTCTGGCCTTGATCCTGGGGGTGGGATCGAGGTGGAGGTGGAGCCGACTGGCAGCTCCGGACCAGCCCCCGTACTCAATACGGGGGAGGGGTTGGAAGCTGGAGGTGACGACCCGGAGGAGGACGGAGTTTCGGTGGTGAGCGCCGGGGACGACCTTGACTCGCTCTCAAGCGAGGCGGTGGATCCCCTGGTGCCCTCCACTGACTCTCCCCTCATCCCCCCACGGGAACTCCGGGACTTTTTGGTGAGTCAGCGCGGTCGCCGAAACAGAGTCCAGTTGGCCTTGGCCCGGTGGCATTCGTTTCCGCTGGTGTTCTGGTCCACTCGCGAGGCTCTCAAGGCTCCCGAGTTGGACAGGAACGCCCGGCGGAGGGTCCAAACGTTTCTCGCTGGGCTCCTGAGGGAGAGGAAGGATTAAAAAGTCCTCTCCTTTTAAATAAGGTGATGGTTGTATATACTCTTTGACAATGAAGACGACTATAGCCAGCCTCAACATCCAGGGCAGCAGGGACGCACAGCGCAGGTTCCAGAACCTCTCGGTCCTCCGGGACGGGAAGTATGTGGTGTGCTTCCTGCAGGAAACCCAGACCGTTCCGGGAGACAAAGCTACGTGGCACCTGGAGTGGCGAGGGGGGGGTCTACATGAGTCACCCAGCCTCCAATTCTGGCGGGGTGACTATCTTGTTGGCCCCGCATTTTCAGCCGGAGATCTTGGGGGTGAAGGAGCCGGTGCCAGGCCGGTTGCTGCACCTGACTGTGCGCCTGGGGGGGGCGGCGCTTCACTGTGTGAATGTGTATGCTCCCTGGGCGCGCAGCAGCAAGCGAGACTCTTTGAGGAAGTGTCCACTCATCTGGGCTCCATCGACACGGGCGAGTGCATCGTCCTCGGGGGGGGATTTTAATTGCACCCTCGAGGCCCGGGACCGTCACGGTTCCCAGCACCGCTCGCTCGGTGTGAGTAACGGGACCTGGTCGGGTCCTTCGACTTGGTTGACGTCTGGTGAAATCTCCATCCCGATTCCAGCGATTTCACCTTTGTGTCACCTGGAGTCGGAGCGTCCAGACTCGACCGTCTTTACGTTTCGAAGGCGTACGTGTCCTGCGTTCCGGCGGCTTCTGTGCAGCGGGTGCCGTGCACGGACCACCATCTGGTGTGGGCGGAGCTCATTCCGTTCTGCGCTCGGACGGGGTCCGCGTTCTGGCCCTTTAACAACCTGCTGTTGGAGGACGAGCGGTTCCTGGACTCGTGTCGTCGTTTCTGGGCCGGCTGGAGAAGGAAGCGGGGAGGCTTCCCCTCCTTGAGGCTCGGGTGGGACGTGGCAAGACTCATGTCCGTGTTTTCTGTCAGGAGTACGCGAAGGGGTCGACAAAGAGGCGGAAA
This sequence comes from Cetorhinus maximus, assembly GCF_964194155.1. Lineage (NCBI taxonomy): Eukaryota > Metazoa > Chordata > Chondrichthyes > Lamniformes > Cetorhinidae > Cetorhinus > Cetorhinus maximus. Next base: position 8,786,163 of record NC_135881.1, read on the forward strand.
TCCAGGGTCGAGGAGTTGGAGAAGGAGGTGCTCGACCTGGAGGCAGGTCTCTGTCAGCCCGACGCGGACCCGGCCCTGCGGTCGGTGTACGATGAGAAGGGCGCGTTGCGGGACCTGCAACTCGCCGGGTCCTGGGGCGCATTCGTGAGGTTACGGATCCGGTTCCTCAAGGACCTGGACCGTGGCTCCCCCTTCTTCTACTCGCTGGAAAAAAGGCACGGGGTCCGTCAGCAGCTCCTTACGCTGCTGGGCCGACGACGGATCCCTCGTCTTGGATCTGGAGGGCATCAGGGCCATGACCAGGAACTTTTATACTGCCCTGTTCTCTTCGGATCCGTCCAGCGAGGATGCTTGCAGAGTTTTGTGGGAGGACCTGCCGCAGGTCAGCCCGGAGGGTTCCGGAAAGCTTGACTCCCCTATAAGTCTGGGGGAGCTGACCGGCGCCCTCGATGGTCTCTCAAGGGGCAAATCCCCGGGACTTGACGGGCTGACCGTGGAGTTCTTCAGGGAGTTCTGGGACGTCCTGGGGAGCTACTTCGCGGGGGTCCTGGGGGAGAGTATTGCTACGGGGGAGATGCCCCTTTTGTGGCGCAGGGCCGTGATTGCCCTGTTCCCGAAGAAGGGGGATCTCCGCCTTCTTAAAAACTGGCGCCCGGTCTCCCTCCTCAGCACGGACTATAAAATATTCGCCAGAGCCATGTCTTCTCGGCTCGGCACCGTGCTGGACCACATGATCCACCCTGACCAGTCCTACACCGTCCCGGACCGTACAATTTATGACAACATCCATCTGGTCCGGGACGTTATCCACCATTCCCAGAGGGCTGGTCTGTCGAGCGCCTTCCTGTCCCTTGATCAGGAGAAGGCGTTCGACAGGGTGGATCACGAATATTTACTCGGGACTCTGCGAGCATCTGGTTTCGGGACGCATTTTGTCGCCCGGATCCGACTTCTGTACACCGCCGCGGAGTGTCTAGTGAAGGTTAACGGGTCCCTGACGGCGCCCCTTCGCTTTGGGAGAGGGGTACGTCAGGGCTGCCCCCTGTCTGGCCAGTTGTATTCTATTTGCGTGGAGCCTTTCCTGCGCCTCTTGCGGAGGAGGTTGTCGGGATTGCTTCTGCGCGGGCAGGGCATCGGGGTGGTCCTTTCGGCTCACGCCGATGACGTGCTCCTAATGTTAAGTGACCCGGCTGACCTGCGGAGGATGCGCGAGTGCCAGGAAGTCTACTCTGCGGCTTCTTCTGCCAGGATCAACTGGGATAAATGTTCTGGACTCCTGGTCGGCCCGTGGCAGATGGATCCCCTACCCGAGGAGCTCAGGCCTTTCACCTGGAGCAGGACCAGCATCCTGCCCTGCCGAGGAATCCTGGCCAGCGAGCAGTTGCTTTCAGCTGCCAGTCTGGTGCTGAAGTGGAGTTTATATCCACTTCCGTGCCCGCCGATCGCATGCACAGGCCGAGGGACAAAGTGAGGCCCTGGTCTCCCCCCCTGTGGGTGTGATACACAATGGAGATATCACATGGCTCCAATGCAGGCTTCAGTTTTATTTCATTAACCCTGTGCAGTAATTATGGTTTTAATTATGGGCTTTAAGAATAATACTTGAAGATCACATGATCTGTAACCAATAGGAGAGTAGCGCGGGCTACCTCAGCAGTCAGTGTTGAGATAGAGTTGGAGTTGAAAGCACGCGTGTAGTTGCTGCTGAGGATACTGTAAATAAACTTAATCTTTCCACCCAAGAAGCATCTGCAGACCAACTCTATCATTAACAGGAGCAACTCACACACCCAACAACACCCGAGGAGATTTTAGCCACATTCCTGGCCAAGACTCTCCGGACAAACCACGTCAATATTTTGAATATTCACACTATTTATTAAGCAGATGATCTAATGGAGGTGTTTATGATGATTAAAATAGTCACTATTTCTCCTTTTCCAGAACCTTCACGGAATGAAAAAGACAGTAGTGGCTGTCACTGTGTCATATTGTGAGATGTTGTTTCCTGTATTCACCCAGCAGCTGCCAAACCACCACCACCTGTCCTTATCTCTGCCTTCAAAATCATTGTGTGTGTCTATCAGTATTGCCTATCAGTGCATGATCACTGTTTGGTTGCAGAGAGCCAGAGTCTGATGACGAAGTTGGCTGTGTTATGCTCTTGAGGGGGAGAGAATTTTGTTAACCCCTCTTTCCTCAAGACCAAAGGTTAAATTTCAAGTAAACGAACACTGAGGTTGCTACTTACAATGTCACACCATTGAATTTGTTTCAGGAATGATATTTCTATAAATTATGCAAGAAATTATAGAGAAACTATTTCTCCTGAGGGGCCTGTACAGGACAAAGTGGGGAGCCAGAGTCTTAAAATGAGAGCCAGGTCAATTCAGGAGTGATATCGGGAAACACTTCTTCACACAAAGGGTGTTGGAAATCTGGAACATCCACCCCTCCCCCACTTACATATCCATGCAATTTGAGGTCAGTGGAACGGAGGTTTTTGTTAGGTCCGATTATGAAGGTTTACAGAACTGAGGTGGGTAGATGGAGTTGTGCGAGAGCGAGGGTGAGCTCAATCACTGAAACATGACCCAAGGACAGGGAGGCAGTCAGTGCTCCCCGGAGAGAACATTTGGAAGAATTCCTCAACCGAGACTTTGCCCTGGATTTGAACACAGTCAACTCCGTTCCTCAAAACCCGTCTGGCTCCAACCCGGCACTACCCTGGTCCGGAGTGAAGTCGACATGGACAATAAATCTCCCCGAGCACAAATGGATCTTTTGCTGATTGGCAGAATGTGATGAGTGGAGTCCTGCAGGGGTCAGTGCTGGGCAAAAATCTGGCAGATTCAGGAATATAATGTGGGAAAATGGCAAGTTTTTCACTTTGGCAGGAAGAATAAAAAAAGCAGAGTATTACTTAAACAGAGAACAGCGGCAGAATTCCGAGATGCAGAGGGATCTGGGTGTTCTAGTGCAGGTACAGAAAGTCATTGAAGGATAACATCCCATTAGCCTTCATATTACAAGAGGAATTGAACAGAAAAGTAAGGATGTTATGCTTCAGTTATCCAGGGCACTGGTGAGACCACGGGTGGAATTTTTCCAGCCTGCTGGGGTTGGGTGTGATAGTCGGGCATGTGGGGAAAATATGGCGGGACCCACTTCCCGACGGTGTGAAGGCAGCTCACAATCTTCCGCTCAGCCCGCTGATGGCGGGGCCGCGTTTCCCGCCATCGGTCGGCGGGGAGCTAATTGTAATACATTAGCATATAATTAAAGTGCCATCCCGCCAGGCTGTTGGAACCCCGCTGTATCGTCCATCCACGTCAGCGGGAAAGCAACACAGACCTGTTTCACAACAGCACAGAGGCAACGTGAACTTGACGGCCTTCACTTTGGGGGAACGGAGGGGAGTGAACAGCAGCGTCCTCCACAGCTCGCCTGTTGTTTACAGGCCTCAGGGGAGGGGGGCAACTGAGGCCTGGCCCCGGAGGTGACCGCGGAGGGTGGGAGGGATGTTCAGTGCTGCCCTGGCGCTGTATCCCGCGCACAGGCAATCGAGGTTGGGGGGCAGGGTAGGCGAGGGGAGTGGCCGTGCATTAGGGACACCCTGTATAAACTGACCATGTCTCTGTAACTGAGACAGATCAGGCGCAGCCACAGGGATATGATTGGGGTCAGGCTCCTAGCCTGCCCACTCACACAAACATCGCAGAGGCACCAAAGGGTCACCAAGCGCTTCAAACCTTACCCCTCTCCTTCACCCCCCGGCACAGACTTCGAATCCACCACCACTTTATTGGAGCGTGGAGCAGTTGGACTGCACACGTTGTACAATCTCCTCACCAACACTGGCCATGTAGCAGTCACTGCTGGAGACGCTCACTGCCCCTTGTAATCTCAGCATCCTGGTTTGGACCAGTGTCCCCCATGTTGCAGGCTGATAGGGCAGCCATGCAGCGCACTCATCTCTGGCCATCTGGGGGTGAGCAGCACTCTCCGGAAGAATTAAGGAGCGGTCACAAGGGCCAGGAAAGATGCTAAGTGCTGCCATGATAACTGCATCTCTCTCTTTTTCATTCTCCATGTCAGGATCATGGATCCTGGTGACCTAGCTGTGTGCCTGATGGCCTACAGAGACTGTAGAAGATGGAGGAGAGAGTGACTGAGGCTCCTGGCCGTGCAAAGGCAGGAGCAGCAACCTCATGAAGGGGCAGTAGGGGCTCCTGCACACACTGCCCAGGAACAACAGTGAGCCGTGGCTGGTCAGTGCCTAGCGAAACCCAGGGTCTATAGACGCCGCCTGCCATTCCTGCAGATGACTGAGAACCGGTGTTGCTGACGACTGCGCATGTCCAGGGACCTGGTGCCAAGGGGATATTTCAGGGGTCCTTTCAGGACTCCACAGGTGACCTTTGTGGGATTTCACAAATGCATCCATGAGGTCACGGATGCCATCATCTCCATGGCAACAACTTTGTGCATTTTGCCAGGGACCGGGACAGCCAGGATGCAAGGGCCATTGGATTCGCCTGGATCTCGGGATTCCCACAGGTGCAGGGTGCGATTGACTGCACCCATGTGATGCTCAGGTCTCCATCGCTATACTCAGTGAACTTCATCAACCGCAAGGGCTTCCACTCACTGAATGTGCAGCTGGTGTACAACCACCAGAAACACATCCTGCAGGTATGAGCGCGGTTTCCAGGGAGTGTGCACGATGCCGACATCCTGAGTCGCTCGCAGATCCCTGCAGTCTTCCAGGGTCCACAGAGGCTGCAGTGTTGGCTCCTTGGGGGACAAGGGACACCCACAGAGGCCGTGGGTGATGACACCTGTGTGGCGGCCTCAGGCTGCAGCAGAGCGACGGTATTATGAGGCTCATGCAGCAGCTCGTAACTTGGTGGAGCAGACCATCGGGATGCTGAAGATGCGGTTCCGGTGCCTGGACCGGTCTGGTGGACCATGCAATACAGTCCACAGAGAGTGTCACGCATCATCACCGTCTGCTGTGCCCTTTACACGGCGCTGCAATGTTGAGGAGCTGGCTGAGGAGGAGATGGAGGAGCTGCACGTCTCCTCCGATGAGGAGGACACTGACAGGGATGAGAGTGAGAGTCCTCGGTGGTGATGTAGTCAGGGATGAGGCTCTCGCACTGGCTAGACGAGTCAGGTGTCAGAGTCTGCCCGAAGCAGCAAAACCCACTGAGGACAGTCTGCAGCAGGTCAGGGGCGTGTGCAGAGACCACCGGTTTACAGGGTGTGCAAGACAGATGACAAAGGCAGTGCCCTGAGGAGACTTGACCTGTCGAGAGTCACAATGCCATCTGTGTGGCACGGGGCTGAATAATCCAGTCAGGCTCAGCAGGGGGCAGCCTTCCCATTCCCAGCCCCCGCCATCCAAGGACACCGGATTAAATGGAAACTATGCAAACTGGGGCCGGGGGGGCAGGTTTCCCAGCCTCGAGGCCCCAAGGGAGTGAGCTCTCTGCCCAGTGCTAGAGGGCAGGATGTTTGCTGTCAGGTGGTTGGATGTGACCTGGAAGGAGATCACAGTCATTTAAAAAGGGTCACCTGGCATGGGGGCAGTGTCAGATGACCTGGTAAACGTGTGCATTTTACTCAAATCTGCAGCATTATCTAACCAAATTCACTATCAGACTTCATTTTAGTGAAGTGTGAATGTTTTTAATCTCTCTGAAATGATCAGAGTTTCGGTTCTTTGCCACTGATCGCAGGTGGAATTCAATTTGAACATGAACAACTCCCAGCTCCTAACAGAGTTGTTGTCTAATTATTGCACGTTTCCCTCCAGAGATGGCCAAGGCCACGAAGCGAGGGAGAGGCAGGGGAGAAGGAGCAGAGCAGCCCAGACTTGGTGATGAATCTCTCCGCACCCTCCTCTGTGCTGTGTCTGCCAGGTGAGAGCAGCTAATACCAGCTGACGGGGAGAGGGGAGCTCCCTCTGACAGATGTGCAGCCTGGGAGGAGGTTGTAGCAGAGGTCAGCAGTGTTGGGCGAGTGGACAATGCCAGAAGACCCTCAATGACCACCTGATGTGAACACATTGGAGAGAGTGCAGAAGAGGTTTACGAAAATGGTTCCAGGGATGAGAAACTTCAGTTGTGAGGAAAGATTGGAGAAGTTGGGACTGTTCTCCTTGGAGAGGAGAAGGTTGAGAAGAGATTTAATAGACATGTTCCAAATCATGAGGGGGCTGGATAGAGTAGACAGGATGAAGCTGTTCCTGCTCATAAAAGGACCAAGGAGGCGAAGGCACAGATTTGAAGTGATTTGCAAAAGAAACCAGTGTGACATGAGGAAAAACCTTTTCACATCAGTGGTTCGGGTCTCGAATGCACTGCCTAGAAGCAGCGGGTACAGGGCTGAACACCACCCGCAATCGGGTCCGCACCGTTATTTTACATGGGCGGGCCCAAGGCCTGCCCACCGTCAATCACGGCTCTCGGGGAGGGGGGGAGGTAGGAGGCAGCAGGACTCCAAGGACCACCGGGACCACCCGGCGGTCTGTTTAAAAACTGCGCAAAAAGGCCGGCAACGATGGCGCACAGGAGGATTCCCGAGAGCGCTCTTGGAGAGGCGGCCGGGCAGGAGGGCAGGTCACGAGTGCTTCGCTGCCCTTGAGGAGGCGGCAGCACGGCACGAAAATCATAGTGCCAAGGGGCACGAGGAGCTGAACCCCCCCACATGACAAAACGTGCCTGGGAGGTGGGGGCAGAATGGATCAGCCCACATGATGTGGTGCGACACTCCTGGGTTCAGTGCCACAAGCGCTTCAGTGACCTCTTGTGATGGGGAAGGGCGAGTACCTGCCCCTACCAACCAACATCAAAACTCTGGCCATTGAGATTGCAAAGTTTGATGTTGCTGCAGGTGTGCGTAGTGTTTACATTGCATCATCTCACGGTGCCCGTGACTGTCATGGTGCTGAGTACTGTGACTTCACACAGCTGTGGAAAGGGTTTTGAAGACAACCAACATCCTTTCTTCTGGCACAGGTGAAAGCCTTTTCCACTGACCCTGAAGGTCAATGCTGGGCCCATCAAGAGCGAGGAAGAACTCCCTAAGGAAGCACCAGCGGAGATCCACACATCGCATCAAGACACACACACAAAATCTGGCCAGGGCACTTGACATTCACGGGTGCAGCTGCTGGGAAAGCGTGTGGTGAGCAGGCCTTGGGCAGTCAGGAGAGTCTGAGGTGATAGAGAGACTAAGTCAGAGTTGGAGGATGAGCCTCTGGAGTCACCTATGAAACGGCAGATGCTGGGCATCCAGCGTGAAGCACATGGGGATTGGACGGTTATATCAGACGGGTTGCACGCTCTGGCCCGGGCTGTGGAGGTGTCCATCCAAGCTACATGCACCATCACCCACTTGAAGCGCTAAGCTTCCTCTGGACAGATTGGCAACTGTCCTGGAGGGACAAAGTGACATATTGCAGACAGAGTCATGTGTATGTGTACCGACCGACACACCATCATATCCTGGCACTGAATTCAAGGGCCTGGAGCCAGGGCGAGAGGGGGACTGGGAGACTCAACATTGAGCCAGCTCCTGGGGCCTCATGGGAAGGCAGGGAGGACCGAGTGGCAGAGGATAAGACGGCGAAGCCCACATCCTGCAAGCACCACCATCTGGCGTTATGACGGCAGATCACAGCTATCAATTACTTACCAGGCAAACCGAACTGAATGAGTGGCTGCAGGACATTTTCCTTGGGGAGGGTGATCAGCCAGAGGGCATGGCCTATGCCGGTATGAATGACTTAGGCAGGAGAGGGGATGAGACGCTGAAAGCAGGCTTTAGGGAGCTAGGAAGGAGATTGAAAAGCAGGATCTCTAAAGCGGTAATCTCAGGATTACTCCCAGTCCCACGTGCAAGCGAGTACAGAAACAGGGGAATTGAGCGAATAAACATGTGGCTGGAAAGCTGGTGTAGGAGGGAGGGCATCAGATTTCTGAGGCATTGGGGCCAGTTCTGGGGAAGGTGGGACCTGTACAAGCCGGACGGTCTACACCTGAACAGGACTGGAATGGATATCCTCGCAGAGAGATTTGCTAGTGCTGTTGGGGGTGGTGTTTAAACTAGATTGGCAGGGAGATGGGAACCTGAGGGGAAATTCAGAGCAGGGAATGGGAGATGGAGAATTAGTGAGTGACTGAAAGACAGAAGCAGCACAGGTTAAAAAGTGTACAGCACAGGAATTTGGCAGTGTTAAAAGGTATATATGTAAATGCAAAGAGCATAGTAAATAAAGCCTATGAGCTGAGGGCACAGATAGACACATGGCAACATGCTATCATCACTATAATGGAAACCTGGCTTGGGGAGAGGCAAAAAATGGCAGCTCAACATCCCTGGAGAAGGAGTTTTCAGGCAGGAGAGAGAGGGGGATATAAAAGGTGGGGGTGTAGCATTATTGGGTAAAGAATCAATTACAGCTGTGAGGAGGGATGATATACTAAATGAAGCATCAAATGAGGCCATATGGGTTGAGCTCAAATAAAAAAAAGGGGGCAGCCACACTGCTAGGAGTGTACTATAGACCCCCAAATAGTGGAACAGAGTTAGAAGAGCAAATATGTAGACAGATTTCTGAGTGCAAAAACAATAGGGCAGTAATTGTTGGGACTTCAACTACCCTAATATCAGTTTGGATATGAACAGCGTGAAGGACACAGAGGGCGCAAAATTCTTGAACTGCATTCAAGAGAAATTTTTTAGCCAGCACGTAACAAGCCCAACGAGAGGGAGCACAATTCTAGATTTAGTCTTAGGAAATGAATCTGGGCAAGTGGATTAAGTAGCAGTGGGCGGCCATTTTGGAGATGGTGACCATAATATAACTAAATTTAGCATCATTGTGGAAAAGGACAAAGATAGAACAGGAGTAAAGGTTCTAAATTGGGGAAAGACAATTTTTACAAAGCTGGGAGGTGAGCTGGCGAGAGTGGATTGAATTCAGCTATAAGGAAAAACTGTCAAATCAATAGGAGGCAAAGGCGAGATTCTATGAGCACAGTGTAGACTTGTCCCCACAAAGAAAGAGGATGGTACTGCCAAATCTAGAGCCCCCTGGTTATCCAGAAGCATACAGGCCAAGATAAAGCAGAAAAAGAAAGCTTATGACAGTCACATAAGACTTAATACTATAGAAAGCCTAGAGGAATAGCCAAAGTACAGGGGTGAAGTTAAAATGGAAATTAGGAAAGCAAAGAGGATATTAAAAGATATTGGCAGGTAAAATCAAAGAAAATCCTAAGATGTTTTAGCAGAACGTTAAGAGCAAGAGAGTAACTAAGGAAAAGGTCGGGCCTGTCAGAGGTGTACATAGTAACTTGTGGGTTGATGCAGAAGATGTGGGCAGGGTTCTCAATGAGTATTTTGTTAGGATGATGCAGACATTCTAGTTAAGGAAGAGTGTGAAATATTAGATACAATAAGTGTAGTGAGAGGGGAAGTACTGGAGGGACTGGCATCCTTGAAGGTGGATAAATTACCAGGGCCGGATGGATTGTATCCCAGGCTGTTGAAGGAAGCCAGGGAGGAAATAGCGCATGCTCCGAGGATCATTTTCCAATCCTCACTAGATACAGGTGAGATCCCGGAGGATTCGAATTCTGCAAATGTTGTACCATTATTTAAAAAGGGTGTGAGGGATAGGCCAGAAAATTACAGGCCGGTCAGTCTGACTTTAGTGGTGGACAAATTATTGGAAACAATTCTGAGACAGAATAAACTGTCACTTAGAAAGACACGGATTGGTCAGGTTATGTCCAGCATGGTTTTGTTAGGGGAAGATCGTGTCCTACTAACTTAGAATTTTTTGAGGAAGTTAGAAGGAGGGTTGATGAGGGTTGTGTAGTGGATGTTGTCTACGTGGATTTCAGTAGGGCATTTGACAAGGTCCCACATGGCAGACTGGCCAGGGAAGTGAGATCTCAGAATACAGGGGAAGGTGACAGGTTGGATCCAAAGTTGGCTTAGTGATAGGAAACAAGGGATAATGGTCGATGGATGTTTGTGAATGGAAAGCAGTTTCCAGTCGTTTCCACAGGGCTCAGGTGTTGGGGCCCTTGCTGTTTGTTGTATTTGTTAATGATTTGGACTTAAATATGGGAGGCATGATTGGGAAATTTGCAGATGACAAAAATTGGCCATGTAGTTGTTAGTCAAGAGGATAGCTGTTGTCTCCAGAATGATATCAATGGTTTGGCTGAGTGGGTGGAGAATTGGCAAATGGAATTCAAATCTGAAAAGTGTCACATTGCATTTGGGGAGGACAAAGTAAGGGAATCCTCAAGAAATGGGAAATTATTGAGTGGAGGTTGAGGAAGTGAGACCTTGGAGTGCATGTCCACAGGTCCTTGAATTTGGCAGGACAGGTGGATAAGGCAGTAAGGACATATGGAATGCTTTCCTTTATTGGGCGAGTTATTGAATACAAGAGCAGGGATGTTATGCTGGAACTGTATAAAATGATTAGACCACAGCTGGAATTTTCTGTGCAGTTCTGGTCACCACATTACAGGAAGGACATAATTGCTTCGGAGGGAGTACAGTGGAGATTTACAAGAATGCTGTCAGGGCTTGGAAATTGCAGCTATAAGGAGAGATTGGATAGGATAGGGTTGTTTTCCTTACAAAGGAGGAGGAAGATGGGTGACCTAAATGAGATGTACAAAATTATGAGGGGCCTGGACAGGAAAGACTTGTTTTCCCCTAGCTGAGGGGGTCAATTACCTGGGATCATAGATTTAACGTGATTGGTAGGAGGATTAGAGGGGACATGAGGAAAAAATACTTTTTCCACCTAGGTGGTGGTGGGCATCTCGAATTCACTGCCTAAATTGGTGGTTGAGCCCGAAACACTCGACTCATTTTTTTTTAAAAAAAGGTACCTAGATCTGCATCTAAAGTGCTGTAAGCGTTAAGGTTATGGACCAGGTGCACTGGAAAGTGGGATTAAAATGAGCGGTTAGTTTCCCCCTTTTGGCCAGTGTAGACACGATGGACTGAATGGCCTCTTTCTGCATCGTAACTTTTCTAATGGTTCTAAAGACAGACATGTTTTTTCTTAAAAAAATACCTACAAGCAAAAGCTGGTTGAGAATGTGAAGTAACCACTTTCTGGAAAATTCCTCTGTGGATTATACTTCAGAGAGAGAGAGAGAGAGAGAGAGAGAGAGAGAGAGAGAGAGGGGGGGGGGGGGGAAAGAGAGGGAGAGAAAACTTGACTCAGAATATTGAATATCACACCCAAAAAGTTGTCAAGGCCTACTTCAGACAGAGATAGTTGTTAAGAAATGCAATGCAAAAGACTAGACTGTAATCCCTTGTGCTTGTGGAGACAGAGACCGATTACCACATCTCAGCAGAAACCATCTCCTGTTGAGTTCTCTCTCAATGTAAAAATGATCTGGAGTTGAAAGAAAGCCGATTCTGGGTGAAAGATACGTTTTTTCCCTTCCGTGAATACACAAGGGAATGGTTAAAAAACCAGCTGCAAACCGGATCTATGTTCTAGTATGCTCGCGTATGCTGTGAAGGTCAGAGCAGAAGAACGATAACTAGACATCTGGCTGGAGACAAGTCAGCAAAGCCACAATCAAGAAAGGAAAGCTGTTTCAGCTAACTGGCAGAACCAAATGTCTACAATCCAACTGCCAAAGAAAGCTCGACTGGAAGCACCCAACTTATACCCGCAACATTTCACCATCTGCTCCCCATGGACAAGCCAAAGGCTGATTCGTATATCTTTACCTTTTGTTATGGACTCAACTTCTCACTTCTAGTGTGTGTGTGTGTGTGTGTGTGTGTGTGTTGTACTTCCATTATTTTTTTCCTGAGATTTTTTAAAAAAAACTGAAACTCACTGACTCATTTAAGTTAATGAAGAGAGGTTGGATAGACTTGGATCGTTTTCGTTGGAGCAGAGAAGACTGAGGGGCGACCTGATCGAGTTGTACAAGATTATGAAGGGCATGGACAGGGAGCAGCTGTTCCCCTTAGTTGAAGGGTCACTCAAGGAGACATATCCCTCCCCCCACAAGCCTCCTGCCCCTCACCTTGAAAATGTGAGGAAAAACCTTACTCAGAGGGTGGTGACGGTCTGGAATGCGCTGCCTGGGAGGGTGGTGGAGGTGGGTTGCCTCACATTCTTTAAAAAGTACCTGGATGAGCACTTGGCACGTCATAACATTCAAGGCTATGGTCCAAGTGCTGGTAAATGGGATTAAGTAGGTAGATCAGATGTTTCTCACATGTTGGTGCAGATTCGATGGGCCGAAGGGCCTCTTCTGCACTCTGTGATGGTGTCATATTGCATGGAATGACTGGCCTGATTTCCACACACTGTCTGGTGGCATTGAGGCCTCAAGGCCAATCCAGACATTTGCAAGGCTGACAAAGGACCTGGAATAGTCAACAAGCATGACGATAAATCGACCAAAATACACACTGTTCTTAATGAGCGATCCAAATTTACATTCATTGGATCTCACAACCCTGCTCGGAAATCAAGTTACAGAAACGTGTGTTAGGCTCGTGTCTGTGGAACAAGCTGCCTGGTGGCTCATATGATGGGATTTGTCCTCATGTTCACTACACCCACAAAAGGTGTCTTCCCAAGACACAACATAAACGTGAGTTCATTTAAATGTTATTTTCCCCCAGCGTGTTTAAGGCTTTGTGCAGGGAATTCCTCATCCCTGGGTAGCTCAGGTGGATGATAGTTAGGATTTTAATCCCTGTGACAGCTCCAAATCTGAAGCAGATAATGATTTAAGTATTTATTCAAAATACGAGATATTTTTTAACCAAAAAAATGACAAGCAATTCTCTGCAGTCTGAATGCACTAGCAGTCAGGAGTCTCATTAAATTTCCTGGTTATATTTCTTCAGCATTCACTGAACAATGCAGTCCTTAACCAATTGCAAGATCTTATATCCACTTTACCCACTGTTTATCAAGCCATTTCCTTCAAAATAGACACGTTCTGATTCAGTGAATGCTGAAGAAATGTGGTCACAATGTGTACGCGAGTGTCAGTCACACAGACAGAACAGAGCCAAACTGGCTTGGACCAAAATCAGCTAGAAACAGATCATTCACAATGGAGCCCTCATGTCCAAAGCAGGAAACAGCACAGCCAAGGAGTGGCCTTCAGAGAGAGGACAATAAAAGGACCATCACAATGGACAGCTTCGACCACAAAGACATAGCAAGACAAAGCAGCAGCAAGGTCTAAACGGAGTAGTATACTGTGTGTCTAAGGTTAACACAGGAATTAAAGCCTGTAGTGACCTCCCATAAGGAAAAGAACAGTTGGGACCAATACCCTTATTTCCCAGTTTTACCGTGTTCCATTTTAAGGTTTGCAAGACCAGCTCGGACCCACTATTCTTATTTCCCAGTTTTTACTGTTTTTGCCTTTCCTGGCTACAAGTATTGTTAACTCATCTTTTCGTATGAATAAATTCTCCCAAATGATTCTTACATTAGGGACAATTTCATCTGAAACCTCCAGAAACATCCATCATCTCCAGGTGAACCAAGAGAGAATCCTTCAGGCCTGCAACATTCCAGCCACCATCTTGAGGGCCCGGAGGCAGCAATCACTGCCTGATCCTCCTTGGCAACGTCAACGCTGGAGTCGGGAAGGACAGACCCTCCTGGGGGATGTAATCGGCAGAATTACTGACAGAATATGCCTGGAACACAGCCTCATGACCAACACCATGTCCCCTCAGAGACAGGTACAAGATCTTATGGCAACACCCTCACTCCAAGCACCGGCATCTGCTCGAACACATCATTGTCCGAGTGAGGGACCGCAAAGACCAGTGTGGTCACCCACGTCATGACAGGAGCTGACCATTCTGGGGAGGCGGTGGCAGTGGTATTGTCACTGGACGAGTATTCGAGACCCAGGTTCGAGTCCTGCCATGGCAGATGGTGACATTTAAATTCAATAAAAACCAGGAACTGAGTCGGATGACCACAAAGCCATTGCCGATCATAAAAACCAATCTGGTTCACTGATGTCCTCAGGAAATCTATCATCCTTACCTGGTCTACATGTGACTCCAGACCCACAGCCATGTGTTTGACTCAAATGCCCTCCGAACAAGGGCAATTAGGGATGGGCAATAAATACTGGGCCTAGCCAGCGACACCCACATCCCATGAACAAAATTTAACATAAAGACTGCTGGATGGACAACCACCTAATTCGCTCTAACATCATTAACGTAGCCCCAAAGCAGCGATGTAACTGTATAAAACGCTGGTTAGACCACAGCTGGAATTTTGTACAGAGTTCTGGTCACCACGTCACAGGAAGGACAATTGCTCCAGAGAAAGTGCAGAGGAGATTTACAACAATGCTGCCTGAAAATTGCAGCTAATGGAGGAGAGATTGGATAGGCTGGGGCTGGTTTCCTTAGAGCAGAGGAGGCCGAGGGGTGACCTAATTGAGGTGTACAAAATTATAAAGGGGCCTAGATATAAGGTAGACAGGAAAGACTTGTTTCCCATAACTGAGGGGTCGATTACCAGAGACAGATTTAAAGGTGATTGGTAGACAGATTAGAGGGGATGTGAGGAAAAACACTCACCCAGAGGAATTCACTGCCCAGGTTGGTGGTTGAGGCCAAAACAGTCAACTCATTTGAGAAAGGTACCTGGATCTGCACCTGAAGCGCTGTAACCTCCAGAGCTACAGACCAGGTGCTGGGAAGTGGAATTGAAATTAATTGCTCCACTATTGGTGGCTCTACCTTCAGTTCCCTGGGCCCCAAGCACTGGGATTCCCTCCCTACACCTCTGACACAAACCTTCCTTTCCTCTTTTCTGACACTGATTAAAACCCACCCATTGACTAAGCCTTTGGTCACCTGACCTAACATTTCCTTATGTGTCTTGGTTCACTTTGTTGTATAATGTTCCTGTGAAGCACCCGGGGACATTTTATGAGGTTAATGGGGCTGAAGCCCAGCACTTTCAATTCTGGTTCAGAGCAAGAAAGTCCCGAGGCTTTTAAGCAGAGCAAGTCTCCTTTCCACAGGCTGCAGATTAGCCCCTGATGTTCTGCATATCCTACACAGACAAAGACGAAATGAGGACACGCTGCAAGAGGCTGGAGGGGGAAATTAGTGCCCAGCATCAAAGATAGATGCAACATTTTGTTCACATCATTAGAGCAGGTGACAAGGTAGAAAATCACCTTCACTCACCTCCCGGGAGTGGAAACAGCCCGACCTGCGAGGGACACCTCAACTCGGGCAGCTGATAAATAGAGGGCGAGGCCACAGTGAGATTTCTACTGTTCTTTAGCTCTGAAGTAGAGTCAGACAGACTCGAAACATTAACTGATTCTCTCTCCACAGATGCTGTGACCTGCTGAGTTTTTCCAGCATCCACAATCATTTGGTTTTATCTTAGTGTTTAATTCACTGCCACTTCTCTTCCGGGAATGCCCACCTTGAAGAGGTACTGCTCTCCTCTCCGACAGGATTTCAGTTCATCTCTTTCACCCTGTTCACCTTCATTGTTTTCCATTTCCTCCCTGGTGTCTGGCTGCGAGGTTTGTTAGTGTCACTCGGGAGGGTTTAAACTAGTATGGCAGGGGGATGGGAACCAGAGCAATAGGTCAGCAGGTGAAATGAAAGACTGGGAACCAGTGAATATGGCCAGTAGGACTAAAAGGAAGGGCAGGCAGGGAGAAATTACTGAACACAGTGGGACTGGGGGTCTGAAATGCATTTGTTTCAATGCGAGAAGTATACCAGGCAAGGCAGATGAGCTTAGAGCTTGGATTAGTATTTGGGACTATGATGTTATTGCTATTACAGAGACTTGGTTGAAGGATGGACGGGATTGGCAGATAAACGTTCCAGGATTTCGATGTTTCAGGCAGGATAGAGGGGGATGTAGAAGAGGTGGGGGAGTTGCACTGCTGGTTAAGGAGAATATCACAGCTGTACGACAGGAGGACACCTCGGAGGGCTCATGCAGTGAGGCAATATGGGTAGAGCTCCGGCATAGGAAGGATGCAGTCACAATGTTGGGGGTTTACTATAGGCCTCCCAATTGCCGGCGGGACATTGAGGAACAGTTCTGTCGGCAGATTTTGGAAAGATGTAAAAGCGATAGGGTTGTTGTGGTGGGTGATTTTAACTTTCCCTATATTGACTGGGAATCACTTAGTGCTAGGGGTTTGGCTGGTGCACTTTTTAAGGTGCATCCAGGAGGGCTTCCTGAGACAATATGTAGATAGTCCAACTAGGGAAGGGGCAATACTGGACCTGGTATTAGGGAATGAACCCAGCCAGGTGGTCAAAGTTTCAGTAGGGGAGCATTTCAGGAAAAGTGACCATAATTCAGTAAGTTTCAAGGTACTGGTGGATAAGGATAACAGGAGTCTTCAGGTTAAGGTGCTTAATTGGGGGAAGGCTAATTATAACAATATTAGGCAGGAACTGAGGAATCTAGACTGGAGGCGGATGTTTGAGGGCACATCAACAACTGACATGTGGGGGGCTTTCAAAAGTCAATTGATAAGAATTCAGGACCGGCATGTTCCTGCTAGGATGAAGGATAAGCATGGCAAGTTTCAGGAACCTTGGATAACGAAGGATATTGTGAGATTAGTCAAAAAGAAAAGGGAAGCATTCCTAAGGGCTAGAAGGCTGGGAACGGATGAAGCCCGTGCAGAATACAAAGAAAGTAGGAAGAAACTTAAGCAAGGAGTCAGGAGCGCTAAAAAGGTGTCATGAAAAGTCACTGGCAACCAGGATTAATGAAAATCCCAAGGTCTTTTATTCATATGTAAAAAGCAAGAGGGTAGCCAGGGAAAGGGTAGGCCCACTCAGGGACAGAGGTGGGAATCTGTGTGTGGAGCCAGAAGAAATGGGAGAGATTCTAAATGAGTACTTCTCATCAGTATTCACCAAAGAGAAGGACTTAGTGGTCGATTTGTCTAGGGAAGAGTGTGTCGATAGCCTGGATCATGTGATATATAAAAAAAAAGGGTTAGGCGTCTTGAAGAATATTAAGGTGGATAAGTCCCCAGGGCCAGATGGGATCTATCTCAGAGTGCTGAGGGAGGCAAGGGAGGAGATTGCTGGGGCCCTGACAGAAAACTTTGTATCCTCACTGGCTATGGGTGAGGTCCCAGAGGACTGCAAAATGGCCAATATTGTTCCATTATTTAAGGAGGGTAGCAGGGATAATCCAGGAAATTACAGGCCGGTGAGCCTTACGTCAATGGTAGGGAAATTATTGGAGAAGATCCTTCGTGACAGGATTTACTACCATTTGGAAGCAAATGGCCATATTAGTGAGAGGCAGCATGGTTTTGTGAAGGGGAGGTCGTGTCTCACTAACTTGATCGAGTTTTGAGGAAGTGACAAAGATGATCGACAATGGAAGGGCAGTCCATTTATAAACATGGATTTCAGTAAGGCCTTTGACAAGGTCCCTCGTGGCAGACTGGTACTGAAGGTAAAGTCGCACAGGATCAGAGGTGAGCTGGCAGGATGGATACAGAATTGGCTTGGTCATAGATGACAGAGGGTAGCAGTGGAAGGGTGCTTTTCTGAATGGAGAGCTGTGACTAGTGGTGTTCCGCAGGGATCAGTGCTGGGACCTTTGCTGTTTCTAGTATACGTAAATGATTTGGAGGAAAATGTAACTGGGCTAATTAGTAAGTTTGCAGATGACACTAAGGTTGGAGGAGTTGCAGATAGTGAAGAGGATTGTCAAAGGATACAACAGGATTTGATCGGTTGGAGATTTGGGCGGAGAAATGGCAGATGGAGTTTAATCCAGACAAATGCGAGGTAATGCATTTTGGAAGGTCTAATACAGGCAGGAATTATACAGTAAATAGCAGAATCCTTAAGTGCATTGACGGGCAGAGGGATCTGGGCGTACAGGTCCACAGGTGACTGAAAGTGGCAATGCAGATGGATAAGGTAGTCATGAAGGTATATGGCATGCTTGCCTTCATTGGCAAGGGTATTGAGTATAAAAGCTGGGAAGTCATGCTGCAGCTGTATAGAACCTTGGTTAGGCCACACTTGGAATATTGCATGAAATTCTGGTCACCACATTACCAGAAGGATATGGAGGTGTTGGAGAGGGTGTAGAGGAGATTTATCAGGATGCTGCCTGGTCTGGAGGTTATTAGCTATGAGGAGAGGTTGGAGAAACTCGGATTGTTCTCACTAGTGTGACGGAGATTGAGGGGCGACTTGAAAGAACTTTACAAAATTATGAGTGGCATGGACAGAGTAGATAGTCAGAAGCTTTTTCCCCAGGGTGGAAGAATCCATTACCAGGTGACATAGGATTTAAGGTGAGAGGAGAAAACTATAGAGGAGATGTGCTGGGCAAGTTTTTTTTAGACAGAGGGTATTGAGTGTCTGGAATTCGCTGCCAGAGGTGGTGGTGGATACGATAGTTGTGTTTAAGAGGCAGCTTGACAAATACATGAATAGGATGGGAATAGAGGGATATGGACCCCGGAAGTGCAAAATGTTTTAGTTGACGGGCAATATGATCGGCACAGGTTGGAGGGCCGAAGGGCCTGTTCCTGTGCTGTACTTTTCTTTGTTTGATCAGGTGTTTACTAAAACCCGCTTTCACAGCCATATTTCCTTCCTCAGTGACTGTCTGTCTCCGTCTCACCCCCATGTTGGTTCCAACTGAAGTTCCATCCCTCATGTCTCAAGTCCACCCAGGA
This sequence comes from Cetorhinus maximus, assembly GCF_964194155.1. Taxonomy (NCBI): domain Eukaryota; kingdom Metazoa; phylum Chordata; class Chondrichthyes; order Lamniformes; family Cetorhinidae; genus Cetorhinus; species Cetorhinus maximus. The sequence goes on from NC_135881.1 coordinate 8,804,942, forward strand.
TTACAGCTAAGGCTCCTCAGCCTGCTGTTCTCACTACATCCTGATTTCCATATTCAGTGCCATGTGCTGCCATATGTACACTCAGCCTCTCCCTCCATCAGCACCGACTCACCCTCTCTCAAAAGCTGCCCTATTCCCGTTTCATTTTATTCTTCGTCTCATCTGACGCCTTATCAAGAAACTCTTCCTTTCAGGTGTTAAGGACCGCAAGCTCCAACAACTGATTGATACCAACGCCCATCCAGGACCCTCCACCCCTTCCCATCCCTCTGACCCCAACCCCATCTTCTAATCCCATCCGATCCTGTGTATTCACTATACCCTCTGACCTTACCCTCTGATGCTGAATGTTCAGTGCTCAACAAAGGACTCAGTTTCATACTCTTACACCCTCACCTCAATGAATTCCAGATGCTGAACTCTTCTTCCACCACTTTCGTCTCCGTGCTCACTTCTTTGGGCAGGAGTCCTCCCCCTGTTCAATGGATCCTTTCACCCGCCTCCAGTATTCTCCCTCCAGCTGGACCCCTCCCTCTGGCCTCTTACCTGCTATTGATCTTTTCATTGAGAACTGTTGGCGTGACATTGACCATATCAATTTCTATTCCCCCCCCCCCCCTCACCCACTCTAACCTGCCTCCTTCTGAACTTGCTGCTCTCCGTTCTCTCAGGTCCAACACTGACTTTGTTAGCACCACCCTCGTCAGGTCTGATGTTGTCTGGCGTACCAACGACTATCTCAGAGGCTGAGCGCCAACTCTCAGACACTTCTTCCGACCTTCAACTGGATCATGACCCCACCACTGAACATCAAGCCACCGTTTCTAGGATGGTCACTGATCTCATCTCCTCTGGAGATTTCCACCCCCACCCAAACAGCTTCCAACCTCAGGCTCCCAACCTCGGACAACCCACTTCTACTTCCTTCCCAAAATCCACAAACAGGACTGTTCTAATAGACCAATCGTATCAGCCTGTTCCTCCCCCAAAAGAGCATTTCTTCCTATCTTGACTCCATTCTCTTCCCCCTCGTCCAGTCTCTTCCCACCTACATCCACGATTCTTATGCCCTACATCATATCAACAATTTCCAGTTCCCTGGCCCGAACTGCCTCCTCTTCACCAAGGACGTCCAATCCCTCTACGCCTCCATCCCCCACCGGGATGGTCTGAGGGCTCTCCGCTTCTTCCTTGAACAGAGGCCTGAACAATCCCCATCCACCAGTACTCTCCTCTGCTTGGCTGAACTTGTCTTCTCACTGAAGAATTTCTCCTTCAACTGCGTGTGAGCGGCCCAGTGAAGGAGTGGAGCTTTGAGGCTTTGTCTCGAGAGGCTTCGGCGAGCAGAGGTTGAGGACGAGCTTGCTCCCAGTGGGGTAAGGCCGGGTAAGTTCCTTTAATTAAATTAGGAGTAGGTAATGGAGGCAGCAGTTAGGGCAGTCGAGTGCTCTGAATGCAGCATGTGGGAAGTCTGGGACAGCACAATTGTCCCTGGTGACTACACCTGCAAAAGATGCATCCAGCTGCAGCTCCTGACAAACCGAGTTAGGGAACTGGAGCTGGATGAACTTCAGATCATACGGGAGGCAGAGGCAGTAATAGACAAGAGTTTCAGGGAGACAGTCACCCCTAAAAGTCAGGAGGCAGGTAGCTGGGTGACTGCCAGGAGAGGGAAGGGGAATAGACAGAAAGAGCAGAGCACCCCTGTGGCCATTCCCATCAACAATAGGTATACCATTTTGGATACTGTTGGTGGGGACGACCTACCAGGGACAAGTTGTAGTGGTCGCGTCTCTGGCACCGAGACTGGACCCTCAGCTCAGAAAGGAGGGAGGGAAAAGAGGAGAGCAGTAGTGAAGTGATAGGGGATTCGATAGTTAGGGGGACAGATAGGAGGTTCTGTGGGAGAGATCGAGAATCCCGGATGGTCTGTTGCCTCCCTGGTGCCAGGGTCTGCGATATCTCGGATCGAGTTCTCAGTATTCTCAGGAGGGAGGGTGAGCAGCCAGATGTCGTGGTCCATGTAGGGACCAATGACGTGGATAGGAAGCAGGAGGAGGTCCTGCAAAGAGAGTTAGGTGCAAAGTTAAAGGACAGGACCTCCAGGGTTGCGATCTCAGGAGTGCTACCCGTGCCACGTGCTAGTGAGGTTAGAAATAGGAGGATAATGCAGCTAAATACGTGGCTAAGGAGATGGTGCAGGAGGGAGGGCTTCATGTTTCTGGACAATTGGGCTCTGTTCCAGGGAAGGTGGGACCTGTTCCGACGGGACGGTTTGCACCTGAACTGGAGGGGGACTAACATCCTTGCGGGTAGGTTTGCTAGTGCTGCTCCGGGGCGTTTAAACTAGATTTGCAGGGGGAGGGGAACCAGAGTATTAGAGCAGATAGTGAGGTGGAGGAGGATAAAGGTCAAGCGAGGAATGCATCATTTCATTGAGAACTGTCAGCGTGACACTGGCCATTTCAATTTCTCTTCCCCCCTCACCCAGTCTAACCTGTCTCCTTCTGAACTTGCTGCTGTCCGTTCTCTCAGGTCCAACCCTGACTTTGTTAGCACCACCCTTTTCAGGTGTGATGTTGTGTGGCGTACTGACGACTATCTCAAAGGCTGAGTGCCAACTCTCAGACACTTCTTCCTACCTTCAACTGGATCATGACCCCACCACTGAACATCAAGCCATCGTTTCTAGGATGGTCACTGATCCAAACTCCTCTGGAGATTTCCACCCCCACCCAAACAGCTTCCAACCTCAGGCTCCCAACCTCGGACAGCCAACTTCTACTTCCTTCCCAAAATCCACAAACAGGACTGTCCTAATAGACCAATCACAGAAATCAAAGGTATGTACGTGATTGAAATAGATGCACCTGAGAACACTTCTATGCAAGGAGTATTGTCAGAAAGGCAGATGAGCTTAGGGCGTGGATTGATACATGGGATTACGACATTATTGCTATTAGTGAGACTTAGTTGCAGGAGAGGCAGGACTGGCAGCTCAATGTTCCAGGGTTCCGTTGTTTCGGACGTGATAGAGGGGGAGGGATGAAAGGGGGAGGAGTGGCATTACTAGTCAGGGAAAATATCACAGCTGTGCGTAGACAGGACAGCCCGGAGGGCTCGTCTACAGAGGCCATATGGGTGGAGCTGAGGAACGGGAAAGGTGTGACCACACTAATAGGGTTGTATTATAGACCACCCAATAGTTATGAGGGGTATAGACAGAGTAAATGCAAGTAGGCTCCTTCCAGTTAGATTAGGAGAGATAAACACAAGAGGACATGGCTTTAGGGTGAAAGGGGAAAGGTTTGGGGGAACATTAGGGGGAACTTCTTCACTCAGAGAGTGGTGAGAGTGTGGAACGAGCTGCCATCTGACGTGGTAAATGCGGGCTCACTCTTAAGTTTTAAGAATTCATTGGATAGATACATGGATGGGAGAGATCTGGAGGGTTATGGACTGGGTGCAGGTGAATGGGACTAGCGGAATAATATTTCAGCACAGACTATGAGGGCCGAATGGCCTGTTTTTCTGTGCTGTTGTGTTCTATGGTTCTAACTCGTCTCATTTCCTCCAAATAAAAGGAGAGACTATGGGTACCCACATGGGCCCCAGTTATGCCCGTCTCTTTATGGGGTATGTGGAACATTCCTTGCTCCAGTCCTACTCAGGGCCCCCTCCCCACAATTGTTTCGGTGTCACTTGATGCTCTCACCTGGACCTGTAAAAATTTCTCAATTCTGCTTCCAATTTCCACCCCTCCATCACCGACACTTCCCTTCCTTGACCTCTGTTTCAATTTCTGGTGTTGGACTGTCCACAATATTCATTACATGCTCACCAACTCCCACAGCTCCCTCGACTATAGCTCCACACACCCAACCTCTGGTAAGGACTCCATCCTATTCACTCCGTTCCTTCGCCTGTCCCGATGATGCCACTTTCCAAAACGGTGCTTCTGTCATGTCTTCCTTAACAAAGATTTCCCAATATGGTTGACGGGGCCCTCAGCTGCATTCAACCCACCTCCTGTACCTCTGTCCTTGCACCTTCCTCTCTCTCTCAGAAACATGATAGTGTCCCCCTTGTCCTCACTTTTCACCCCACCAGTCTCTGCATCCAAAAGGAACATCCTCCGCCATTTCCGCCAACTCCAGCATGATGCCACCAAACATCTTCCCCTCTCATGCCCACATGTCCGTCCTTGGCCTGCTGCATTGTTCCAGTGAAGCTCAAATCAAACTGGAGGAACAGCACCTCATCTTCCGATTAGGCACTTTGCAGCCTTCCAGACTGAATATTGAGATCAACAGCTTCAGACCACGAGCTCTCCTCCATCCTCACCCCTTTTATTTTTTTTATCCACTTCATTTTTATTACTTAATTCATTGATTATCTTTTGTTCCATCCTTTTGCCCCAACCACCTCCCCCTCCCAGCCCCCAAAAGGACCATCGGTTACTTGTTTCATGTTTTTTCATCCTTGTTCTGCTATTAACATGTTTTTTATTCTTTCATGGAATGTGGGTGTCACTTGCCCATCCCTAATTGCCCTCAAACTGAGTTGTTTGCTCGGCCATTTCAAAGGGCACGTAAGAATCAACCACATTTCTGTGGTTCTGGAGTCACATGTAGGCCAGACCAGGAGAGGACAGCAGATTTCCTCCCCTAAAGGGAAGAACGATGATAGTGTCCATGACTGAGTCTAGCTTTATATTCCAGATTTATTAATTGTATTTAGAATCCACCAGCTGTCTCAGTGGGATTTGAACCCCTGTCCCCGGAGTATGAAGCCTGGGCCTTATGTCTTTATTTTAGATCGATTAAATATGCGACTGGAGAACATCAGATTTCTGAGGCATTGGGCTGGTTCTGGTGCCGGTGGGACCTGTACAAGCTGGACGGGTTACATCTTAACAGGACTGGGACTGAAATACTCACAGGGAGATTTACTAGTGCTGTTGGGGTCGCTTTAAACTAGCTTGTCAGTGGGGGGGAACCTGAGGGGTGGCCCAAATTGGAAGGAAGGAAGTAAAGTTGGTAACAGGAATTAGTAGTGAGATAAGGAGACAGGAGAAACAAAGCAGAGCATTGAGTATGCTCCGAATGGAGAATGATATCAAAAAGACAAAGTTAAGGGCTCTCTACCTGAGTGTGCGCAGAATTCACAATAAGGTAGTTGATCTAAAGGCACAAAGAGATAAATGGGTGAGATATAATTGCCATTTTGGAAATATGGCTGCTTGGTGACCAAGATTGGGAACTGAATATTCAAGGTTTTTCGATGTTTAGGAAGGACAGACAAAGGAAAGGAGGTGGAGCTGCGCTGATAAGGGATGGGATCAGTTCATTAGTAAAGAAGAACAATGGGTGGAATCTGTTTGGGTAGAGCTAAGAAACAGCAAAGGGCAGCAAACATTGTTTGGAGTTGTCATTGACAACCAGCATTAAGGAAAATCCCAAGGCCTTTTATACTTATGTAAAAAGAGGGTAGCCAGGGAAAGGGTAGGCCCACTCAGGGACAGAGGTGGGAATGTGCGTGTGGAGCCAGAAGAAATGGGAGAGATTCTAAATGAGTACTTCTCATCAGTATTCACCAAAGAGAAGGGCTTAGCGGTCGATTTGTCCAGGGAAGAGTGTGTAGATAGCCTGGATCATGTTGAGATCAAAAAAGAGGTGTTAGGCGTCTTGAAGAACATTAAGGTGGATAAGTCCCCAGGGCCAGATGGGATCTACCCCAGAGTACTGAAGGAGGCAAGGGAGGAGATTGCTGGGGCCTTCAGAAATATTTGTATCCTCACTGGCTATGGGTGAGGTCCCAGAGGACTGGAAAATGGCCAATGTTGTTCCATTGTTTAAGAAGGGTAGCAGGGATAATCCAGGAAATTACAGGCCGGTGAGCCTTACGTCAGTGGTAGGGAAATTATTGGAGAAGATTCTTCGTGATAGGATTTACTACCATTTGGAATAAAATGGGTGTATTAGTGAGAAGCAGCATGGTTTTGTGAAGGAGCGATCATGTCTAATAACTTGATTGAGTTTTGAGAAAGTGACAAAGATGATCGATGATGGAAGGGCAATGGATGTTATCTACATGATTTCAGTAAGGCCTTTGACAAGGTCCCTCATGGCAGACTGGTACAGAAGGTAAAGTTGCACGGGATCAGAGGTGAGCTGGCAAGATGGATACGAAATTGGCTTGGTCATAGAAGACAGAGGGTAGCAGTGGAAGGGTGCTTTTCTGAATAGAGAGCTGAGACTAGTGGTGTTCCGCAGGGATCAGTGCTGGGACCTTTGCTGTTTGTAGTATACGTAAATGGTTTGGAGGAAAATGTAACTGGGCTAATTACTAAGTTTGCAGACGACACTCAGGTAAGAGGAGTTGCAGATATTGAAGAGGATTGTCAAAAGGATACAACGGGATATAGATCGGTTGGAGACTTGGGTGGAGAAATGGCAGGTGGATTTTAATCCAGACAAATGCGAGGTAATGCATTTTGGAAGGTCTAATACAGGTAGGAATTATACAGTAAATGGCAGAACCTCTAAGTGCATCAACGGGCAGAGGGATCTGGGTGTACAGGTCCACAGGTCACTGAAAGTGGCAACGCAGGTGGATAAGGTAGTCAGGAAGGCATATGGCATGCTTGCCTTCATTGGCAGGGGTATTGAGTATAAAAGCTGGGAAGTCATACTGCAGCTGTATAGAACCTTGGTTAGGCCACACTTGGAATATTGCGTGCAATTCTGGTCGCCACATTACCAGAAGGATATGGAGGTGTTGGAGAGGGTGCAGAGGGGGTTTACCAGGATGCTGCCTGGTCTGGAGGTTATTAGCTATGAGAGGAGAGGTTGGAGAAACTCGGATTGTTCTCACTAGAGTGACGGAGATTGAGGGGCGACTTGATAGAAGTTTACAAAATTATGAGTGGCATGGACAGAGTAGATAGTCAGAAGCTTTTCCCAGGGTGGAAGAGTCAATTACTAGGGGACATAGATTTAAGGTGAGAGGAGCAAACTATAGAGATGTGCAGGGCAAGTTTTTTTGCGCAAAGGGTAGTAAGTGTCTGGAATTCGCTGCCAGAGGTGGTGGTGGATATGATAGTGGTGTTTAAGAGGCAGCTTGACAAATACATGAATAGGATGGGAATAGAGGGATACGGACCCCGGAATTGCAAAATGTTTTAGTTTGACAGGCAATATGATCGGCGCAGGCTTGGAGGGCCGAAGGGCCTGTTCCTGTGCTGTACTTTTCTTCGTACTATCACAGGTTCCACAGGCCAGAGGACGCCCGCCAAGGTCATCAAGGCCAATAGACAGCAGAGTCAGCAGGTTCTCAAGCCACTCCGAGCGATGGGGCAGCATGTAGACGTAGCACCTGAAAACGTAAGCATAAGGCACCTTAAGGCTCTCCACGGGTATGTCACTGGTGATTTTGTGGGGGCCTTAGAATAGGGACCCATGTTTTTAATCACAAAAAATTGCTGTGAGCTTTTCTGTTGGACACAATAAAGCCCATCTTTATAACCATGGCTGAGGGTCTTTTGTTTGTGGTGCATTTTTCTCTTTCACAGATTTATCATATGTTTGAGTGGACATTGATGTTTCTGTACCAAGCCCTTATCTGCAGCTGATGAGGTGGAAGATGTGGCACCTAAGTGCCATGTGTGGAAGTGCCAGGCAATGCTGTTCCTGCTGATCCATGTGTGTGGAGCTAGCTGAAGGGTTATTGGATTAAAGTGTCCCGGGTGTCCCTGCCTCCTTGGTGTAGTAGTGGGTCAGCGTGCTGCCCCTCATCATTGCCCTGTGCTTCCTCACCCTCTGAGCCACTGCTGGATTCATCATGTGCAGCCTCATCCACTGCGTCAAGGTCTTCATCATCAACTGCATCCCCCCTCTCCAGCACAAGATTGTGCAGAGCGCAGCATGCTACCACTATCACAGACACGATCTGGGGGGTACTGTAGTGCGCCCCGAGCGGTCCAGGAAACGGAAGCGCATCTTAAGACCGATGGTTCTCTCTACCACAGCCCTTGTGGTGCCGTGGCTCCTATTGTAGCGCTCCTCAGCTTCTGGCATCCTCCTCATTCCATCCCTCCCTTCCTCCTCAGGGGAGCTGCCTCCAGTGGAGGGGTCAGAACCCATACCCCCAGGTTAAACGGAGGCCTCCGGAAAGCTGCAGGCCCGAGAAAGATTACTGTCCTCAGACTGGTTTCAAAGTGCGCAAGAAGCTCTTGGAAATCGATGTGAACGGCTAACAATCAGACATGCAACTTTTAAACACTTTCAGCAATAAAAATTTTGTGGAAAACATGAACAACCCGAGTCCACATATCCCGACATTGCATGAGTTTTCTGAAAAAAAAATCTCCTACCCGCCTGCCCATTGGGCCTGTGCTCCGACCCAAAGTTCACACGGGCCCCTCAAAATCCTGGACAATGGGCAAGTTAAGGTCCTTAATGAGGCTGTCAATTAATGGCGGGCGAACGTCCCGCTGCTGAGAGCACGCCCGCTGACTGAAATATCGCCATGCCGTGCGCTGGCGTCAGCACGCGACATTTTAAGTGCCGACGTGCTGGCTCTGCCACCCGCAAAATTCTGGCCATTGAATTAGAGTACAAAATGGTCAAATCACTAAAATTATTGGTTTTGAAACTACTAAGTGCTTTTAGCTATTTCTCACCGTGGGGGTAGTACTGTACTCAGTCCCACATTAACCCTGTATGGACAGACCCTTATACTACAACACGGAGTCAAACCAGATGGACCACCTGGCATCAACTTAAGGACCATATACAACAACGGCAAACCTGAAATTGTCAACCCTGCAAAGTCCTCCTTGAGAAACATCTGGGGGCTTGTGCCCAAATTGGGAGCGCTGTCCCCCACAGCAGTCAAGCAACAGCCTGGCTCATGGAATCATAGCTTGGGGGTCAATGGCCAGAATATTCCATTTTGCAATCCAAGTCTTGTGGCAGGTGGAGAGAGTGCTGCCCTCTGTGGGCAGGATGGCAGACCACACCGTCTTGCACAGTTCAGCTCATCACATCTGCCTCTGCAAGGAGCGAGCCAAAATCGTGGCTAAAAGGAGGCAGAAGTCACCGTCCCTGCCGAGCTGGAGGTATACTCCGACCACTACCAGACACCTACAGGCCAGCGTGACCAGAAACCAACAGATCTGCCAAGAGCAGCTCCATGAAGATTGTGCCCACATCCGCACCCACTGGCCACATCCGCACCCACTGCCATCAGGGGGCGGCCTTGTCAGAAACCAAGCTGTGTTTCAGCCAAAATGCAGATTGAACAGCAGAGCCGACGGGGAAAATTCTAGATTACTCAGTAAGATCCTAGTCTTAGTTGCAGAAGGTATAAAGAGTATATATTTCTCATAGACCACCTCCTGATCTAACAGCGAATAGCTGGTTATTCTAGCCTCTCTACAGGTGGATGCCCTTCAAGAAGTTACACCAGGGTCATCTGGGTGATCTGTGACTTGCAGGGCACAGGCCCAATCCACCATCTGGTGGTCAGTTATCTCCAAAGAAACAGAAGAGACCATCACAAAATGGCCAGTTGTGTGTTACACTGCCTGCCAAGATCAGAGGGAACCACTCATTCCCACACAATTTCCCAACAGACCATGGGAAAGACCCGTTTGTCCACACTGGCAGGTGCTTCCTCAGGCATGGACTACTTCTGCAAATGCGTGGATGTAAAGCAAACTTATACAACCAGAGATGGTCAAAGTACTCAAGTTAGATGTTTGCAAGTCATGGCATCCCAGACCAGCTCATATCAGATAACAGCCCTCAGTTCTTGAACAAATGCTTCACCCTCTTGTGGCTGTAGCTGGCTTTCATCACTACACCAGCTCCCCGACATACCCAGAGTCAAACAGTGAAGCGGAATGGGGAGTCTGTAGAGTGAATGGCAGCATTACATCAACTGCTCCTGTAATACCCTGAAACCCATCAGTAACACTTCTGCCTTTGTGGTATTGGTCAGTCCTCTCGAAAGCACCTTCAAGGCATCCAAACCGCCCCTACGCAGTGGGGCTTTCTGATGGACGGGACAAGATTCCTATATGGAGGATTGAAGAGACAATAACCACACCTTCCACTGACAGGTCACTGACTCTTTGCAGGTCAGGCTGACTCTATCCCAAATGGTAGAGTTGGTAATATGTTGGCTAATGAAGGATCTATCCCAGTATCCACTACAACCAAAGCTCTCCTCCCAAGGAATATGGAATGAGGAGTTTACTATCTAATGAGATGGTGGTTCTGGACTTAGCCTAGTTCAGTAGGACTTCAACCAAGCCGGAAGAGCAGAGTAGTGTAACCGATCCAATAGTTCACTCGACTCTAGTAGGATCCCTAGACTATTGGCAGGTCGAAGGTCTTGGGAATATCCCACCTCAGCCAGCCAAAAGGGACTGAAGGATTATTTTTTTAAGAAAATATGTTCATGGGATGTGGGCATCACTGACTGGGCCAGCACTTATTGCCCATCCCAAATTACCCAAGAACTGCTAGGGCTTGTTAAACCAGTTCAGAGGGCAGTTAAGAGTCAACTACATTGTTGTGGGTCTGGAGTCACATGTATGCTCGACCAGGCAAGGATAGCACATTTCCTTCACAAAAGGTTACTAGTGAATCAGATGGGTTTTTATAGCAAAAACGACAATGGTTTAGTGGCTGGACTTTTAATTCCAGATTTCTTTTGTAGGATTCAAAATTTCACCATCTGCTGTGGTGGGATTTGAACCTTGGTCCCCAGACCCTTACCCTGGGTCTCTGGATTACCAGTCCAGTGACAATGCCACACTAGGCCACCACCTCCCCCTTAGCCCTTTGAGCATGTTGGGATATTACTGCCATTACTGTGGGAGCCTAGATGAGAATGCGCATGGTAAAACTTAATGGCCTTCAGTGTAGGTAAACAGTGTTTCAGGAGAAAGGAAAACAGGCATGGGGTTATTGCACAGACACAAACAAATCTCCCAAGGCCAAAAGGGAGAGATAACAGGGAACATCTGAGTTTGCCTTGTCCAGCTCACTTATGGAGGTTCTGGGATATGTGATAAAGTAATTGAAAACTTTGCCAAGTAGTGTAGTGAAATGTAATAAAAGCTAAAAAATTGCTACAGACAGTGAGAGAAACCAACCAGGATACATCTCCCAGCATATGCTTGAAATAAAGTCTTTACTTTCTGGAGACACAGTGGTATTGTCACTGACTAGTGTTCCTGAGACCCAGGTTCAAATCCCAACACAGATGGTGATATTCGATTTCAATACAAACCAGGAATTAAAAGTCTAATTATGATGTATGATAAATTGTAAAAACCCATCACTATAGACCCACATTGCTGACTCAAATTCCCTCTGAACAAGGGCAATTAAAGATGGGCAATAAATGCTGGCTTTGCCAGTGATGCCCAGGAACGAATAATAAAGAAAACTCAAGACACTGATTTTTAAACCATATTAGTGTAAACTGGGTTCAGCAGGACTTCTGAATCACATGCACTTTGCCTGTTTATTCACAGTCCATCAGAAAATTTAAATCAGTCATCAGGTGTTCAACAGGAGACAGCTTTATTTGCTGACTTGCCCAGGAAGTCAGGAACTCTCCCGGGTCTTCCCACTTGTTTCTTCACAGCAAGTACTGAAGGTGAAGCAAATGTAATGCAACATTCTCTCCACTCATTACAACGAGATGGCTGTTGTGCACCAGACTGCAGGTATTTGCTTCCCTTAGTGCTCAGTCTGAGCAGCAGGACTAATGATCAAAATCACTTTTCCTCTTCCTGGGGGAAGATTCAGTCAATAAAGAGACATCCCCAGTCAATGTTCTGTCTTGTGCTTATAACCAGCAGAGTAAAGGTGCGTTTGTTGCCTGATTCTATCCCTCAGAGGAGAGGAAAAAGAAATTCAACTTTTAGCCTTGAAGAGATTTATACCTCAACTGTTAACCTTGGATTTCATAATGGAAATTAAATGAATTAATTAGCTGAAAGATGACTTTTGGATTGTCCAACTAGATAGACCACCTGGACGATCCTTCGCTTGCTTAGGGGAGAGTAACAAGATCTTAAATCTTCATCTCTCCTGGTCTCTTTCCTAGGGGCAAAAAGACCACCCTCCACACCGCCAATCCCAGTTACATCTTGGCTAATTGACCATTGCAATCAGTTGGTCACAGCTGTAGTTACTGATAATGTTTAGGAGAACCCATTAAAACAGTTTCACACTTTCCCCAAATCAATTAACTCCTTGTATTGTAGTTTGACAGCCTGAGAGCACAATAGCCATGAGATCATGCAAGGTCCAAGGGGAGAATGGGTTAAGGACTGCCAACAGCAGCTACTAGTCCTTTTAGATAGTTTACTTCAGACTGTGACCACAGAAACATATCTTTGTAATGTTGCTATTTTCTGTAATGAGGTACCTTAAGAGTGCAACATGACCTATGTGGAAGATTTGAATATCATTGCATTTCATGAGAATATCTACAAGACATTTTAAAATGGCTATGAGCACAGTATATTTTTGCAAAAATACAGAATGGAATATCAGCAGCAAGGTACGCAGCAGGTCCACATGGTTAGTGTCCTAGAGATGAGCAAGGCTATAACCAGAGTACTGTTGGCCTGTGTCAATCAGTAACTTAGAGTCAGAGTCAGTTACAGTAGAAGAGGCCATTCAGCCCATCAAGTCTTTGCTACCTCCCTCCAGTCTCACTCACCCATTTGGCTCCCACAGAAGGGAGTTCCCATAGAAAAGGGAAAATATTACTTTCAAATGCCCAGTTCCTTCTGAAATCATTGATTGCTTCCACTTCTACCACCCTTGTGGGAATTGGGTTCTATAGTCACACTCTAGAATTAGCTATGCCCCTAAGCCAAGCTGTTCCAGTACAGCTACAACACTGGGACCTACCCAGCAACGTGCAAAATTGCCCAGGTTATGTCCTGTTCACAAAAGCAGGACAAATCCAACCCAGTCAATTACTGCTCCATCAGTCTACTCTCCATCATAAGTAAAGTAATGGAAGGGGTCATCAACAGTGCTATCAAGCAGCACTTGCTTAGCAATAACCTGCTCACTGATGCCCAATTTGAGTTCTGCCAGGGCCACTCAGCTCCTGACCTCATTACAGCCTTGGTTCAAATATGGACAAAGGGGTTAAACTTCCAAGGTAAGGAGTGTAACTGCCCTTGACATCAAGACCACATTTGACTAAGTGTGGCATCAAGGAGCTCTAGCTAACCTGGAGTCAATAGGAATTGCAGGAAAACACTCCACTGGTTGGAGTTATGCCTAGCACAAAGGAAAAATGGTTGTTGGAGGTCAGTCATCTCAGCTCCAGGACATCACTACAGGAGTTCCTCAGGGCAGTGTCCTAGGCCCAACCAACTTCATCAATGACCTTCCTTCATAAAGTTAGAAGCAGTGAGGATGTTCACTGATGACTGCACAATGCTCAGCACCATTCACAACTCAGATCTTTAAGCAGTCTACGTCCTAATGCAAGTATCACTGGAAAGGCCAGCATTCAATACCCATCCCTAATTGCCCTCAAGGTGGTGATAAGCTTACAAGGATTGTAAGATTATGACAAAGTTCAAGTGAAAGGTGGCCAGAAAGATCAATTATTTTTCTCACTGCCAATTCAGCCAGTGAGAGAGAGTGTTTGCAGCATTTAGTTTCATTCCACTCAAGCCTCCACTGGCCTAGTGCAGAGTCAGAGCCGCAACCACGTCTCAGCAATAAACATTTAACTGGCCCTTATCAGATAATTCAATAGCCAGCACATATACAAACTCTATCCAATCTCATGGCAGACAGGAACTATACAACCTGCACAACACAGGAATTGAAGTGTCTGCAGACGTCAGTTGTTCCCAGTTCAAGTCAACTATTCCCAGTAAATTACAGCCAGTCACAGGCAAAAATCAACTGGCAAATTTCAGATACCAAATAATTTCCTGGCATTTCTGGTTATTCCCAATGAAGGCCAATTAAATAGTTATCAATAATTATCAGTTTAGCTTTCCTTATTACAAAACCCCCAACATCATCTCAAATGTGAATTGATAAGAGGAAGAAAGATGATAAAAGGCTGAAATAGACCAGATTTCTCCAGCTATGGTCTCTCCACTCATTCAGCCCCAATGATCTTTTTATCACTCAAATTAAATCATAGCCAATCTGTACATAACACCATTTGTCCATAGTGGCTCAATAACACTCATCTTTGCTCTAGAAATCTATCAAGCTCAATTTTGAAATAATCACAAGTAAGTTGTACTGTTGGAAAAACAACATTGAGAGCATTCAAAATAGCCCCATTATAAAGATAACTATTTCTTCAAGGAAACCCAGTTTCATGGGTTTCATAAACAAAAACTAATTTAAAACTGAACACAAACATGTTCAGCCTTTCTCAAACCACCAGATACAACTCCAACACATCCCCCTTTCAGTTGGAAGTTTGTAGTTGTTTGTCTTTATTTATAGAAGGATGGTAAGGCCAACAACCTGTGAGGGACAGAAAGCTCACCCTGCTGTAGGAAAGACTTGCAGTCTTACAAATTGGCGCCATCTGCTGAACTGCTTTCAACTACACAGTCCATTTACACAGCGCCTTTCATCATCAAACAGGATTAAAATCCTCCAGGCAGCAGATGGTGATGTTTCCCCCCCCACAAAAACTTTCCTGACCGAAAGTGACCATTCTTTCCCTCTCAATTGATTAAGACTTGTTGCTCCCAAACCCCAACCACCACCTCTTCCCTTCAGTATAAATACAGGCTTGATCATGGTCTTATTGCTGCTTTTGCAGTATGCATTGGTAGTGTGAGGGAGGGACTGAGAAGGCTTGAATCCTAATGGTTTGTACTCCAAAGGATTCTTGTCAGTTAGGAATGGCAAGGAGCTTATCAAAATCCTGCTACCCAGTTTGAATTTTAATGTTTGATTATTGAGAAATAGAAACCTCACTCAACTAGGTTTCATTTAAAAGGAGACATTAGAGTTAAACTTCAGTTTAAAATCAACTGAAGTGCAATTTGAGGGGAGAGAGCTTTCAATTTGTTAAAATTGGGACCTGATTCTAGAGCTAATTTCAGAAAGGAGCTTGTGTAAAATCTGTTGTAGAAATGAATTGCTTGAAGGATAGCTGGCTGAACTGTCTCAGCTAAAAGCTGTCACTATGACAAACCCACCAGAAGACAATTTCATATGATTGTCCTGTTTCAACAAAAATTTAGCTTTTCAAATGTGACTGCTCCATAATACAAAATGGTGAAATAGTTGTTAGTTTTCATCCCAACTCGTGTTGGGGATGTTGAAGCAAAGCTTTGACACAGCAGTGATTTTTCAAATCTAATTAACAGAACTCAGTAATAAAAAGCCCTGGAGTAGGGGCAGTGGAGAGGGAACAGGTGCTGATGTGGTAATTGGTGAAGTTATCAAATGCTAACAAGGTGGTTTAAGCAATGGCCTGGCCTGTTATCATGGAATTGCTGGAACTGGATGCAATGATGTAGTGATATTAGGCCAATATTGCAAGTCATAGCCCAGCTTTATATCATTAATGGTTTAAGGTGTTGGCTTCATTTCAGAAATAAAATGCCCTTTTCACTCACGCTAATGGACAGTATGGTCTGCTTCCTTACTCACTGCATACTAGGAGTATGACCTGCTTGCTCAGTATCCACAGAGCTTACCTTTAATGATTTAAAGGTGATTGATTGATTAAAAGGGCTGATAAAGGACCTGAAATGAACCAGATCATAACATAAATGGGAGCTGGAGACCATTTAGCCTCTTGAGCCTGTTCTGCCATTTTATTGAGACTGATCTTGAACCTCCAAGTCCACCTTCACACACTATTGCCTTATCCTTAATTCCCTTAATATCAAAACATTTATTAAGATGTTTGAAAATACTCATAAGCATTCACAGCTGAGTCAATGAGATTCAAAAGCCTGAGGGAAGAAATTTAATATTAAATCAGGCAATTTGGCTAATTGTTTTTATTCTGAGATTATCACAAGCTACTGATAAAAACCATTTGAGGAACACCTTAGAGGTTCTGAAGTAATATTGTGTTTGAAGGTCTAGCCAATATATTTTTGGTTATTGAATGCTCTGGACAGTTCACTGTCAATCCAGGTTTTGGGGCAGCCATGCACTGATGTTGCACCCATCATTGTCAAATTCATCATTCTCTGGTTATCTTAATTCCATTTAGCTTTCTCAAAACTTAGCTTAACTGTATAGTCCTCCATCTGTAATTTGGGTGATGGTTAATGCAGCTATTGAACTAATAAACTTCTATTACATGCACTCCTTTGAGTAATAGAAATAAGCAGTGTGTACATGTTGGTTTTTCAGGTTGCCCTAACTACACAAGCTCTCTTGTAGGGCAGATAGAACATTGCAATGGTGCTAGTGTGAAGACCAGGTGGTGAGGAGTTAAAAGACTCCCCTCCCCTGCCTCAATCGATTGTAATAGGTTTCTCTGGTTATTTTGATACTGCACAATTAATGCAGCGTCCAATCCGAGTATTTACGTGGCTCGTCCACGTTGTGACTTAACTCCAGGAAACCACAACCAAGGGGAGTGACTCGGGTGAAAGCGGAGCTAAGGGATAACTGACCATGATCTTTCATGTTTGACCAAACGTGAATGTTTGCCACATTGGCTACCTAGTTTCAACAGTACCGATCACATAGTTAGTGGTTTGAAGACCTAACCTGAATTACATTATATGAAAGTGTTACTTTTATTAATTACTTACATTAACAAAGGAAAAGCCATTACAGTTAATGTAATTATAATTAACATCATGCAACCACCTCCCTAATAACTAATCGAGGTAATTGCCAAAATCCTTGTGCTGGACTAAACATGATCATCTAACCCATATATACAAATTATTCACCTTACCTGCCCATGGGGATCAGGTGCTGGACTTCTCACTCTGGAGATACACAACACCCATCTCGTGGAACCTCCCCGTCCTTCATCTTGGGTCTTGCGATATCTCACCAGGTGAGCTCTGAACGATTCTGATTACTGGTCTCCAAAAATTTGCAGAACTTCCAAGGTCAGAGATCGTCAGTCTCGATAAGCTGGGTGAAGGACTTGTATTTTTGAATCTTCAGGAATCTCATGAGGCTGTTGTTTAAGTGGAGCCACTTTCCTCTTGCTCCCACGACGAATCCAAAGAATTGTAGGGAAATCACCAGGTCAGTTCTAGTATTTCGTCCTTCCGATGTTGGTACTTTCGCTCTTTCTCGGCCCAAGCTTTCTCCAGCGATTTGTTGTCCTCGAATTGCACTGTGACATCTACCACCCCTACTACTCCGTCCTTGACAAGGACCAGGTCTGGTTTCCAGAGGGTCCCGTCCTTTCCGAGGAGTCTCGGTTCCAAGCGAGATGTCCGGCTGTATTTGGAGAGAAACTGTTGCAAGCGGTCCAGGATTTCGTTGTCCTTTGATCCGAGCATTTTTAACAAATGGACAGTTACTGGAGATGTGAGCCAGTGATTCGAAAGGGGTCTCACATCGTCTGCAAGATTTGTTAGTGTGTTGTCTTCCCCTGTTTATGCTGGATCTCGTTAGATAGAGATTACACTGTAATAATGAACAATCCAGACTCATTAAGAGTTTGAGGTTAAAGCAGGTTTTGATCCAGAAGTTTGAGGTGTGGTCACTGCCGTAGTACAGTGCAGTCCTTGGCATTGGAGTTTGGTCCACTTTAAATATACAACTTCTCTCCAAGCCACATATCTATTGATGGGTTTGGGTCTGGACGTTTGGGTAATATCCGTCCATCCCATGTTGATGACAATTTCATCTGTGCCATTTCCTTCATGCGTCCCTCTTGGGCCCCCTTTATCCTTGAGGGATTCTTCGATTTTCCCTGAGCACTTTAAGATTCCTCAGGGATTCGATTGTCTGTTTGTTATTGATGCCACTGAATTCAAATGAGGTCTTTATCACCCCATCCGGTGAGCTCTCCAACGCTTCTAGTTTCCGGATAATGGCGGAAGGAATCTGGATTTCAAGTCTCGGCATGGCTAGACCTCCATTTCGGTTGCGGCTGTAAAGTACTCCATCCGTTGTACGCAGTGGAAGGTGGAGGATTTCTGTTGCATTTTAGATGGATTGATCTAGTTTAACCAGTGTGTTTTGTGAAACCTCTGCGAGGATTAAGTGAAAGTAGATTCTTGGAATCATATGAGTTTTAAGGATTTGGATCCTTTGGATAGGTCAAAGTGCTGCCTTCTTCAAATTCTCTATCCATACACCGATTTTGGATCCCCATTGCTCCTCAGTTACCCCCGCCCAGGGGTCGATTCTGGCACCCAGATATTTCTCCATCTCTCCTGGTGATAGGTAAGAGATCGGACCTCCTCTCAGCTGCCAGTTAGCCATGCTGTTGTACAGGAACATCTTCCTCTTGTGGATGAAGTGGAAGCCCTTAGTCTTCCTGGCATTCATCTCCAACCCCATCTTTTTGCAGAAGTCCTGTACAATGGCCAAGTTCTTGGTCATGCTGGCATGGGAGTCACTGAGCAAAGCAATGTCATCAGCCAACGCCAGAGCTGAACAACTAATCTGCATTCCCCAAAAGGGCAAGTGGACAACCAAATGTGCCTCCTGTAGGAAGCAGATTAGAGGATCCATCGCTATGTTAATCAGTATTGGTGATAACGGGTCACATCGCTTGACCCCTCATGATGTTGATGGGTTTTGTTTGGCTGTCTTTACATTCAATGTATGTGTTTGTTTCTGAATACAGATCTGTGATCATTGCGATGAATGATTTTGGCAGCCCCACTCTCTGAAGTGCCTTGATGAGCATTTTATGCCCTAAGGAATCGAATGCCTTAGCCACATCCACAAAGACAATGGCCAGCTCTCTCCTGTTGTGTTTCACCCCTTTAATGATATTACTGAGAACCATGATGTTCTCATTACAACCAGGAGTCACCACCAGAAACCCTTGCTGCCTGGGGTCGATCTGGACCGCTTCACTTAGGCGTTTGGCGATGATCTTAGTGAAGAGCCGTAATAAGATCGGGCCAATCATTATTGGCCGCCAGTTGTCAATGCTTTTCAGTTTCTCAGCGTCGTCTGTCTTGGAATGAGAACCGTACGACTTTTTCACAACCCGAGGGATGGGACTTGACATGAGCCAGAGGGTGAAGAGGTGTGGAATCCTGTCCTCATACTCCGCCTGGATGTCACTGATGTCTTCCAACTTCATCCCATCAGGACCTGTCGTGTTCTTATCAATGCCCTTTATCGCCCGCTCAACCTCTTCCTTCTGTATGGGCTCTTTCAAAGAATCGTAGCTTCTCGTTCCCTTATATGATGCAAACTTTTGAAGGTTTGCTTTGTTATTTGGCTCGGTGAGTTTATCTGTAAGCCTCTCGTCCAGTTCAGCTTTGCTGAGTGGACATTGCAGGGTGGACTGTGCACCCAGCATTTGCTGTGCTACCTTTCGTCTGTCGGGTTTGTACACCAACTGCGTAGATTTGAAATGTGCTTTTTTAGCTGCCCACTCTTTCTTTGCATTCGTGTTTCTGCTTCCGTCCTTGGGGTGAGCAACTGTCTTCCTGGACCACTTGCCAGTTTGCTCTTCCTTCAGTCAGTATCGCATCTGTGATGCTTTCAACGAGGCCGATGGCCAGGGCTCTCGTTTCAGGGTCATCCCGTACCGCCATAAGTTCCTCAGCTGATCATCCAGATCCCTGTGTTCAGGGATACTGGCCGGGGGTCGCACATTCCTTGTCGTTTGGGGACTGTTCCCCAACACCACCTCTGCATCATCCCCCACCTCCTGTGGAGTTTCCATTTCCAAAGCACCTTCTGTCTGGCTGCTTTGCGGTGTTGGTAAGCTCGTTGTATTCTGCTCTGCTTTCAGGAGACATCTTCTCTTGGAAGCAATCTGCCTGTTTTTAATGTTAGATGGACTGCAATTTGTTAATATCTGCACGGCCTTCGTACCGCTTCACCAATGCTATGAGGAGGTCCGTTTCCTCTTTAGTCCATTTGTAATCTCTCCGGCCAGGCTTTCCCTGTGGTAGGTGAGCTGCTAATCATTTTGCGTTTCATACTTCGGCGTGCCTGGGACGCTCGTGCTGGCTGAGCCCAATTTGCCATGTGAATTGCATTTGGCAGTGTTCACGTGCATAGATCGTACCGGTGAGGGGTGGCCTGACCCCTTTACACTTGCTATAGTGACAAGCAATGGAATGGTACCCGCCAGTTTTTCTGCACTTGGAACATTATCGTACGAACGTGTTTGATCTGGTGTCTAACGGCCATGTGTTTGCAGAACTCACCCACCCCGGGGAGTAGCAGATTGCACTGACTGCAGAGCAGACCATCAACGGGATATTGGATCTCCACTTCTCTCTGTGTGGTTCTGTCACTGGGTGGCATCACCACAGGCTCGACATAGGTGGGGCACCTGTCTCATCTTGGGGTTCCACCACCCCATTCCCGTCCAAAGTTAACGTTCCCTCCAACTTCGTGTTATAAAAGGTCAGCGTTCTTATGGCTGTCGTGCCCTCCCTTTCGCTGAGAGGGCTTGACTCCGATACCTTCTCTTGTTGAATGACATTCACTACTGGGGGTTCTGGATCTTGCAGTCTGGTTTGTTTCACTGGTTCCCAGTAGGGTAGGTAATGTCTATACGGCCTCGAGTCTCCCTCGGTGGTTTGTGTTGAGATGGACTTTTTCTTTAGTCCGTTGAGTTCAGAACTAGCACTTGCGTAGCAATTGCAATTTACACAGTGACCTGCTACAGAAGGTACAACTGCCGGGATGTTTTTTATCCGGGTCGCTTCCCAACCGGGCCACTCTGACCGGTCATCCATATTTTTTACTAAATTGCTTGTCTCCGCAGACCACAACCAACATGGTGCTCTTTGTAAGGTCGTTCAGCCAACGAAACCTTTTCTGTGCCAACTGGGATAACGGTGACATTGTTACCGGCAGGAGGCACGACCAACGCTGTGGATGGCGAGAGCACCAAACCAACACAGGTCATGTAACTACTAACCAGACAGGCTCACAGGTGAGACCACCACCAGAGAGTCATAGTTACTCCCACCAGTACTAGCAATTTGTTGAGTAGTTGCCTGTTTGTGTGCTGTGATGATGGAGCTAGTCAGGAAGGGTTTCCTGGTTGAACAAAGGAAGGGGTTAGTTTTTCCCATATTAAAAAAAACTGACCTGGGTAAAATATAACCAGATCTGACCTGTACAACAAACACAGGCCCAAACACTGAAAAGTACAGATTACAGGAGGAGGGGGGAACTGTGTGAAAATAAAATGTCAGTTTGTAGTTTGCTGTCTTGGCCGACTGCAGATTGGATCTGATGGTAGTGAAGCTTCTAATGTCAAGATGAGGACAACAGTTGACTTTTGTCTAGGGTCACAGCTGTGGAGTTTCTTTAAAAATCTTTGTCTATTGTAAATGGGAGTCCCAGTCAAATTAGACAAGGCCCCTCTGAGCTGGAGAGAGGGAGGTGGGCAGGAGGATTCCCTTCACTTTGTTTTTTGAAAAATATATTTATATACCTGGAAGAACATTCCAAACCATTTCAAAATCACCATCACAAAAGTACAATCAGGTTCAACTTTTACACATGGATCACAAGGTGCATCAATACAATCAATGAATATTACAATCATTTCAATCTGGTCAATGCAGACAATCAGACAATGGTATTGGAGTTGTCAAAATACATCACGTTGCTCTGAGGTGCTTCAATACATTTATAATACAATTAGCATTCAATGCAGACATTCATTGTGAGCTGTACAGCCCGAGGGGCTCTCGACAGTTCCCAGTCCCTCGGTGCACTGTGGCAGAAAGGTCTTAGACAGCGACCTTTCCCCTTTGCGTCGGCTGCCCCAAGCTTTAGTGTGTCCCTCAGCATGTAGTCCTGGACTTTGGAATGTGCCAGTCTGCAACACTCAGTCGGGGACAACTCTTTGCGCTGGAAGACCAACAAGTTTCGGGCGGACCAAAGAGCGACTTTCACAGAGTTGATGATCCTCCAGCTGCAGTTGATGTTTGTCTCGGTGTGTGTGTGTCCCTGGGAACAGCCCGTAGAGCAGAGTCCTGTGTCACTGAACTGCTCAGGGTGAACCTCGAAAGAAACCACTGAATCTCCCTCCAGACCTTCTTTGCAAAGGCACAATCCACAAGGAGGTGAACAACGGTCTCTTCCCCACCACAGCCACCTCGAGGGCAACGTGCCGAGGGGGTGAGACTCCTGGCGTGTTGGAAGGATCTGACGGGGAGGGCCTTTCTCACCGCCAGCCAAGCTACGTCTTGGTGCTTGTTGGAAAGTTCTGGCGATGAGGCATTCTGCCAAATGGCTTTGACAGTCTGCTCAGGGAACCATCCCACAGGATCCACCCTCTCCTTTTCCCTCAGGGCCTCTAAGACGTTACATGCCGACCACTGCCTGATGGACTTGTGGTCAAAGGTGTTTCTCTGCATAAATTTTTCCACGAGAGACAGGTGGTACAGCACGGTCCAACTACTTGGAGCGCTCCGCGGCAGCGTGGCCAGACCCATCCTTCGCAACACCGGGGACAGGTAGAACCTCAGCACGTAGTGACACTTTTGCGTAACAAGGATCTACGCACAGCTTGATACAGCCGCACACAAAGGTGGCCATCAGTATGAGGGCGATGTTGAGCACGTTTTTTCCCCCTTTATCTAGAGGCTTGTATATCGCGTCCCTGCAGACACGATCCATTTTCGACCTCCAGATAAAGCGGAAGATGGCTCGGGTGATCACCATCGCGCAGGAGTCTGGAATGGGCCAGACCTGTGCCACGTACAGCAACAGCGAGAGTGCCTCACTCCTGATGACCAGGTTCTTACCCACAATGGAGAGGGAGTGTCACTCCCACATGCCCAGTTTTCTTTTCACCATAGACACTCGCTCCTTCCAGTTTCTAACGCATGCCCCGGGCCCTCCGAACCATATCCCCTGCGCCTTCAGGCCGTCAGCCCTGACGGTGAAGGGAACAAAGGATCGGTCAGCCCAGTTCCCAAAGAACGTGGCCTCCCTCTTCCCACGATTTACCTTGGCTCCTGAGGCCAGTTCGAACTGGTCGCAGATGTGGATCAGTCTGCGCACCGACAGCGGATCCGAGCAGAAGATGGCGACATCGTCCATGTACAGGGAGGCTTTGACCTGAGTGCCTCCACTGCCTGGGATCGTCACTCCTCTTGTGCCCGGATCTTTCCTAATGGACTCAGCAAAGGGTTCTATGCAAAACAAACAGGACGGGAGAGAGGGCAGCCCTGCCTGACTCCAGGTTTAATAGGAACGGTATCTGATTCCCACCCATTGATTGAGACTGCGCTATTGATGTTAGTGTAGAGTAGTTGGATCCAATTGCGAATTCCCTCCCCAAACCCCATTTTGGAGAGCACATCCACCATGTAGGTGTGCGATATTCTGTCAAAGGCCTTCTCCTGATCCAGGCTGATGAGGCAGGTGTCCACACCCCTGTCCTGCACATAGGCAATCATATCCCTGAGCAGCGTGAGGCTGTCAGATCTTCCTGCCCGGCACAGTGCAGGTCTGGTTAGGGTGGATCACCAATTCCAGAGCGGACTTAACCAATTGGCGTTGACCTTGGACAGAATCTTATAGTCCACATTCCCTAGTGAAATGGGTCGCCAATTTCTAATTTACTCCCTTTCCCCCTTGTGCTGGTCGACCAGGGTGATGATGCCTTTCCTCGTGGATTCTGACATGCTGCCGGCCAGAAGCATACTCCCGTACACTTCTAGAAGGTCTGGGCCGATCCAGTCCCACAGAGCCGAATACAACTCCGCCGGCAAGCCATCGCTTCCGGGAGTTTTACTCTTCTCAAAGGACTCAAGGGCCTTAGTCAGTTCGTCAGGAGTTAGCGGTTTGTCCAGGCTCTCCCGTGTACTGTCATCTAAGACCTCCGGGATAGAGGACAGGAAGGACTGGGAGGCTGTGCTGTCTGTGGGCTTCACATCACACAATCCGGCATAAAAGGATTTGCTGATCCTCAATGTCGGACTGTGATGACTTTACTGAGCTGTCGTCTTCCTTCAGGCTGCTGATCACAGAGCTCTCTGTGTACCTTTTTGGAAGAAGAAACATGAGCATGTCTCATCCTGCGCCACGGAGCGGACTCTGGAACGGAAGATGATCTTGGAGGCCTCTGAGGCAAAGAGCGAGGCTTACTGGCTCTTCACCTCCTTGGAGTTCCTCCTTGACATCGACCCCCATCGACTGCAGCCGGAGCAGATTCTGCATGTTTTTCTGGAGTCGGGACATTTCCTTCTGTTCCTTTCTAGCTTTCTGGGTGCCTTTGAGGATGAAACACCTCTTGATGTTTCCCTTGACCGCTTCCAACAGTGTGTCAGGGACTCAGGGGTTTCACGGTTCTCCAACCTTCGTAATCCCTCTTGAGCTCCTCAATGTTCTCTGGGGTCAGCAGTTGCACGTTTAGCTTCCATGCCCCCCTGCCCACCCTCTGTTCTTCCTCTAAGTGACAGTCAGCCAGTAGGAGGCAGTGGTCAGAGGAACACCGGCTTGACGTCGGTGGATCTGACTGCGAACGCACGGGACCCAAACAGGAAGTCTATCCTGGAACGGATGGACCCGTCTGGCCGCGACCAGGTGTATCTACGCTGCGCTCTGTCTGCAGGGTTGCTGTAGACATCGTGCAGCTTGACATCCTTAACTGTTTCCATCAGGGATCTGGACGTCGCGTCCAATCTGCTGTCGGCCCTGCCGGATCGTCCAGCCGCATCGATGATGCAGTTGAAGTCACCGCCCTCCCTTCACTCAACTATGTTTTAGCACATACTGAAATACCCACAGCTTGGCTTGTCTTGTGACTTCTCTCCAGCTGTAGTTCCAACTATCATTTCAAAAATAAATTGAGTCAAGTCTGGATGTTTTCTAAAAATAAACTTCCTTTGTTCAAGTAAAGAGTCTCCATTTTCAATTGAACTGTCGATGGCTGCCACAAGTGTCAAAGGCAGACATACAAACATAGAACATACAAATTAGGAGTCGGCTATGCAAGTCTGCTCTACCATTCAATAAGATCATGACTGATCTGATTGTAACCTCAACCCCACATTCCTCCACTACCCAATAACCTGTCGCCCCTCAAACCCACATTTCCACCCCCCCCCACCTCCGCCTGCCCAATAACCTGTCGCCCCTGTTCATCAAGAATCTATCTAGCTCTGCCTTAACTATTCAGGCTGCTTCCACTGCCTCAAGCTCCAAAGGTGCTCAACCCTTTCTCCTCATCTGTCTTAATGGGCGAACCATAATTTTTAAACAGTTCTAGTTTCCCGCACAAGAGGCAACATCCTCTCCACATCCACTCTAAGACCTCTCAGGATCTTGAAGGTTTCAGTTAAGTCACCTCTTTAGTCTTTGAACTCCAGCCTTTCCTCATAAGACAAGATGCCCATTCCTGTTATTAGCCTGGTAAACCTTCTCTAAATTACTAACACATGTACATCCTTAAATGAGAACATTACTGTACACAGTACTCCAGATGTGGTCTTGCCAATGCCCTGTACAACTAAAGCATCACCTCCTACTTAATGTAATCAATTCCCCTCCCAATAAATTATATTTCACTAGCTTTCCGACTTGCCTGCTATACCTGCACACTGAGCTTTGACAATCTGACACTCGATCTGCAGTCCTATCTTCAACAGAGACCCCTACCTTTCCATGCCTGGCTGACCAAGGTGGGTGGTGGCACTCCTCCAAATCCATTCCATACCTTGTCAGAATGAGGTTTGGGGGGGCCTCCGCCTGTCATCTCTTGTTATGGCTTCTCTTCTCCTGAAAGGGCAGAGGAGCATTGATTAGTCCACTCTCTACCTGCAGCGCTATTGGTGCCTGGCCAACCCCACCTGAGGAGCACCTCACAGGGCCCTCGAGAGCTGCAAGGCACTCAGTTCAAGAAGCCAGGGCTCACCCCTTGACTGGCACCCCTGTCAGTAACAGTGGGAACTCAGACTCTAACACCATTGAGCTCCACAGGGGGACAGTCAGTCCTTAACACATCTCCACACTGATCTATGCCAACTGGGTACTCTTGCTTGCTGAGTGTAGCAGATTGAGCCATTAGTGGCACTACCCATGTGCTTACCACAACACCATGGCTGCTGATCTCAGCTGCCATCTCTTCACTGGTATTTTGGTTGTGTGTAGTGGGCTGCCTCACAACATCCCTGGATATGACAGTGTCCAGCCTGACACCAACCTGCAAAGGTCACGAGGCACCATCTGAAACATGGCAGAGAGTCGACCCGCCTAACGTCTCCAGCCTCTGGTGAGGCCAGTGTTCGAAAGAAATGGTTTCTTGGACAGGCTCCAAAGGTTTGCCACTAACAGCCTTAAGGGAACTGCCTCTGGTTTTGAAGTGTTGGCTGGGTCACCGTTAATACCTGGTGCCTGACAGGCTCCTGCCCCCTGCCTGGCACTTGACCATTGAGAAGGCAAGTTTCATGCTGAGTGGACCTTAACTGGCCACCCAGTGTGTAACCATGTTTGCAATGTGACCGTGGCCAGGAGCAGGTTCCAGTTCCTGCTGACGGTGTGCACACCAAGCATGAAATTCAGGCCATGATTTTCAGGCCATCTTTCAAAAATAGCTTTAAACATTTTCCCTATGACAAATGTTAGGCTAACTGGCCTGTAGTTTCCTTTGTGTCCTTCCCTTTTGGATAAAGGAGTTAAATTTGCTATTTTCAAATTTAATGGAACCTTCCCCAAATCTAGAATTATGGAAAACTTAAAACCAGTGCATCAACTATCTCTCTAGCTACTTCTTTTAGACCTTGGAGTGAAGTCCATCTGAACCCAGGGATTTGTCAGCCTGTAACTCCAACAATTTGCTCAATACCACTTCTCTAATTTTCCCAAGTTCCTCCCTCTCCCTCCCTTCCATTTCCTGATTTACAGCTATTTCTGGGATGTTAGTTGTATCCTCTCTAGTGAAGACAATCAAAATACCTGCCTACTTTCCATGTTCAATTATCAGGCAGGAAAGTATTATTTCTCAATGTGGGTGTCACTGGCAAGGCCAGCATTTATTGCCCATTCCTAATTGTCCTTGAATCTGGTGGTGAGCTGCTGCCTTGAACCACTGCAGTCTCAGGTGTAGCGAAGACCAGAGAATTTAACTGCACTGTGCTACAATTCTGTTTCTGCCAAAATGGGAGGTAAATTAAATGAGGGGGATGATTCCGGCAGGCAGGCAAGATGATGAGATGCAAATGCATTGAAATTAGGCTCCTGACGAACTGGAAAAGGTGGTTTGCCATCTGACAGATGCATTCGGGTGGAGTGGATGATGGCAAATTAATGTCACAATGGCACAACACATTGTCGGCCATTGTGTCCCCACTGCCCACCCTGACGCCTGACGCCAATGGGGCAGGAAAATTCCAGCCCGAGTTTCAGCAATTGAGGCTTCTTGGCCTGTGCAATCTGATAAGATCCCCTCAGGAGATGATCTTTGAGCATGTTCAGAGATGGTTTTACGGCTTCCTTTAAAATCTAACTGTCGCTTTTAAAAGCTCCTCTTCCCGATTTTATTGGAATGTATTCCTTGTAATCCAAGTCGCTTGGCTTACTTGGCTTCATGCTTTCACTGGAGAATACTTGGTCTTTCTTGAACCCATCAAGTGTCAACGTATTTACAAACCCATTTCATAGCTTCGTTAGTGGAGGAGTGTAAAGGCTTGCTACGAGAGGTTTGTCCAGGGTGTGACCTGCAAGTTGCTGCTAACTATTAATGACTCCTGAAGCTCTGCATTCTCCATTTCTTGAGAGGGGAACCTTTATTTCCCCGAAAAGTCATCCAAAGGTTCTGGGCCCTGCCCCCTGGGTGTGCAGAGTGTGTATGTATCATGATTGCTACCCAGATACTGTGCGCACACCTGCATTATCTATCCTTATTGATGATCACACCATTTGGACATGGATTGAGTGATACCTTTTGCTATTGATAAGAGCCCTGGTACTCCAGATGGAGCTTCTATTGCTGTGTGCAGTTGATGACCCCCTGCACCTTCAGACATCCAGCCATGGCTGCAAAGTTTTTGGGTCTTTCACCTTGACTGGCATTCTCAGTAGTGATAGAAACTCCTGGACATGCCTGAGTGAAGCATCTGTGAAGATCCTCTCAGTGATAGGTCACGTGCTGGGAAATTTCAGTACCGTCTTCATGACTTGGGAAATGAAGAAAGTCAATGCCACAGGCATCGAGTGACCACCAATGCAATTGGAGGCCATCTCCCCAGGCAGTGTCTCAGGGTTGTGACCATCTCCTTTTGGATACTGTCTTTGAAGGCAGTGTTAAGACATCAGGAGGCTTGCATTCCTCACCTCTTTCTTTTGACATGGCTGGCAAGGTAGTGCCTTTGCCTGCCTCATGTTCCTGTCTGTCCTCTGCAGCCCATTGAGCAGCAGCAGGTGCACATCTTGCTGGACCATGGGGCACCTGTCTCTGGCCAGCTGCCACCCTCCCCTTCCTCTCCCTCACTGGAGGGCGGGCTTCATACAGAATGCAAAATTCCCATGGGGGAAACGGGGATATAAAGCTCCAATGCTGGAGTGCACAAACTTGATAGTTGGCACTTTGCCCCCCTCCCCCATTCCTGAGTTTTAACACAGCCTGAAAACTCGAACTGGAAAGTGAAACCACCGATGAAACACATTGACCAGAACCTTGAGCCTTTTATATCCACCTTGCAACACATCCTGATTTAACCTGTGACTCCCCATCTATTTTACCACATGCACCCATTGAAAAATGACATGGGCAATGTAAAATTATGGCCCATTGCCTTGTTAACCAGCTGACTTGGCCCTTTCTGAGAATGGTGGGTGGGGGTTGCTGATTGTCTGCCCAGCTTCTGCACTAGTGATGTTGTCACGCTGGAGTTTATATATGGAATGGTGGAGGTCCCAAATTCCTTAAGACAAAGGAGCAGAAATTAGGCCATTCGGCCCCTTGAGTCTGCTCTGCCATTCAATCATGGCTGATAAGTTTCTCAACCCCATTCTCCTGCCTTCGCCCCGTAACCTTTGATCCCCTGACCAATCAAGAACTTATCTATCTCGGTCTAAAATACACTCAATGACCTGGCCTCCACAGCCTTCTGTGGCAATGAATTCCATAGATTCACCACTGTCTGGCTAAAGAAGTTTCTCCTCTCCTCTGTTCTAAAAGGTCTTCCCTTTACTTTGAGGCTGTGCCCTCGGGTTGTAGTCTCACCTACTAATGGAAACTTCTCCCCCACGTCCACTCTATCCAGGCCTTTCAGTATTCTGTAAGTTTCAATCAGATTCCCCCCTCATCCTTCTAAACTCCATCGAGTATAGACCCAGAGTCCTCAAACGTTCCTCATATGTGAAGCCTTTAATTCCTGGGATCATTCTTGTGAAGCTCCTCTGGACCCTCTCCAGGGCCAGCACATCCTCCCTGAGATACGGGGCCCAAAATTGCTCACAATATTCTAAATGTGGTCTGACCAGAGCCTTATAAAGCCTTAGCAGCACATCCCTGCTTTTATATTCTAGCCCCCTCGAAATAAATACCAACATTGCATTTGCCTTCCTAACTACTGACTCAACCTGCAAGTTAACCTTAAGAGAATCCTGGACTAGGACTCCCAAGTCCCTTTGCACTCCAGATTTCTGAATTCTCTCCCCATTTAGAAAATGGTCTGCCTCTATCCTCCCTACCAAAGTTTGCAGATGATACAAGGATAGGTGGAGGGACAGATAGTGTTGAGGAGGTGGGGAGGCTGCAGAGGGATTTAAACAGGTTAGGAGAATGGGCAAAGAAGAGGCAGATGGAATGCAACGTGTGGAAGTGAGAGGTCATGCACTTAGCCAGAATGCCCTCAGTTCCTTCATCTAGATCATTAATGTACAAAGTGAAAAGTTGTGGTCCCAACACTGACCCTTGCGGAAGGACCCCCTTATCCCCACTCTCTGTCTCCTGCCAGACAGCCAATCTTCTATCCATGCTAGTACCTTGCCTCTAACACCATGGGCTCTTATCTTACTGAGCAGCCTCCTGTGCGGCACCTTGTCTAAGGCCTTCTGGAAGTCCAAGTAGATAACATCCATTGGCTCTCCTTTGTCTAACTTGCTCGTTACCTCCTCCAAAGAATTCTAACAGATTGGTCAGGCATGACCTCCCCTTGATGAAACCATGCTGACTTTGCCCTATTTACCATGCGCTTCCAAGTATTCTGAAATCTCATCCTTAATAGTGGACTCTAAAATCTTAGCAACGACCGAGGTCAGGCTAATCGGCCTATAATTTCCCGTCTTTTGCCTCACTCCCTCCTTAAACAGGGGGGTTACATTAGCGATTTTCCAGTCCTCTGGGACCCTCCCTGACTCGAGTGATTCCTGAAAGATCACCACTAATGCCTCCACTATCTCTTCAGCTATCACCTTCAGAACTCTGGGGTGTAATCCATCTGGTCCAGGTGATTTATCCACCTTCAGGCCTTTCAGTTTTCCTAGCACCTTCCCCTTGGTAATGGCCACCATACTCACCTCTGCCCCCCGACGCTCTTGAACTTTGGGGTTGTTACTCGTGTCTTCCACGTGAAGACTGACACAAAGTACCTATTCAGTTCCTCCGCCATTTCTTTGTACCCCACTGCTACTTCTCCGTCATTTTCCAGCTGCCCAATGTCCACTTTTGCCTCTCTCTTACCCTTTATATATCTAAAAATACTCTTGCAATCTTCTTTTATATTACTGGCTAGTTTACCCTCATATTTAATCTTCTCCCTCCTTATTTCTTTTTTAGTTGTCCTCTGTTGGTCTTTGTAGGCTTCCCAATCACCTGGTTTCCCACTGCTCTTCGCCGCATTGTATGCTTTCTCTTTAGCTTTTATGCTGTCCCTGACTTCCCTTGTCAGCCATGGTTGCCTCGTCCTCCCTTTGTCCAAATGATGAATGTGTCTCCCAAATTACTCCCAGAAACTCCTGCCATTGCTGTTCCACTGTCTTTCCTGCTAGGCTCATCTCCCAGTCAATTCTGGCCAGCTCCTCCCTCATGTCTCTGTAGTTGCCTTTATTCAACTGTAATACCGTTACATCTGATGCCAGCTTTTTCCCCTCAAATTGCAGGGTAAATTATATCATATTATGGTCACTTCCTCCTAAGGGTCCCTTCACTTTAAACTCCCTTATCAAATCTGCCTCATTACACATCACTAAATCTAGAATTGCCTGTTCCCTAGTGGGCTCGACCACAAGCTGCTCCAAAAAGCCATCTCGTAGACATTCCACAAATTCCTTTTCTTGGGATCCACTACCAACCTGATTTTCCCAGTCTACCTGCATATTGAAATCCCCCATGATCATTGCAACCTTGCCTTTCTTAGATGCCTGTTCTATCTCCTGGTGTATCTTGTGCCCCACATCCTATGTTCAGAGGCCTGTACATAACTCCCATCATGGATTTTTTACCTTTTGCGGTTCCTCAACTCTACCCACGCAGATTCTACATCATTTGAGCCTACGTCGTTTCTTGCTATCAATTTCATTTCATTTCTTACTAACAAAGCAACCCCATCCCCTCAGCCAACCTGCCTATCTTTTCAATAGGATGTATGTCCTTGGATATTTATCTCCCAGTCCTGATCCCCTTGCAGCCATGTCTCTGTGATGCCCACCACATCATACCTGCCAATTTCAATCTGCGCCACATGCTCATTTACCTTATTTCGTATACTGCGTGCATTCAGATACAACACCTTCAGTCCTGTATTTCCCGTCCCCCTTCTCATTGTCATCCCTTTATCTGATGTGCTTGAAGTTAGATTCCTAGCCCTTTCCAAACACTGATTTTTTGTGTTCTGGGAACTTTAATAGCCTCTCCTGGGCTCTCCTTTCTTTCCAGTTTTTTCATAATTTTCCATGAAGTTGAATCCACCCCCCACACGCTAACCTGCTGCTTTGTTTCCCATTAGTCATGCTTCTTGGAGTTTTACCCTTCCCTTCCCCCCACTTTCTAGTTAAAAGTCCTGTTGATCACCCTATTTACCCTTTTTGCTAGAACATTGGTCCCAGATCGGTTCAGGTGGAGACCATCCCAACGGTACAGATCCCTCCTGTTCCAATACTGATGCCAGTGCCCCACGAAATGGAACCCCTCTTTCCTGCACCACTCCTTTAGCCACATTTTTACTTCCCTTATCCCCGCGTCCCTATGCCAATTTGCACGTGGCTCGGGTAGTAATCCGGAGATTATAACCCTTGAGGACCTGTTCTTTAATTTAGTTCCTAGTTCCTGATAATCCCCAAACAGGTCCTCTTTCCTAGTCTTACCTATGTTATTTGTCCCGACGTGGACCACAACAACTGGATCATCCCTCTCCAATATCCTTTCAACCCAGTCAGAGATGCTCTAGAATGTATTTCCTGATTATGAAGTGACAAAATATGTTCACCCGTGCAACCACTTGCGATCAAAAATTCTCAACTTCTCTAGGGCTACTGCTTCTTCTAGGTGCTTCCCTGACATCTGCAGCAGGAGTGGAGACAGTCTGTGCAAGGGTTGGCCCTGTTGCCTCTGATGACTTGGGCATGGGTCCTCTGGACAGCTGAGGCCTTGAGGGCCCCGGCTTGCTTTGGGTGTCCTCCTGTGGGCTAGCTGCTCCCTCTGCAGTGACAGAGGACAAGGTTAAGGGGATCTCAGGCAAAGCGCACTCCCAGAGGGAGAGGACTGCCTCTGGGATTACTGAGTGGATGACACAGCAGTGTCCAGCTGCTGCTTCTCCTCCCTTCAAGTGCCAAGAGCCCTGGCCTGACTCCTTGAGGGGAAGAAGTACCTGGAGGAATGTTGAGGTGCTCCGTTTCCCTCTTGCGTTGCCACTGTTGTTACTGCGATGGAGTGCACGTCT
Organism: Cetorhinus maximus; assembly: GCF_964194155.1. Classification (NCBI taxonomy): domain Eukaryota; kingdom Metazoa; phylum Chordata; class Chondrichthyes; order Lamniformes; family Cetorhinidae; genus Cetorhinus; species Cetorhinus maximus. Next base: position 8,837,961 of record NC_135881.1, read on the forward strand.
GTGTGCATCTGTGTTCAGCTGGACCTGTGGCTCGATGGCATTTGCCATCCTTCCCATGTGCACATGTGGGCACCACTTCAGAGAGCAGGCGAATGCCCTCCTCCGATTTGTGAGCCACTCTGCTGAGGGCTTCCAGCAGCTCTGCATGATGTTCCCCCGCCTTCTGCTGACCCTCCACGATGAGTTGGAAGGCCCAATCTAGAGTCTTCTCATCTGACTTGGACCTCACAGATGCCTCATCTCCAGCAGTTCTCCAAGTGCTGGGGAGCTTGGCTGAACCTGCCTCCTCCTGTTGCGGACACGTGTCTGTGTAGTGACCACCAGATTGTGAACCTGAGCCTGCTTTAGATCTAGGTCCCACCGAGGTGTGTGTCTCTGCACTGGTGCAGGGTGTGGGTAAACGCTGTGACGGGTCTTCCAGGCTGCTTATTTCCAGCTCTTCAATGGCTCTTGGCTGGAGGTGAGGACCTGGATGGAGCTGAGGGACTGGCTGGCTGAGGGTGTCAGTTGCTTGGCAGAGCTCCCTGTGAACCAAACATCAGCCAACTGCATCCAGTTCATTATCAGTTATCAAATTTCTCCTGCTTCTGTCCGACATGTTCTGCCAAACTTTGCTTCCAATAATTCTGCCTTTTTCATTCTTTCATGGGATGTGGTCAACACTAGCTAGGGCAATATTTATTGCCCACCCCTAAATGCCCTTGAAGGTGGTGTAGGTACACCCACAGTGCTGTTAGGGAGGGAGTTCCAGGATTTTGACCCAGTGACAGTGAAGGGGTGGTGATATATTTTAAGACAGGATGTGTTGAGTGGGTTGGAGGAGAACCTGCAGGTGTTCCCGTGTGTCGGCTGCCGTTGTCCATTCTAGATGGTAGTGGTCATGAGTTTGGAAGGTGTTGTGGAAGAAGAGTCTTGGTGAGCTGCTGCAGTGCATCTTGTAAGCAGTGGTGGAGGGAGTGAATGTTGAAGGTGGTGGATGGGGTGCCAATCAAGCAGGCTGCTTTGTCCTGGATACTGAGTTTGTGTTGGAGCTGTACTCACCCAGGCAAGTGGTGAGTATTCCACCACATTCCTGACTTATACCTTTGTAGATGGTGGACAGGGTTTGTGGATCAGGAGGTGAGTTACTCAAAGCAGATTCCAAGCTTTTCACCTCGTTGTGGCCACACCATTTATTTATGGCCGGTTCTGTTTCTGGTCAATGGTAACCCCCCAGGATAGTGGGGGATTCAGTGATGGTAATGCCATTTGGATGTCGAGGGGAGATGGTTAGATTCTCTCCTGTTGGAGATGATTATTGCCTGGCACTTGGGTGGAGCAAATGTTACTTGCCACTTATCCCCAGCCTGGATATTGTTCAGGTCTTGCTGCATTTGGACATGGACTGCTTCAGTATCTGAGACATGAATGATGCGGAACATTGCATGTCCACTTTTATAACCTTCAGATGAAGGGAATGTCATTGAAGCAACTGAAGATGGTTGTACCTCAGACACGACCCCAATGAACTCCTGCAGTGATGTTCTGGGGCTGAGATGATTGACCTCCAACAACCACAACCATCTTTGTGCTCGGTGTGACTCCAATGAGCAGAGTTCCCTCCAATTCCCATTGACTCCAGTTTTGCTAGGACTCTTTGATGCCACACTCGGTCAAATGCTACCTTGATGTCAAGGGCAGTCACTCAACTCGCCTCGTTGAGCTCTTTTGTCCATGTTTGAATCAAGGCTGTAATGAATAAGTATCAGTGCAGAAGAGGACTTCGACAGTGCTGTTAGGGAGTTCCAGGATTTTGAGTCTGCACCGACATGAGGAACACCTGACCTACCTACCTAATCCCATAGCCTTGAATGTTATGATGTGCCAAGTGATCATCCAGGTACTTTTTAAAGGATGTGAGGCAACCCGCCTCCACCACCCTCCCAGGCAGCACATTCCAGACAGTCACCATCCTCTGGGTAAAATGTTTCCTCACATTCCACCCCCCTCCACCCCCCTGCCCCGGCCCCAACCTTCTGCCCCTCACCTTGAACTTATGTCCCCTTGTGACTGACCCTTCAACTAAGGGTCACAGCTGCTCCCTATCCACCCTGTCCATGACCCTCATAATCTTCTACACCTCAATCAGGTTGCTCCTCAGTCTAAACTGCTCCAACAAAAACAACCCAAGTCTATGCAACCTCTCTTCATAACTTAAATGTTTCATCCCAGGCAACATCCTGGTGAATCTCCTCTGCACCCCCTCCAGTGCAATCACATCCTTTCTATAATGTGGCGACCAGAACTGCACACAGTACTCCAGCTGTGGCCTCACCAAGGTTCTATACAACTCCAACATGACCTCCCTACTTTTGTAATCTATGCCACAATTGATAAAGACAACTGTCCCATATACCTTTAACCACCCCACTAACATGCCCCTCTGCCTTCAGAGATCTATGGACACACACGCCAAGGTCCCTTTGTTCCTCATACCTTCCTAGTGCCATGCCGTTCATTGAATACTTGATTGTCAAATTACTCCTTCTGAAGTATATCACCTCTCTTTTTTCAGGGTTAAATTCCATCTGCCACTTAACTGCCCATTTGACCATCCCATCTATATCTTCCTGCAGCCCAAGACACTCAACCTCACTGTTAACCACCCGGTCAATCTTTGTGTCATCCGCAAACTTACTAATCCTACCCCCCACATAGTCCTCTATGTTTACGTAAATGACTAACAATAGGGGACCCAGCACAGATCCCTTTGGTACGCCACTGGACACTGGCTTCCAGTCACTAGAGCATCCTTCTGTCATCACCCTCTGTCTCCGACAACCATGTCTCTGTGATGGCTACTATATCATAATTCCGTGTCAATCCTCACCCTTAACTCACCTGTTTTACCTGTAATACTCCTGGCATTAAAGTAGAGGCCATCCAGCCTTGCCTTACTCTCTTGAAACTTAATGCAGCTGTACTCCCTCTGACTTTGTTTTACTGTATTATGATGTGTCCCTATTCTGCTAACATTCTGTGGCCCTCCCCCTGCCGAATTAGTTTAAACTCCTCCCAACAGCACTAGCAAACCTGCCCGCAAGGATGTTAGTCCCGCTCTGGTTCAGATGTAGATCGTCCCAGTTGTGCAGGTCCCACCTTCCCCAGAAACAGTCCCAGCGATCCAGGAATCTAAAACCCTCCCTCCTGCACCAACTCTTAAGCCAAGTATTCATCTGCGCTATTCTCCTACTTCTGAGCTCAGTAGCACGTGGCACTGGGAGTCATCCAGAGATTACAACACAAGGTCTTGCTTTTCCGTCTACTGCCTAACTCCCTGAATTCTTGATGCAAGACCCTCTTTCTACCTGTCATTGGTACCAACATGTACCATGACCTCTGCCTTATCACCCTCCCCCTTCAGGATGTCCTGCAGCTGTTCAGTGACATCCCGGACCCTGGCACCAGGGAGGCAACACACCATCCTGGAGTCACGTTGATGGCCACAGTAGCACCTTTCTGTTCCCCTGACTATAGACTCCCCGATTACTATTGCTCTTCCTCCCTTCCTCCCCTCCTGTACAGACAGGCTGCTTGTGGTGCCAGAAGCTTGGATCTGTCCGCACTCCCTGGAGGAACCAGCGCCCTCAGCCTCCAAAATGGAATACCGATTTGCGAGCGGAACCCCAGGGGACTCCTGAACTACCTGCCTGTTTCTCTTGGACTGCCTGGTGGTCACCCATTCCCTTCAAGTCCCTTCAGCTGTGGTGTGACCACCTCTCTAAACGTGTTATCCATGATACTCTCAGACTCCCGGATGCTCCAGTGTCCCCAGCCGCCGTTCCAGCTCTGAAACCTGAGCTTCCAGGAGCTGCAGCTGGACACACTTCCTGCACACACGCTGGTCCCGGGCACTGGAAATGTTCCCGGCTTCCCACATGGAGCAGGAGCGCACCACGGCTTTGAGCTCTCCTGCCATGTCTTAACATCTAAATCTGATTCTCGCACGTCATTACCCACCTCGCCATTTAAAACTCCAGGAATTTTGCTTTTCGCAAATGTTTGCAAAGTAACCTCCTGTTGAACTATTGCTTGTGTCTAATTAGAGTTGAAGTATTTGCAATTTCTGGAATGCTTTTTTTGAATGAAACCTTTTAAATCAATCACTCCAGGGCCCTTCTTTCCTGATCCCTGTTACTGTAGAATATACAAACCATAAACCACTAAGACCTTAAACTATAAGCGATTAAAGTAGTAAATACTTACCCGACCTGACCCACTACTTACCAGTCATTCCTTTCCCTTGTATCCTCTACTGCTACAGCAGGGCTAGACCACTCTGAAGATTTAAGAAGTTGGATAGCAAAGAGCACCTCATCCCCTGTGCACCAAATTGCCAATACCCACACTCACTGTCTCACTCAGGATGAGGTCTCTCCCCTGCTCGTGTGCAAGACAAGGGATCTGTCGTCGGCCCAGCAGCGTAAGGAGCTGCTGACGGACCCCGTGCCTTTTTTCCAGCGAGTAGAAGAAGGGGGAGCCACGGTCCAGTTCCTTGAGGAACCGGATCCGTGACCTCACAAACGCGCCCCGGGACCCGACGAGTTGCAGGTCCCGCAGCGCGCCCTTCTTCTCATCGTACACCGACCGCAGGGCCGGGTCCGCATCGGGCTGACGGAGACCTGCCTCCAGGTCGAGCACCTCCTCCTCCAACTCCTCGACCCTGGATTTCCGCCTCTTTGTCGACCCCTTCGCGTACTCCTGACAGAAAACTCGGACGTGAGTCTTGCCTACGTCCCACCCGAGCCTCAAGGAGGGAAAGCCTCCCCGCTTCCTTCTCCAGCCGGCCCAGAAACACCGAAACGAGTCCAGGAACCGCTCGTCCTCCAGCAGCAGGTTGTTAAAGGGCCAGTACGCGGACCCTGTCCGAGCGCAGAACGGAGTGAGCTCCGCCCACACCAGACGGTGGTCCGTGCATGGCACCTGCTGCACAGAAGCCGCTGGAATGCAGGACACGTACGCCTTCGAAACGTAAAGACGGTCGAGTCTGGACGCTCCGACTCCAGGTGACACAAAGGTGAAAACGCTGGAATCGGGATGGAGATTTCGCCAGACGTCCACCAAGTCGAAGGACCTGACCAGGTCCAGATACTCACACCGAGCGAGCGGTGCTGGGAACCGTGACGGTCCCGGGCCTCGAGGGTGCGATTAAAATCCCCCCCCGAGGACGATGCACTCGCCCGTGTCGATGGAGCCCAGATGAGTGGACACTTCCTCAAAGAGTCTCGCTTGCTGCTGCGCGCCCAGGGGAGCGTACACATTCACAGTGAAGCGCCGCGCCCCCCAGGCGCACAGTCAGGTGCAGCAACCGGCCTGGCACCGGCTCCTTCACCCCCAAGATCTCCGGCTGAAAATGCGGGGCCAACAAGATAATCACCCCGCCAGAATTGGAGGCTGGGTGACTCATGTAGACACCCCCCTCGCCACTCCAGGAGCCACGTAGCTTTGTCTCCCGGAACGGTCTGGGTTTCCTGCAGGAAGCACACCGCATACTTCCCATCCCGGAGGACTGAGAGATTCTGGAACCAGCGCTGTGCGTCCCTGCTGCCCTGGATGTTGAGGCTGGCTATAGTCGTCTTCATTGTC